>NC_058080.1:559822982-560136727 GCF_014858855.1 Bufo gargarizans | reverse complement strand
TCATTTCCCAAAGCTATGCATGTTTATATATGCTCATGCAATATTCCCGTTTATAAAGGGCAATTTTCTTTTTATACTGAGTTGTGGATGTTTGGATTTGCTTCATCAAAGCTTAACTGGGTGTCAGATGTTTTGTTGCACATTTATTTTATATGACATTGTTTTTATGTGTTATGGTGAACAGCAGGGGTTAAATGCAAGGAATGGCTGATATCACAACCACCTGTGAGGTAATGGCAATTCCAACCTGGTTGGTGGAGCCATTTTCATTCCAGGTATATAAGAGTACTATACTTGCATTTGACCCTTACCATGATTAAGATCTGATAGATCGAGACGCGTTGGTAGCGTTACCGCTGTCCATGTGAAGAATTGTATTCTTTTAAATTTATGGAATAAAGATTGAAGACTTTTATTCATCTCAGTTCTGGGAATTTTTTGTTGTTTTCCTAGATGTGAAATCTGCAGCATGTCAATTTATGCTGTGGATTTCCACCACAGATTTCACCCTGTCTGAGTGACATGCTCACCCCTGTCCACCATCTATGAGTGTGAGAAGTGGACCATGGAGCAATGACAGAAGGAGGAAGTTGGGTGCATGTGCATTGCTTACCTGCAGAAGAGATGGCACCAGAAAGCACTATAGGAAGAAGGCATACTGGTGGAGGCATGTGATGCTCTGAGCAATGTTCTACTAGGAAACCTTGGGTCCTAGCATTCATGTGAATGTTACTTTAAAGCTAGTTATACTTCAGGAGGATAATACACCCCACAAACATTGTTCAGAAATGGTTTGAGGAACATGACAAAGAGTGGTTTGCATTGATTTGGCCTTCTTAATGTGTTTCAAATCAGTTTTTATTAATAAAAGAACATAAGTACAAATAAAAATATGCTCTCACAAGGAGGATGTATACAAAAATGGATAGAATAGACAGACAGCTTACTGGAAATACAGTTATGACGGTTACATCCCTTAGTGACCACAGTATCCTAGTAGAAGATAGTGCAGAAAAAGGACGACTAGGAGTCAGTATAGGGCCTGGGGTCTTTTGGCAGCTGTCTTATTCCAACGCCTCTTAAAAGAAGTAGCGCAACACCTCTTTGGCAAAACAGAGGCTACATGAAGCACTGAGGTCCGGTTGTCTCGGATATGGGAACGACCCTTTGGGTTCGGTCGACAATGTGGGGATATCTACAGTCAGGTCCATAAATATTGGTACATGGACACAATTCTAACATTTTTGGCTCTATACACCAGCACAATGGATTTGAAATGAAACAAACAAGATGTGCTTTAACTGCAGATTGTCAGCTTTAATTTGAGGGTATTTACATCCAAATCAGGTGAACAGTGTAGGAATTACAACAGTTTGCATATGTGCCTCCCACTTGTTAAGGGGCTAAAAGTAATGGGACAGAATGATAATCATAACTCAACCTTTCACTTTTTAATACTTGGTCCTTTGCAGTCAATCAAGACATCACCAGACGCTGGGTATCATCCCTGGTGATGCTCTGCCAGACCTCTACTGCAACTGTCTTCAGTTCCTGCTTGTTCTTGGGGCATTTTCCCTTCAGTTTTGTCTTCAGCAAGTGAAATGAATGCTCAATCGGATAAAGGTCAGGTGATTGACTTGGCCATTGCATAACATTCCACTTCTTTCCCTTAAAAAACTCTTTGGTTGCTTTTGCAGTATGCTTTGAGTCATTGTCCATCTGCACTGTGAAGCGCCGTCCAATGAGTTCTGAAGCATTTGGCTGAATATGAGCAGATAATATTCCCAGAAACACTTCAGAATTCATTCTGCTGCTTTTTGTCAGCAGTCACATCATCAATAAATACAAGAGAACCAGTTCTACTGGTAGCCATACATACCCACGCCATGACACTACCACCACCCATGCTTCACTGATGAGGTGATATGCTTAGGATCATGAGCAGTTCCTTTCCTTCTCCATACTCTTCTCTTCCCATCGCTCTTGTACAAGTTGATCTTGGTCTCATCTGTCCATATGATGTTGTTCCAGAACTGTGAAGGCTTTTTTAGATGTCGTTTGGCAAACTCTAATCTGGCCTTCCTGTTTTTGAGGCTCACCAATGGTTTACATCTTGTGGTGAACCCTCTGTATTCACTCTGGTGAAGTCTTCTCTGGATTGTTGACTTTGACACACATACACCTACCTCCTGGAGAGTGTTCTTGATCTGGCCAACTGTTGTGAAGGGTGTTCTCTTCATCAGGGAAAGAATTCTTCGGTCATCCACCACCGTCTTTTTCCGTGGTCTTCCGGGTCTTTTGGTGTTCCTGAGCTCACCGTTGCGCACACTTGAAATGAACTCTGGACCTTTTATCTGCTCATTGTAATTGGGATAATAGGAAATAACACACACCTGGCCATGGAACAGCTGAGAAGCCAATTGTCCCATTACTTTTGGTCCCTTAACAAAAGGGTTGTAAAACTGTTGTAATTCCTACACCGGTCACCTGATTTGGATGTAAATACCCTCAAATAAAAGCTGACAGTCTGCAGTTAAAGCACATCTTGTCTATTTCATTTCAAATCCATTGTGGTGGTGTATAGAACCAAATGGTAGAATTGTGTTGATGTCCCAATATTTATGGACATGACTGTATGTTGTAAGAAGGAAGTAATCAGGTCCTCTATGGGAGAGTGGTCAGAGGTATCCCTAGTAAGTGGATGTAGGTTATAAGGTTCTGTGTAGAATTGATGCAACTGTTGTGCTATCAAGGGGGTGGAAGTAACTCTTGAGCCTCAAGTGGTTTTTATAGAGGAGACAAAGGTTCTGGTTCTCTGTTTTTTCAACAAAGAGGACATTACCCTAGTTCCATTGTCCCCATGAGCTTAATATTTATAACATAGGGATTGGAGGGTCTTTGCAGACTTTATATTCAATAAATCTTTGAACTGGCGTCTAAGAAAAACTAATTTCTCATAGTGAAGGGCTGAGTCAGAGATTTTGTGAATGTTCTCCAGATGGGTAATTTGGCTAAGTAGGGATGTCAGCTCTTTTTCTCTCTGTTTTTTAAGCCGACAGCCCAATGCAATTAATTCTCCCATGATGAAGGCCTTGTGGGCTTCCCACAAAATAGGGTGGGAAATGGCTGGATCTTCATTAGTCCGGAAGTAAGATTCTAGCTTTTGCATTATGGATTGTATGTGGGACGAGTATCTAGGATTGTAGTATTACGTTTCCACGTCCAAGCTCTAGGAAGCAGGTCGGGAAGATGCAGTTTTACAGAAGCGTGGGCATGGTCAGAAATAGTTATCTGAGCTATTTGGTTAGAGACAATGTTGGGGAGAGAATGTACAGGAACAAATATATAGTCTACGCGGTGATAGGTGCCATGTGTATTGGAATAGAATGTAAAGTCTTTGTCATCTATATATACTGTGCGCTATGCGTCTACCAGAGCCATATCTAAGAGCAGCATTTTTAATCGGATAAGAAGTGTCCTAGAGGTCGATTGAGAAGTGGAGGTCAAGTCCAAGTAGGGATCTAATGCTACATTGAAATCTCCTTCAAGTAATAGTGTGCTAACTGAATAAGTTATAATGAGGCTAAGGGTCTTCAAGTGCTATGAAATCTGGTATGTGTTAGGGGTGTAAACATTAGCTATAGTTATTTTTTTGGCCACCCAGAGTGCCTATCACAATTAGGTATCTGCCCTCAGGGTCTGTGATGAGGGATGACATTTGAAAAGGTGTGGAGCAATGAACCGCAATGGACATACCTCTAGATGCTGAAGAGTGTGTACAATTGAGAGTACGTTCTGGTAGGCAATGCGGGAATGTGTCTATGGCAAAAATGTGTCTCTTGGAGTAATAGGAAATCTGTCCTCTTCCCACGGAGGAGACTAAACATCTGGTTTTGCTTTTGCAGTGTGTTTAAGCCCCTAGCGTTAAAGGACACAATATTCAGAGTTGCCATATTAAATGGAGTAAGGTAGGGTGCAGGCGTACAATGCAAAGTAACCGAAAAGAACATAAAGGAACTTAGTGAGTGTGTAATAAACATGAATGTGAGGAAGAGGAGCGCCTCCGGGACACACAGGCCACCAGTAGCGGCCCGAGGAGCCCTGGGGGGGACCTCTTGTGGAGTGGGAGGTGCATGCCTCGTCATGTACTGTCATGTACTTCTACCTCTACATGTGAAAATAACAGGTACTTATCAGAAAGATTCCACATGGTAAGTTATTCAAGCGTGCAGGTCATCAATGGTCAGTCCCGGAACTTAGGCTCCTAATAGAAAAAAGAGATCAGCAGCATATCTGGTGTTCCAGAGTGTCTACAATATAAATGAGGAAGAGCGAAAAATAGAGAGAAAAAAGACAAATAGCGAATCAGGCTCTCAGGTTGGAGCGTAGGCTGCAGCTGTAGACGATCCTGGGCAGCTTGTTTTTTCCAACCACTGACCAGACCTGTGACTGAAGTAGCTTCGAGAAATCAGTTGGAGAGGATATGGGAAGCCAGGATGGAATGCTCATAGGAGGAATTTCTAGCTTTTCCCAAGCATGTTCGAGGTCCTCAGGAGAACGTAACATGATCTGGCAAGTTCAAATGGGTAGAGCCAGCATATAGGGATGTGTTGCGCTCTAAGAGCTTCTGTGAAGGGTTTCAGGATGCGTCTTTTTGCCAGGGTGCTGGCTGCTAGATCTTGGAATATTAGTATGTGCACCGCCTCATAGGAGATTTCTTTAGCTTCTCGGTGGCTCGCAGTATAGCAGCCATATCCAAATAGCTGAGAAGTCTACAGATAATGTCTCTAGGGGGGTTGTCTGGTATCGGCTTGGGCCCAAGGGCTCTATGTATGCACTCAATTATAACCTGTTGGGCTCTTTCTTCCCCTAATAGCTGAGCGAAGATTGAGGAGACTGCCTGTGGGATGGCCTCTGCACCAAATGTCTCGGGTAGGCCCCAAAGTCTAATGTTCTTTCGTCTGCTACGGTTCTCCTTGTATAAGCCCTGACTGGGAGTCATCCAGCGAGGACACTGTGTGTCCCAAGTGTTTCATGTCGGCCTTTATGTCTGCCAGGTCTCTCATTACTGGGGTGATAGCCTTTTTGAGGGCCTTGGTTAGGAAGGACTTAGAGATATGTGAAGGGTCCGACTCACCAGCCGAGTCCAAGAGCACCCCTAAGCTTTTCTCATCCGAGTCTCCCCTCGTGGAAGGCGCATTTCGGCGCCATCCTAGGTCTCCAGGCCGGGGAAGCATGTTTCTTTTGAAGGTATCTGTGCATGTCAGACTGCGCTTTTTCCGGTTTAAGGGTAGAGGGAACAGTCCCCTGCTTCTCTCTTCTGATTTTGACCATCTCGTGGGTTATGTGGGCTCAAATTGCTTAAGGTGGAGGTGATTCAGCCAGGAGCTCTGCAGTTATGCCCCCGATTTGGCCTCTTTAATGGAAACAACTCTGATCCATGGAGGCCTCAATTCACAATTTACAGTACTAAATAATCTACTGCTAACATCTTGGTGGTACCATATACCACAGGACATCTTCAGAGATCTTGTGGAATCTATGCCTTGACGTTAGGACTGATCTGTGTATTAGTTGATAAAGATTGTTTTATTACTTTATCTATTTGATTTTAAAAATGCTATGAAAATGTACTTCTCCAACACTGAATGTAAAGGTAAGAGAAGTATATAGCTAGAGATAGGACCCACATTTGGAAAACCTATAATTCTTTCTGTATGATGAGGACAACTGGATTTATTGGTGAACAAAAAAAATAATGAATTTTTTGACTCTGCATAAATCTTCCCTATATAGGTCAGTTTATCCACACCAATTTAATTTTCATTAAAGAATATGGATTTAAAACACAAACCCATAGACATTGCACAGTCAATGAGACTCCATAAATCTTCATAGTTACATTCCCCATGTATATAAGATATCAATTGCTAATAACAACACAGCATTCATGAGACATAAATAATACAACTGGTCAGAAGAAAAAATCAGCAGTACTAGTTTTATTTAAGAAGGTAATGAATTCACTAAATTAATAATTGATCCAAGATAGATTTCATCATCTTCCCAACCTCTCATCATTTTATCTTTTTCTTTGTGCAGTACTGAACATATTATACAGAGGATGTGTAAGTCAAGAAGTCAAACCATTGGCACCATCAGTATTAGGATCCATTCACACATCCGTATGTGTTTTGCGGATCCATGGATCTGTAAAACACGGACACCGGCAATGTGTGTTCCGCATTTTGCGATCCGCACATCGCCAGCACTATAATAGAAAATGCCTAACCTTGTCTGCAATTGTGGACAAGAATTGGACATGTTCTATTTTTTTCGAGAACTGAATTGCGGACCCGGAAGTGCGGATCCGGACAGCACATAGCGTGGCCCCATAGAAATGAATGGGTACACAATTCTGTTCCGCAAAATGCGGAACAGAATTGCGGACGTGTGAATGGACCCTTATTGTAAAGATTATAAAACACGCACTGCTAATGGCTGATGTCATGTGCCAGGAGGAATGCTGACATATAAACTGCCATGAACATAGGTCTATAGAGACATATCCATTTACTTTAGACCACATATATGAAGTAGACTGGGAATAAACAAACATTCACCAACACCCCAACCACATCTATTTAATTTGCTCGGACAACATATGTAGGATATGGCCAATAGAGAGCCATTTTAACCATATAATGCCTTTGCGTATTGTATTTCCTGCACATGCAAAATATAAAGTATCTGGTATGAGTAAGTACACCAGCCTCATCAGGTCTAGGGGATCTATTAAATAATATATGCAGTTATATTGTTAAATCTTATTAGATCCTCTTTAAGTATTGGCTCCTTGGACTTTTAATAATCTGGTGGCTCATGCTGATCGCAAATATTAGGAACTTTTTGGATAAGTATTTTGGTTAACTGGTCCAAAGAAATCATTGCATAATGGTTCAAAACATGACATATACTGTTAAACAGGCAGCTGCATTATTGGGGCTTAAATAGTATCTGTCACCAGCGACCTCCCTATCCAAAAGAACAATCAAAGGATAAACCCAACCCTGTTTGAAGCAGGCGAACCACAGCTATATTTCTATAGTTGGATAGCTAGTTCACTTGGGACAGATTTCCTTTAAATGGTCTCAAAGACAGCAAAACAGGAACGCAAGAATGCGGTTATTTGATAACCAGAGGCCGAATCCTATTCATGAAGCACATGCTGCTAGTATGCTATCAGAATAATTATGAGAGTTTTAATAAATTATCCTCTCATCCTTTAGTCTTGGAATAATTTTATTGATTTACTTTTTTTTCATGTTGTTATACTACTTGCAAAGTATGGGTAAAATATGAAATGGCATAAAAGATAACAGAAGTCAAACTACATCGAAATATAAGTGAAGTTTAGAGACAGTGGAGGAAGTGGCAAAAAGCACTTCACATGAGATAAAAATGTCTGCCACTGTTACACGTCGCTGCCGCGCTGATCTTGTGATTGATAAACTGCACACAGGGTCATGACAGGATGAAGCAACTGGGTCACTTGCCGTCACTCATTCCACTGTCGCTCTGTTAAGTCTAGTGCACATTACATGTTTACCACTTGAAATAGCGAACTTTTCACACTTTTCTGAAAATAAAGTCAACTATAAGTCTGTTCGAAATACAGAACCTATAAAGTCACTCAGTTTAGGAAAAACCAGTAGATAGTATAAATTTGGTGACACTCCATTGAAGGGGTTGTCCGCTTTATCTATATTGATTAGCTATCCTCAGGAAAGGTCAATATCAGATTGGCGGGGGTCCAACTCCCGACACCCCCGCCATTCAGCTGTTTTAAGAGAAGGACACGCTCCGAACAGATCATCAATATGAGATCGGCACGGGTCTGACTCCCTTCGCTTCACTGTTTACCTGTTCGCCGTCGCAACCGCAGGCAGGTGTAATTACACCTCAGCTGTCCCATTTACTTCAATTGGACGGCTCTTCCTATACACTTGAATAGGAAGGACCGGCCTATAGAAGTGAACAGGATGGCTTAGATGTAATTACACTTGCTCACCACTGCGGTTGCGATGGCAAGCACATAAGCATGAAGGGAAGGCAGCGCTTGCAGGAGCACAGCCTTTTCTTCAAACAGGTGATCGGTGGAGGTGCCAGGAATCAGACCCCTGCCGATCTGATATTGATGACCTTTTCTGAGGATAGATCATCAATATAAATAAAGTTAATTACAGGATGACCCTTTTGCTGGGACCTCTGCAATAATTTATGGAAGAACCTGACAAGAAGTGTTCAATTCTCTTGCAGTGACCCCACAGGTGAAAAGAAGCATTACACGGTGCTAATTAAAGTCAATGGATTATTTGTGTGATGTACAGACAAGATGAGCCCTCCAGGGTAGGAAAGAAACACCTTTGTGGTCCTTATAAATTTGCACTTGCCTATTTTGCGCTGTAAAAACTCAGAATAAGTGCATCCGTATTTTGTAGGGCACCTGTGTTTTTACTGCATGTGTTGTGTGTCTTTTCTGGACATTTTAGACAAACAGAGTGTATGACCACTTGCGTTTATGCCCTTTTTCCCCTTTGAAAAGAAGCCAAAAAGGCAACAAAAAAATCTATATAGATGGATCTCTGTACTATGCCTACGAATGACTGTATGTTAACAGATTTCCCATCAGTTTCAAGGGATATCTGTGCAGAAACCAACTGTGATACACTAGCATTGTTTTATGTCAGCGGTAGCCAGATCCATACTTCAAGATCTACCAACATGAACATTTCCAGTTCTCTTCAAGACTCCGAGCTGAGATCATTGTGGTTACTAATATATACAGTTATACACCTCCTTGGTAATGAGGAATATGCAGTGGTGTAACTAGAGTGGTATGGGACCCATGGCAAACTTTAGATCGGGGCCCCTCCCCCATGCCATGCCCGGTCGCACCCTCTGTGTCCGCAATAGTCACACCCCTGGTCCCTGATCGCCCAGTAATACCCCCAGTAATATCTCTCACTGCCCCCCAGTAGTGTCCCCCACTGCCCTCAGTAATGTCCCCAGTAGTGCCCCCCACAGCCCCTAGTAGTGTTCACCACTGCCCCCAATAATGTCCCCAGTAGTGCCCCCCACAGCCCCTACTAGTGTCCCCCACAGTGTCACAGATATGGGGAGGGGAAAACACCAGATGAAAAACAGAGGGATGATGACCTCCAAGGAATCCCTAGAACTCTCCCAGACTCCTGCCAATATGAGTAGACCCTGAATACTCATACACCGGAACCTAAGCCCTGGAGACCCTGGAAATCCCTAGTAGTGGTGGCATGGATTGAGACTACTGGTTCCTTTCAAGATGAAGGAACCAGCGTCTCCCTGAGGCCTAGAAAACAACTAACACAAGTAAACAACAAAATGCACTTACAGTAGCTTAAAGCAGAATGGAGGAGCAGGAGATCCAAAGGAACAACACACCAGCTCAACCAACTCCAGCAGGAAATATTAACTGCATGGTAAGCAGTGTGAGTCAGAACTAAATAGGGCCTCAGTAATGACTACAAGCTGCACCTGACAAGAGGTGTGGTTAAGCAAAAAAACAACATTGCGAGGAGAGAAAAGAGAGACTGTCAGATACCCTCACATGCCGCCAGTCTCTCTGATCTTCTCACCTCTGTCATGGGAGGGACCGTGACACACAGCCCCCAGGTGGGCACCCCACTAGTGCCCCCCACAGCCCCTAGTAGTGTCCCCCTATGCCTCCAGTAATGGCCCCAGTAGTGCCCCCCACAGCCCCTAGTAGTGTCCCCCACTGCCCCAGTAGTGTCGCCCACTGCCCCCATTAGTGCCTCCCACAGCTCCTAGTAGTGCCCCCACTGTCCCAGTAATGTTCCCAGTAGTGTCCCCCACTGCACCCAGTAATGTCCCCAGTAGTGTCCCAAACTGCCCCAGTGATGTCCCCAGTAGTGCCTCCCACAGCCCCTTGTAGTTGTCCCCAACTGCCCACAGTCTTGGGCATGTAATGGGTCCCAGCATTTTGACTGTACTTAATGCCGGGCCCTGTCAGATTGCTCATCTCACCTGCATAATATGCACTTCTCCAGTTTCTAGGCCTCCAGCAACAGGCCCTGATGCCGCCACACTAAAACTAGTCACACATTAAGCAGGTGGGCGGAGAGTGACTAACGTAGGCTAGGCTCCACCCACCTGCTTCATGTGTGACTAGTGAGCGCAACTTGCCCCCTCCCCCCACCGGGCCCGATCGTTACGCCCCTGGGAATATGTGCACTGTTAGGGGATCTGAGGGCCAAGTTTGACCATCACTCTTTTACGTACTGTGTATAATTGAAACCTATGAATGAAAATGCTAGACTTCAAACGAGCTGTACATAACCTCTAGTGATTAACAAAAAGATTATTCTATTGACACAGCCATACGCCTAGTCTGCTACGTCTTAAAAGCCTCACAAATATCAGGGAAGCCTTACTACTTCTGCCATGGTAAATCCTATTTAATACCAGAGACTCCAATAAATTAAGGGACATCACTGTATCCAAATCAAATGGCCTTCATTAAGGAGATTAATTAGATTTAGACAGTCATGGTCAGCAAGTATAGGGACATATTGAAGAATATCTAGTTAGGGAATGTAATTGCTTCTTTTTTTTGTTACAGAACAGACCTCCTGGCGGAAATTTTATTGTGTAGACTGGGCCTTTAGATTAGGAATTCATTTATAGGCCCGGCTGGTCTGACATTTAATGACTTAATCAGGTTTCCAAGAGGCTCTGTGCTCACAGGCATACAGTAATTCAGGTCATGGGCAGAACCACTGATCGGCAGTGTTTCAAGGATCTGCAAGAAGAACTAAAACTTCTTTGAGTGCCTAAAAAAAAAAAGTTTCACCCCCAGGGTCAAGAGTACCAATTTTATGTGCGACGTGACAAGTTTTAACCGTGTAAGTACAATAAAGCGCAGTGGTGAACCGATCTGTTTGCGGGTCTGTACTATGTCCATTTTCCTTTTGAAGGAGTAAAGGTTTCTGTTGTTGGTCGGTACTGGGACCAAGGAAGCCAGTAATGAAGGAAAGGAAAAAACTGCCTGTGCAAAGGGACCGCATGTGAATATTCTCCAAGACGGAGAGCTGTTAGCGTGGACCCATATTTGTGTGTTTTTATAATGAGTGGAGAGACAGATGACCCTTCAGAATCAGACACTAGAATTATTATAAATTATTGTTATCCGTTTTGTTTACTATTGGCAAAAGGAGAAAAATCTGTTAACTTAATCTGCTGGCTAGGCTTCAGTGTGTTAGTGAGTGTAGAGCTGGGTTTACACGGCCTGCGGAGCCGCTGATTATTGGGAACCAAGCGTTTCTTCCCGACAACTGGCTACTCGTTCCCTGGGGGTGAAGTGCTGCATTAAATGCAGCGATCACCTCCATAGTTTCTGGGCAGCAGAGTGCTACTTAGGGGCTGCCCGGACACGGAATTGCGGACCCGCACTTCCGGGTCCGCAATTCTGTTCCCGAAAAAAATAGAACATGTCCTATTAGAATAGGCATATTCTATAGTGCTGGAAATGTGCGGTCCGCAAAATGCGTAACGCATATTGCCGCTGTCCGTGTTTTGCGGATGTGTGAATGGAGCCTTAGACAGGACGATCTGCTGCCCTGAAACGATAATTTAGTCGCCTGCACAAACGACTGTTTCACCCGATGAACCAGCATTTGTAGGTAAGCTGATCCCTGATAATCTGCTCGATAATCGGGCCGTGTAAACCCAGCATTACACACTTATCATGATCTCTAGGGTGTCTTCACATCTGTTACCACAGACCGCTATGTAAAAACAGTTGGCAGCTGTCCATCTGCGCTTGGAATGCCCCACCATACATATGTCCATGTCCATCTTCTATTCTGTGCCACCTCTGTGATGTACCGGCCAGGCAGTCCCTGAAGGCTCGCAGGATGGCGTTTGGTACATGCGCAGTAATGGAAAGGTAGATTGCCCAGTGAGACTTCAGGGACTGACTGGCCGGTACATCACAGCAAAGAAGATGGGGGAGCCTCTGGGTGCATATCATTTACATATTATGAACAATCTTTTTAGGACTGACGGAAAGCATGAAGATGGCAGAGGACATGGGACTTGTCTGACAAGCGCACATGGACAGCTGCCAACCACATAGTGGTATGTGGTGACAGATGCCCTTTAAAGTATATTTGGCAATTGCATAAATAGCAACTCTAATATAATGATATTAAAATGCTGTTTACTTGTGCAGGTAATCTGACAGGACACAAGGAGTGCTGTGTAAAACCTAAAATGCCTTGCTACCCAGCAGACCCTTAAAGGGGTTATCCAATCCCTATAATGAGCCCCCCCCCCCATGCCAGGGCCCCTCATATAGATTATACTTACCCTGCCACCGGTCACTCCTGACCCCTGTACGGCCGCCACTGCATCTCCCCATTGCGTAGATCACAACATCCAGCAATGGGGGGAGCAGCCAATAGCAGGCCGTGACAGGGACAAGCCTCCCTAGCATCGCGGGTGACACTAGGCAGGCTCATCAGCATCGTGGCCTGCTATTGGATGCTCCCCCTCGTCAATGGGTAGGCGCGGGTGCCAGGGACTGGGTAAGTATAATGTATATAAGGGGCCTGGGCATTGGTTGAGGGTCATTATAGGGGTTGGAAAACCCCTTCAAACAAACACAGACTGGTGTAGTACAGCCAATAAACTGACATTGCACTGCCATAAGGACACTGCAAGAAAACCGCCAAGGATTTGAAATTACCTAAATCTCTGCTGCTGCTGCTATTGTCACAATGCTGATGGTAATGAGAATGCGTCTGATAATATAATATTATGGAATTGCAATTCATGCAACATCTAATACAGGGTTTAATATGTGTGAGAAGGCTCCCTTTACAATACCTTGTGCGCTAATCGAATTCATGAGTGCGGCTTATAATAAGTTCCCATAATTACCAGTATGTAATGCATTTCACACTCTCACATGTATCGTTAGGGTTAAGCTTTTTTAATACAGACTAATACGGCCGTCCTGATGTGCTCTCCTCTCATAATTACTGGAAGATGTAAATTTAGGACATAATTGCTATTAGAACATATTCATAATGAGGACAAATCACAGCTTCTTCCATCCTCCCGTTATAGGTGGATTATGCTTTTAATGATACCTACACATAGTTCAGTTCTGAAAAAGAAATACTTTTTTAAATCAGGAGTACCACAGCTATATGTCTCTGCAAACGGTTGGATAGGGAGGTCGCTGGTGACAGACTCCAACACTACAGTGCGTTATCGGCCGAACCCACCATTCTTGGAGGGAGTCGGGAGAGATTGTTCAGCTGCGTATGGTCACTACGACAACACATCATACACAACACAGCAAACGGAGCATTAAAGTAGCAAGCTCAGTGCTCCAGACTAAAAAAAATTACCAGGAGCCATCGGCTCCTAAACTAAAAAATTTAGGAGCCAAATTCAAAATGCATATAATAAAACAGAAAGGACTTGGAGAAGATGAGATGCAGGTCACAGTAGTGAGCCAGCACTACATACCTCTCACATCCAGTGATATCTTCTGGGGGACAAGGTGACTAAAAATGGCGAATTGCGCGGTTTTGAGTTTTTTTTCTGTTCTGGCCTTCACCGAGGGGAAATATTTTTTTAATATTTTAATAGCTCACACTTTTTCGGATGTGGCGATATGTAATATGTTTAGTCTTTAAATTGGGAAAGGAGGCAATTTAAACTTTTTGTATTTTGTTGTTGTTTTTTTTTTTTTACATTTTAATAACCATTTCTTCCCTTAGGGACTAGAACCTGGATCTTTTCATCCCTTGTCCTATTTACCCTGACAGATCTCTATTAGGCTACATTCACACGTCAGTATTTTTCTATAATCCGAATTTCAGTCCGTTTTTTGCGGATCCGTTGTTCCTGAAAATGTTTCCGTATGTCATCCGTTTTTTGCGGATCCGCAAAAAACTGAAACATGTATACATTCAATAATCAAATAAAGTTGTTTGGATTTCTTTGAAAAAAAAATTGAAAAAAATAAAATAAAAAATTTGCTATGTGTTTCCAGGAACGGATTCCGCAAAAAACGGAAGACATACGGAATGACATCCGAATGTCTTCCGTTTTTTGCGGATCCATTGACTTTGTATTGTACCAGGATCCGAATTTTGCGGAAAAGAATAGGACATGTTTTATATTTATACGGACATGCGGAACGGAACAACGGAAACGGACAGCACACATTGTGCTGTCCGATTTTTTCCAGTACCCATTGAAAATGAATGGGTCCAGATCTGGTCCTGATCTGTTCCGCAAAAAACGGAACAGATCAGGAAAGAAAAAACGGACGTGTGAATGGACCCTTAGGGTGAATAGGATCTTACACTCTCCCTGCTGCCCTGTGTATAGTGCACACAGCAGCTGACCATGGCAGCCAGGACTTCAGTAGTGTCCTGGCTGCCATGGTAACGATCTGAACCCCAGCAGTGTAATCTGCCACTCCCACCAATGGAGGGGATGGGACCCTGTGGCCACCATATAACAATGGGGGTGCGCTTGTGGCCAGTGATAATTGGGGGGCGAGGGGGCTTTGGGAGGGCGCACTGCACCACCAATGAATGTAATTAAAGAGGACCTTTCATGGGACCAAAGAATATGAACTTAGTAGCAGGCTACACAGAGCGGCGCCCAAGGATCTAAGTGCACTTACTATTATTCCTGGGTGCTGCTCAGTTCGCCTGCTGTAGCCCCCGATATTTTCAACATTCAGAGCAAGGAGGAGGAGACGCCACTGTCTCTCCTTCTCCCTGACAGCAGCACTGTCCAATGACAGCTCAGAGCTCAGAGCCAGGGAGCTCTAAGTTCTTATTTTTTTGACCCATGAAAGGTCCTCTAACTCATTAATACAAGTGTCTGCAGTGGTATCACAGACCCGGCACCAGGCCTCAATAACAGGGCATGCGATCTCCGGCAATTAACCCCTCAGATGTGACACCTGAGGGGTTAATTGCCGCAGATCGCATGCCCTGTTATTGAGACCGGGTGCCGGGTCTGTGATACCGCTGCCTATACTTGTATTAATATGTTTTACATTCATTGGTGGCGCAGTGGCGACAGCTCCTCGCCCCTCTATCTCCCCATTATAGGTAGTGGCAGTCGCGTCACAGTGGAGAGGGAGGGACTCCTTCCTTCTCCACTGTGCTAGAAGAGAACGTAGGCTGCGCAGGAGCTGGGCGGTGTTAATGGAAGTGATGGGAAGGTATGTAACTAGCTGGGTGGTGGGGCGTTGTTAGGGGTGATGGAGATCATGGGTTTGGTTGGATACAGCAACAGGAAATGCTACATACAGGATGGAAACAAATCAAAGGGATTGGTTCACACAGTAAAAATGCATCAAACTGAAATTTTTTTTAGAAAAAGGACAGGAAATAAGTACTAAAGGTAAGCAACCTCATAAGCATATCTGTAAAGTTATCCTTGAAAACCCCTTTAACTATTTGCTGTCAATCTCATATAGCCTATCATCTTCCTGTATAATGTCAGATGATGTCATAGGGATGTCACAGGGTTATCTACCATCCATCTGAACAGAAGTAACTTATAGTACCAGATCTATATAATGCTTAGTTAGTTAACATAAGGTTTTCCTAACAATAACCTATCAACTGCATTTTTTTGTTTTTTGTTCAAGAATATATTCTTTGCATGTAAAAAAAAAACATGTCCCAATATGAAGAAACATTACAGTGAATGGGAAATGTAAAAATCTCATCCAATCCTTCTGCTGTGTAATAACAGCAGCATATCTCATCTGTCCGCTGCTCTGGACATATTTCCGTTCTGCCCCGTGCCACCTATTTATCGGCAGCTACGTTCGAAGGCACTTACCTCCGTTACTAAGTAACTAAGAGGAGCATGAATGTGGTCTCTGCCTTATTTATGTGCGAGCAGATTAATGAAGGATTATTGACAATGCTCCTGGTGTAGGGAGGCAGATTCAATGTCTGCGTAATGTATGGAGGTGTCATGGTAATGTAAATGAGATGAGTCTTTTGTAGCTTCACCTTTGTACCTTAAAACAGAAAGACTGATGACAGATGTAACAATGATCCAGAGAATATAAAACTGTAGCTCTAGGTTTTTTTTGTTTTTTTTTACACAACCTGATTCCAGGTCACAACAAGAGCCAATACACGATGAAACCAGTCAATCAGCACTCGTTTAAAAGACTTGCAGTCAAATGAACGCTCATTCCCAATATCTGTCCCACGTAAATGAGCTGACAAACAAGCAAAGGCTCGCCTGTCGGATGATCGGATCGTTTATGCAAGCATGAAAATACTCGCTGGTTGGCAGAATATCTCTCCATGTATGCAGGGATGAGCTGCCAACATAATGCATGGTAAAAAGCACTGGGGATGAACGATCGTAATAACAATCATTTGCTTTCCTCCATGCACTTTGTAAAAGCCTTTTTAAATGAGAGTCGATTAACTGATTTTATCACCGACCATCGTATGTTATGGCTGGAATCAGGCTTTATGGGGTTGTCCGGGTTCAGAACCTTCCAGCCCCCCTGATATGAGCATTGACGCATTTTCCAATGCTTTCCTTTGCCCTGCGCTGAATCACGTAGAGCAAAGGCATTTTTTGGAGATCTGGTGACGGACCGGGCTAACCATGGGGACGGCTAGACAGAGGCTTCCGCTTAGCAGTGAGCCCAGTGACGTCACCGGCACTAATGGATGGGCTTTAGTGCTGCCCTATAAACAATATAAAAACAATCTCCAATTTTTGGTGTACTTATCGGCGCTGCAGATCCACCAAGCGACGTGAGTATAGGTCGCTTCACTGTTAAAATGTCCACAAGTTTGTTGATCGCGCTGCTTTCTGAGTGCAAAGGTTCCAATCCCAGACCCTCTTTTTTCTCCAATGCTCAGGTTATTCCGCCTTGTAGCCACACAAACGGTTACCAGAGGCTAGGTGCACTCACGTACACCTGCACCCTAGAGGGAAGTATTAGTACAAATAGTGAGGTTCCACCAGGTATTTATCGCAATCAGCAGGTTTTATTCTACTTACAAAAAAGTCTAAAATCTCAGTCATAAAAACAAGTCTTTTTCATCACAGATCCACCCGACCCGGGTTTCGCCAGTCCAGCTTCGTCAGGGGCGATGATGTCTTGCCCCACAGGTGCAGTATTTATTGAGCCACAACCCCTTTTAAGGGCTGCCCACTAATATACATATTTCTATGTTATTTTCTCCTTTTAGATGTTCACATAATGCAATAACTGACAACAGAGCGGATTCCGTCTGGTGTCTGCATAGGTCTGGTTTGGTGCATTGTGTCTGGTTGACACAATATGGTGCGATTTCGGACGGATCCGTCCCCCATTGACTTTCGGTGCGGGGTCTGGACGGGTCCGTCTAACTTTTACACTTAGAATTTTTTCAGAAATATAATGCAGACGGATCCGTTCTAAACGGATCCCATCGTCTGCATTATAGGAGCTGATCCGTCTATGCAGACACCAGACGGAATCCGCTCTGAACGCAAGTGTGAAGGTGGCCTAAGGCTTTGAAACCTGTTGTCAGTTATTGCATTATGTGAACGTCTAAAAGGAGAAAATAACATATAAATATGTATATTAGTGGGCGGACCTTAAAAGGGGTTGTGGCTCAATAAATACTGCACCTGTGGGGCAAGACATGATGAAAAAAGACTTGTTTTTATGACTGAGATTTTAGACTTTTTTGTAAGTAGAATAAAACCTGCTGATTGCGATAAATACCTGGTGGAACCTCACTATTTGTACCAATACTTCCCTCTAGGGTGCAGGTGTACGTGAGTGCACCTAGCCTCTGGTAACCGTTTGTGTGGCTACAAAGTGAAACAACCTGAGCATTGGAGAAAAAAGAGGGTCTGGGACTGGAACGTTTGCACTCAGAAGGCAGCGCGATCAACAAACTTTAGTGCTGCCCTAGCCTGTAAAAGGCAATGGGAATCTTCCGCCTAGCGGTAAAAATAAATAAACAGCCCTTGCCCTGCGCGATCCAGTCCAGGGCAAAGGAGAGCATAAGATGCTCCGATGCGCATGTCAGAGGGGCCGGAGGGATGAAAACCCAGACAGCCCCTTTAATAAAAAGACCCTTACACAGGCCGATGAATGATCGATACTATAACAGTTCATCCTCCATACTTTTTACATTATGTGGCAGCACATCCCTATTTACATGGAGAGACGTGCTGCAGACCAGTAAGCAGTTTCATGTTTGCAAAAATGATTTAATCAACCGACAAACAAGAATTATCCTGGACCAATTATTGGAACGGTCATTACCGATGGCTGGCTGATCATCTGCCAGTAAATTTAGAAATATAGTATACTGAAAAACTGCACAAATAACAAATATATTCTTAAATGTTCTTGTGGATGCACCGCAAATCTGTCAGCAGACACAGGCTGTTGTATGCTGGTATAAGGATAATGACTTTCAGTTACAATTCAGTATCGTGGAAAACAATACCATCTGTTCTGGGAATTGTCAAATTTGGCCAGATTTGCCTACAGACATACTGTAAACATCTGTGAGAAAGCAGTTTGTCATGTGACATTATGACATTTGCATTTTCCTTAAAATTGATGGTCTGTCTTTCAAGAGAGCCTGTCTGCCGTTTTGATCATGCCAGTGTCCTCAGCACTAGGTAGGGGTTGGGGACAGCAGTACAAATATACCTTTTGTGGAGATTTTTTTCAAAATTAGGGGTAGTGTGAATATGAAATTTTATTCAACCAGATTATCTTTCAAGTGCCCATCGTGGAGCTTCCCTCTGTTCTGAATGACAGGTAATGGTCTCCTTGCTGTATACTACAGCTGTCACTGAGAGTAGAGGGGAACAGGCATCTTGGTTTCCAACAAGTCCAATCCTTATGTTCTGCCATGGGAAAAGCTGCAGACAGACGTGTTTGGCAGCTACTTGTCTCCTCTTTCTCTGTTGAGGTTGAGGAGAATTGATGTTACCAAAAACCCTTCTACTCCTCCTTACAAAAAAAAAAAAGTTCTGACAGGATAGCAGATTCAAATTTGACAAAATGATAAGCCCAGAACCAGGGATAGGGTTGAACCGGCTAGTTAGAGGAGTTAATTGAGAAACTTACTAGAAAGCTCCACTGCACCTTTTCTGGAGATACCGAAGTGACATGAGATTTGAATGAGCTGCTTTTCTCCTCTAGGAGATGGATCTGATTGTATGTTCTGTGTTGCACGGATGGTGGTAGGCACTGGAGATCATTTCTCAGCTGCTGGGAGAAAGAAGGAGTAGATGCATTAGGTAAAACAATTACTAATGGAGGTATTCAGGCATTCATTTCAATAAGAGGCAGATCTGGCTAGGCTAATAATGCTTGTGATCTGGCCCCAAGTTAAAGCTGTTCTCCGCCTTAGATACAGTGGGATGCGAAAGTTTGGGCAACCTTGTTAATCGTCATGATTTTCCTGTATAAATCGTTGGTTGTTACGATAAAAAGATGTCAGTTAAATATATCATATAGGAGACACACACAGTGATATTTGAGAAGTGAAATGAAGTTTATTGGATTTACAGAAAGTGTGCTATAATTGTTTAAACAAAATTAGGCAGGTGCATAAATTTGGGCACTGTTGTCATTTTATTGATTCCAAAACCTTTAGAACTAATTATTGGAACTCAAATTGGCTTGGTAAGCTCAGTGACCCCTGACCTACATACACAGGTGAATCCAATTATGAGAAAGGGTATTTAAGGGGGTCAATTGTAAGTTTCCCTCCTCTTTAAATTTTCTCTGAAGAGTAGCAACATGGGGGTCTCAAAACAACTCTCAAATGACCTGAAGACAAAGCTTGTCCACCATCATGGTTCAGGGGAAGGATACAGAAAGCTGTCTCAGAGATTTCAGCTGTCTGTTTCCACAGTTAGGAACATATTGAGGAAATGGAAGACCACAGGCTCAGTTCAAGTTAAGGCTCGAAGTGGCAGACAAAGAAAAATCTCGGATAGGCAGAAGCGACGAATGGTGAGAACAGTCAGAGTCAACCCACAGACCAGCACCAAAGACCTACAACATCATCTTGCTGCAGATGGAGTCACTGTGCATTGTTCAACCATTCGGCGCACTTTACACAAGGAGATGCTGTATGCGAGAGGGATGCAGAGGAGCCTTTTCTCCACCCACAGCACAAAAAGTGCCGCTTGAGGTGGGCTAAAGCACATTTGGACAAGCCAGCTTCATTTTGGAATCAGGTGCTGTGGACTGATGAAACAAAAATTTAGTTATTTGGCCATAACAAGGGGCGTTATGCATGGAGGAAAAAGAACACAGCATTCCAAGAAAAACACCTGCTACCTACAGCTAAATATGGTGGTGGTTCCATCATTCTGTGGGGCTGTGTGGCCAGTGCGGGGACTGGGAATCTTGTCAAAGTTGAGGGACGCATGATTTCCACTCAGTATCAGCAGATTCTGGAGACCAATGTCCAGGAATCAGTGACAACGCTGAAGCTGCGCCGGGGCTGATCTTTCAACAATAGAACGAGCCTAAATACTGCTCAAAATCCACTAAGGCATTTATGCAGAGGAACAAGTACAACGTTCTGGAATGGCCATCTCAGTCCCCAGACCTGAATATAATGGAAAATCTGTGGTGTGACTTAAAGAGAGCTGTCTATGCTCGGAAGCCATCAAACCTGAATGAACTAAAGATGTTTTGTAAAGAGGAATGGTCCAAAATACCTTCAGCCAGAATCCAGACTCTCATTGGAACCTACAGGAGGCGTTTAGAGGCTGTAATTTCTGCAAAAGGAGGATCTACTAAATATTGATTTCATTTCTTTTTTGTGGTGCCCAAATTTATGCACCTGCCTAATTTTGTTTAAACAATTATAGCACACTTTCTGTAAATCCAATAAACTTCATTTCACTTCTCAAATATCACTGTGTGTGTCTCCTATATGGTAGATTTAACTGACATTTTTTATCGTAACAACCAACGATTTATACAGGAAAATCATGACGATTAACAAGGTTGCCTAAACTTTCACATCCCACTGTACATATAGGATATCCACATGTTATGTCATAAATGCCAAGTAGGTGGAAATCCCAATTCTAAGGTTCTCATCTGGAGAATAAGGGTTTCCTGACCCTAGTTCTGTCAGACGAGGGGACCAGTAGAGGAAGCAATCAGACACTGAACTGAGAAATGGCTACGAATAAGGCCTCTTTCACCCGACCGTATGGCTTTTTCAGTATTTTTTGGTCTTTTCTTCACAGATCCGTTGTATAGTTTTTTTTGTTTCCGTTTCCGTTCTTCTGTTCCGTTTTTCCATATGGCATAAACAGTATACAGTAATTACATAGAAAAAATTGGGCTGGGCATAACATTTTCAATAGATGGTTCCGCAAAAACGGAACGGATACGGAAGACATACGGATGCATTTTAGTATGTATTCAGTTTTTTTTGCGGACCCATTGACTTGAATGGAGCCATGGAACGTGATTTGCAGGTAATAATAGGACATGTTCTATCTTTCAACGGAACCGAAAAACGGAAATACGGAAACAGAATTCATACGGAGTACATTCCATTTTTTTTTCTGGAACCATTGAAATGAATGGTTCCATATACAGTCCGTATACGGAACGCAAAAAACGGCCCATAAGCGAAAAAAAGAACAAATGGTTGTGTGAGAGAGGCCTAAGTTCAGTTTTCTCTGTTCATGTCCAAATAAGTTTTGGACCTTTCCATCTACTCCTGGCTGCAGCTGCGTCTTTAAAGGGGTTGTCAGAATTCAATGAAAACTCAGGCAGCAGCTGTAAATGTGATAAAATAACAAAAGATACTCACCTTCTTTCTCCCCTGCCGTTTCCAGCATCTTGCGCCAGTCCTGCAGTGCGGACGTCATCTTCCGGGCTGGAGCGCGATGCTGGAAGGGGCAGGGGAGAAAGCCTCTTTTGTTATTTTATCACATTAAGGCCTCATGCACACGACGGTTTTTTTTTACGGTCCGCAAAAACGGGGTCCGTAGGTCCGTGATCCGTGACCGTTTTTTCGTCTGTGAGTCTTCCTTGATTTTTGGAGGATCCACGGACATGAAAAAAGTGTCGTTTTGGTGTCCGCCTGGCCGTGCGGAGCCAAACGGATCCGTCCTGAATTACAATGCAAGTCAATGGGGACGGATCCGTTTGACGTTGACACAATATGGTGCAATTGCAAACGGATCCGTCCCCATTGACTTTCAATGTAAAGTCTGGAGTCTCTTTTATACCATCGGATCGGAGTTTTCTCCAATCCGATGTACACAGTTTGTAGTATATTCTAACTAGAAGCGTCCCCATCACCATGGGAATGCCTCTGTGTTAGAATATACTGTCGGATATGAGTTTTCACAAAGTGAAAACTCAGCTCTGAAAAAGCTTTTATGCAGATGGATCTTCGGATCCGTCTGTATGAAAGTAACCTACGGCCACGGATCACGGACACGGATGCCAATCTTGTGTGCATCCGTGTTCTTTCACGGACCCATTGACTTGAATGGGTCCGTGAACCGTTGTCCGTCAAAAAAATAGGACAGGTCTATTTTTTTGACGGACAGGATACACGGATCACGGTCTCGGCTGCAAAACGGTGCATTTTCAGATTTTTCCACGAAAAAAACGGAAAACGGCACAACGGCCACGGATGCACACAACGGTCGTGTGCATGAGGCCTAACGCTGCTAAGCAAGCTTTTATATGACTCAGACATCCCCTTTAAGCAAATACTACAATTTTTTTTTTTACATTGAGCATTATTTTACACAGTGAGAGAATGGGGGCACTCGCTGACCTTTTTGCATTTGGCATTTTGGTAAACTTTGGAACTGAACAGTTTGTCAATTGAGACTATACCACAGGTCAAGTTTATTATATTTCTATCAATTTTAATATCTGCAACTCCATTCCAGGTCAGCAAGTTACTGCAAACACACAGCACCAATTTACCCCTCTATGACTGAAAATGATCTACAGCTGTGGGATAGGCTTCAGGATAAAATATCTGCTCATTGCTTTTCATTGGGATTACATTGGCAATTTATTTTTTCAAGAAGTAAAGTGGTGAGGCATGGTTTTCATCTGACCACAACAATTATATTAAGGGCTCATTCAGACGGCCGTATGCTGTCCGTAAAAATGCGGATTAGATGCTGTCCTATTTACTTCTATGGGGCCCTTTTCTTCCATTGCACGGCTCAGCAAAAAAATTAAACATGTCCTATACTTGTCTGTGAAAATCAGGACATGGCCCTATTGAAGTCTATAGATCAGCAAAAAACGGAATGCAATCCGTTTTTTTGCGGACATGCTGAACTGAATGAGCCTTAACTGATAAAATAATACCAGCATTTAATTAAGAATAAAAGCTGCCCATACACATTGGATAAATGTGAGCAAATGCGACCAAAAATCTTAGGGTGCTGACACACGTTCAGGTTTTTTAATGCACTTTTTGAAGTCAAAACCAGCAGTTGATTAAAAGTAGTGGAAAAGGTATATCAGTCCTTAATACTTTCTGTCCTCTTATGATCCACACCTGATTTTGGATAAAAAAAACTGGGTCAAAAAGCCTGAACGTGTGTCAGCCCCCTTAGGCTCCTCTCACTTATGACCAGCGTACGCTCCTGGTACATACAGTTAGGTCCATATATATTTGGACACTGACACAAATTTTGTTTTTATTACCTGTTTACTAAAACATATTTAAGTTATAATTATATAATGGACATGGACATAAAGTCCAGACTTTTATCTTTCATTTGAGGGTATCCACATTAAAATTGTATGAAGGGTTTAGGAGTTTCAGCTCCTTTACATGTTGCACCCTGTTTTTAAAGTGACCAAAAGTAATCGGACAATTGACTCAAAGGCTGTTTCATGGGCAGGTGTGGGCAATTCCTTCATTATTTCTTTCTCAATTAAGCACATAAAAAGCCTGGAGTTGATTTGAGGTGTGGTGCTTTAATTTTGAAGATTTTGCTAAGAAGTAAACATGCAGTCAAAGGAGCTCTCCATGCAGGTGAAACAAGCCATCCTTCATCTGCGAAAACAGAAAAAAACCATCTGAGAAATTGCTACACTATTAGGAGTGGCAAAATCTACAGTTTGGTACATCCTGAGAAAGAAAGATTGAACGCACTGGTGACCTCAACAATGCAAAAAGACCTGGACGCCCACAGAAGACAACAGTGGTGGATAATCGCAGAATAATTACCATGGTGAAGAGAAACCCATTCACAACAGCCAACCAAATGAACAACATTCTCCAGGATATAGGCGTATCAATATCCAAATCTACCATAAATAGAAGACTGCATGAAAGTAAATACAGAGGGTTCACTGCATGGTGCAAGCCACTCATAAGCCTGAAGAATAAGAAGGCTAGATTGGACTTTGCTTAAAAACATCTTAAAAAACCAGCACACTTCTGGAAGAACATTTTTGGGACAGATGAAACCAAGAAGGCATGGTACAGCTCATGATCCAAAGCATACCACGTCATCTGTAAAACATGACGGAGGCAGTGTGATGGCTTGGGCATGCATGGTTGCCAGTGGCACTGGGTCCCTGGTGTTTATTGATGATCTGACACAGGACAGAAGCAGCCGGATAAATTCTGGGGTTTTCAGAGACATACTGTGTGCTCAAATCCAGCCAAATTGATTGGTCAGTGTTTCATAATACAGATAGACAATGACACAAAACCTAAAGCCAAAGCAACCAAGGAGTTTATTAAAGCAAAGAAGTGGAATGTTCTTGAATGGCCAAGTCAGTCCCCTGATCTGAACCCAATAGAGCATGCGATTCACTTGTTAGAGACTAAACTTCAGACAGAAAGGCCTACAAACAAACAGCAACTGAAAACCGCTGCAGTAAAGGCCCGGCAGAGCATTAAAAAGGAGGAGACACAGCGTCTGGTGATGTCCATGAGTTCAAGACTTCAGGCAGTCATTGCCAACAAAGGGTTTTCAACCAAGTATTAGAAATTAACATTTTATTTACAATTATTTAATTTGTCCAATTACTTTTTAAAAATGCTTTCGTTCCTCACATTTTTATGCAATCATTTTGTTCAACCCATTGGATTAAAGCAGAAAGTCTGAACTTCAACTGCATCTGAATTGTTTTGTTCAAAATCCATTGTGGTAATGTACAGAACAAAAATTATAAAAATGTTTTCTCTGTTCAAATATATATGGACCTAACTGTATGCTGAGTGAACCCCTGGTATACATCAGCATACTATATCTTCAATAATAATAATAATAATAATTATAATAAAAACCGATACCACTCATTATGGAAGTAATCAAGACCGGTGCTTTCTGCGCTGGTCTTCAGATCCTCTGCTCTGCTGGAGGTACACGCCTCATCATGAATTAGGCGCATGCTCCAGCAGTCTGTGCACCTAACTTAACTACATCTCAGAGATTCTGTAGATTTCTGGCTTCATTTGTACCAGAAAACTGACGTAAATGAGATAAATTTGTCTCAACTGTTGTCTACACCCATTTTCCGCCTTTGCCATAAATCTCCTCCTATGTGTTTTTATTAATGGGAACCAATGGGCAACTCAAAATATGTATATACCATAGCATACATGGTGACCTTCCATCTGAGGTATGTGCTATGGAATACTCCCGAGAAGCAACGTATTGGTTTGGTTGAAAGAAATGCAAGAGTGGAGATAAAAATGTAATGTATGACATAAAAAATAAAAGGTATATATATAGGTAATTAATCAACGTATATTCATGTAATCACTGGAGATCTCTTTCAATATGCTAAAACATGTTCACACGACACAGTACTTCCGACATGTACTTCCCATGAACTCTGGGATGGACAATTGGATGTTTCCTACGGATGTGATGCAGGTTTGCACACATTAGCAAACCAGATAACCTCACATTTTCTTCCTGAAAAAAGTTTCTGCAGGAGAAACAAAATAATGGAAATCTATGCGGCAATCTTCCTATGCATGTGAACAGGGTTGCAGACACCCGATTCACATGCATGGGATATGGAGTGCATGCGTATTATGCACCAAAACCTGTATGAAATCTGAATTAAATGTTGTCGTGTGAACATAGTCATAGCATAATATTGAACTAAAATATATTCAGTATGTTACTCTAATCGGTAGTCAGTAAAGAGTCCATAAATCTCATCCATTATTCGTTAACAGCCAATAAAATATTGTGACATACACAATTTTACTGCAGTTTTATTATTGATCCTTTTATTTTATGCACCTGTTTACTGCAGCTTTGCTCAGGCAAGAGGCCTGTTACTTTACGAAGCCCTGGTGTCTTTTATTTATTCATAGCCCGTGCACAGAGCAGGTTGGCTGTTTAATATTATCTCAACATGTCACTAAATCCTTGGCACTGTGCAGGGGGAAGGGATGAGCTCAGACATCCGGAATGTGGCAGTACCTGAGCGTCTCACTATTGTGCCATCATTCCAACATATCACTGAGATCTTCAGTAGAAGAGAAAATGCTACAGCCTGGAGCACCAGCCTATAAAATTGGAAATCTGCATCAGGCTAATATTCACCTATCCTGGAAAATGGGAAAAAAATAATCACTAGTCTGCCTTTCTAGACCTGGAAAACAAGTTTTCAAGTCAAATATTTAGCAATTGAAGCCAACAACAAGCATCTTATTGATAATCTTAAAGGGTGTCATGAGCGGTGGGTGTTGAACCACAGCATCAACCAACTGGTTTGACAGAGCTAACAGTCTTATTCTGGACGT
The DNA here is from genome assembly GCF_014858855.1 of Bufo gargarizans. Classification (NCBI taxonomy): domain Eukaryota; kingdom Metazoa; phylum Chordata; class Amphibia; order Anura; family Bufonidae; genus Bufo; species Bufo gargarizans. Next base: position 560,109,833 of record NC_058080.1, on the reverse strand, counting down.
CCCCTGGTATTCGCCCTTTAACCCCTGTACAGGGATCTGGACTTTGCTGCAGAGGAACCGCCAGGCTGCTACCTCTTGGAGTAGCCCCTGTGTGGTTGACAGCTGACCTATAGGGGTAAAAAACACTGATGCAAAGAATGAATCAGGTTTTACTTGTAGTCAGTAACAGGCAGAAATTAGGACAGGCAGAGTTTGTGTGATTCAGGTCAGGCATAGCTCAGGTCATGCAGAAGAGGGTCAGAACTGGTAAACAAGCAAAAGTTGGTACATGGGCAGACTGTCACAGGCAACTAGTAAGTTAGCCTACCTATAGCTCAGGCACCCTCCCATAGGTATAAGTGCCTTAAATACCCCAGGTTAGCCATCTATTGGTTGGTGATGATTAGTGTGTATGAGTGTTGGCCTTTTAAGGGCCAGGAAGTGCTAACATTAAAGGCCTGCCCAGGAGACCTGACAAACAAGCACAAGCATGCAGGTGTGGACCGCTGGGACAACAGGAGCAGAAGCCAGGTGAGTAGTGTGGCCCTGTGCCCACCCCATATATATAAGGTACGTAGTGCCCCCCTAGCCTCCTTCTCTACTGTCCCCCTAATATAGCTATATATTTATGAATGTAGAAGTAATGAAGAATTAATGAGACGTGTCTGGGGCACTTCACTATTAGATCACTAAGCCAGCACTGAGGGGAAGGGAAGAGAGCATGGAAGTTACTTAACATTTTAGTCCACAAATGAATGGGAGAAGGTGAACCAGAAGGATAAACAGCAGGTGATGCTACCAGAGCAAAATCTACATAAAAAAGAATGATATTTTAATTGCGCATATATTGCAATAATACTTTGTTTGCATTGCTATGTATTGGATAGTAATACTTTTTGTTGGATAAGCCCTTTAAGATGGCCATAATGATAACCTAATAGGGCTTTTCTGATGTTTTAATATGGATGGCCTACAAAGCTCCGTTCATTGTGTAGTGAACACAGCTGGTAACTGCGGTGCTTCTCCAATTTACTTTAATGGGAGTAGCGCTGAAGGAATCAGTTCAGTTCACTACACAAATGACGGAGCTGTGTAGTTTTGGCACTAACTTCTGGCGCCGGAGCTACTGCAGAAGAGCTGATCAGTGGTGGGGTGGGGTGTCAGATGCCCACCAATAAGATAGGGATAGTCTATCCAGAGGATTGCACATCACTTGTAAATGTGTGGATTTAAAGAGTCACAGTACTTTGACACAATTTCATTTAATTTAATAAAGAATGGTGTAACTAGCAAATTTCTAAATCATTTCATTGAAAAATATGCCTGCATACCACCTGAAAAAAAAGCTGTAAAGTCATTGCCACTAAAACAAACATAGTGGGAAGTACGGGAAAGGAATTCACAACAGTACAGTGCTGGCAGATTCCACAGAATGGATACGCCACTGCTTGTGGGAGAAATGCATCTGGCTGTGCAGCTAAAACAGGGAATAATATGGCTGAAAAAGACTTTAGGGAAGCCCAAAAATAGCTATACCTTTACAGTTATAATTGTGCAATTATGCACAGACATTAAGCAAACTTTTTTGAAAACTCAGGAATGTTTTAAGATGGTCATACCCATTCAGTCAACAGCTTATCCATGTCTGCACTACATCAGGCTCATAACTGAGACAAATGGCCCGGATAGACCCCACTGACTATAATGGGCTTTCGTCTGGTTTCCATTCAGGAGTCTTATTTTAACTGATAAAATAGTCTTGCATGCAGAATTTGGTCCAGTATTTTTGAAGCAGGTGGGAACACAGCCTAATATGCACTAAGTGTGCATATGTTTTCAGTAAGAAAATAGGAGAAAGCTTGGGAACAAAGGGTCAAATATGTTGAAATCCAGCATGGCTATTCCTTCTTTCCTCTGACATCTGCCCTTGAATGAAAAGCCAAGACAACTCTATACACATCCTAAACTTGTTCCCTTGCACACTGCCTGCCCTGACACCAGCAGCCTCAACTCTTGCTTTATCTGACGATGATACTCACCTACTGCCTCTGTCCTGCAGTATGGAAATCCAGCTCATCTGTCAGCCATTGCAAACGGACAATATTCCACAACCTTGCATGGCGGTAAGGGTAAATAACAAAAAGTCTCTGAAACTCTGCGACCTAAGCCAAATCAGTTGGTAGCCAAGCAGTGCACATGTCTGTTTGACCATTTTTACTCTTCAAATATATGCCAATTGATTGCAGGGCACTAAAAGGGTACAAAGAGGATAGCAGTACATTAGCTGGGTATACAGGAAAACTTGTAAAATGATAAAGTCATTTTAGACCATCATATTCATAAGTAAAATGGACCTGATCCTTGACTAGTATCCTAGAAGCAACCCAGTATTGCAGATAAGAATAATGTGACAGTCACGGAGGCCACTAATCACCCCTCTTGTTCCCAGGTACAGTAAATACATGATGTTCCAAAAGTCTGCGACTGGCGGAGATATTAAGAGCCTGCCTGCATGATTACCAGCTGTTATCTGAAACAAAACTGACCTCCTGCAGAACATCTGACTTAATTCCATATCCAACATGACAGGCAGCTCCATTCAGCAACAGCTGTTACATTTATATTAAGTTTGTTACTTCACCACTGCAAAATCTGCTTCAACCAACATTTCCCGACAAAAAATGCTCAAAAAAATCCCTCTACTAAATAACCAGACTTCTTCTTTCTTTGCTCACTTTCTAATAATAAGCTAGTCATTATCTCTGATGGAGCAATTGTATGTCATCTAGTGAATGTGCGCATAATGGATCACATCTGTGCTGATCAGTTATCTTGTTGCCCTCAGACAATTATGAATAAACTTCTCATAGAAAATGGCAAAAAGCAGACTGGTGGAATCATATTTCACATTGCAAGTTAACAAAAGGTCAAAAAGCTTGAGACTTTGTCACCAATGACTGCATCTGAAAGCTGAACTCCTCTTTAAATATTAATAGGAGAGTGTTGTGAGAGCAGCATGCATACTATCATCGCTATCTGTAAGCATTATATTCTTGGCCTAAATACACTAGAGAGGCAAACTCAGAGCGGACAATGTTATGCTAAGGAATATCTATGTAGCAGGTGTACCAGGCAGAACCTCAAGAAAGACCCAAAATAATGGAATATATACACTGAATGACCACTTTATTAGAGGCACCTGCCCTTTTACAGTTTCACTGTATGGACACAAGACCCTGAAGGGCAACATAAAATCTGGTAAACACAGTTTCCGCGGATCAGTTTCCATGTGAATCCACATTAGAGGAGTTCAGAACTGATCCCGGACATACCCATAATCTCACCCAGGCAACCCCCCCTGACTTGAGCATCGGAGCAGTTCATGTTCCGATACTCTCCCTTGCCCTGCGCAGGATCGCGCAGAGCAAGGGCTCTTTTATTTACTATAACACACTGCCGGGCAGAGGCTTCCGCCCAGCAGTGTGTTCGGTGACGTCACCGGCTATGATGGGCGGTCTTTAGTGCTGCCCTAGCCGTTTTACAGGCTAGGGCAGCGCTAAAGCCCACCCATCAGTGACATCACCAGGCTCACTGCTAGGCGGAAGCCTCCACCTGGCAGCCTGAAGGAGAGCCCAGTTCATCGCCAGAACTCCACAACTGCTCTGATGCTTTGTCAGGGGGGCTGCCTGGGTGAAAGTCTGGGTATGTCCGGGTTTAGCTCTGAACTCGGACAACCCATTTAAACAAGGCATGGTCATCAGTGCTAGAATAGCTAGGGCTAATATTTTGAAAAATTTCAACCATATTTGGCTTTCTCGTTCAATGGTGATAAATGCATGACAATGATTTAATTAAGGAAAACCAGCCATGAAAAGGGGATACTGTGGATTAAATGCGGTCTCCTGGAGCAGGCCGTTCCGAGAACGGCCTCCGGGGGCCGTTCTCGAAACGGCCTGCTCCCGGAGACCGCATTTCATTTCAGACCGGCTAGTGCACCTGTGCCTCGCTGGACTTTTCAGTTAAGATAGCAGATCGCAGCCAAATACAACATTGATGCTCCAATTAACTTGTCCGAAAACACAACTTGTGGTTCCTTAGCACAGATTAATTATAACAGTAGATGACCAGCTCAAGTAATAATGCTGACTATGGGAAATGGAAAGGCAAGATTCCAATGGCCAAAGGAGCACAAAATAAATGAACAGCAGAAAAACATCTACTAGTTAGGGCTGTTTCACGCGAGCGGATGCCGTGCGTGACATCCGCTCCGTGAATGACAGCCAAGACCCGATGCAGACTGCAGAGGTACGGAGCAGTAACATGATTGATAATGCTCCGTGCCTCTCTGTGATCTCTTTACTACGAAATCACAATGACAACTTTATCTCACTGTGATTTCGTAGTAAAGAGGTCACAGAAAGGCACGGAGCATTATCAGTCATGTTACTGCTCCGTGCCTCTGCTGTCCGCATCGGGTCTTGGCTGTAATTCACGGAGCGGATGTCACGCACAGCATCCGCTCGTGTGAAACAGCCCTTAGAGGAGATGTTTTTCTGCTGCTGGGAGGGTTAGAATCTGGCATAAGCAGCATGAATTGATGAAGTGTCAATCTCAACAGTTCAGTTTCGTGCAGGTGGAATAATATGTGGAGAATGTTTTCTTCACATATTCTGGGTCCTCTGATATCTGTGAACAGTATGGTGTACCTACACTGTAAGCATTGTGTCTGTCCACATTCATTCCTTCATGGCAGCTATTTACCCTATGGCAGAAGGACACATTCAGCAGGACAATGCACCATGCTACAAGGGTCATAGGCGTGGATTGGTTCCAGAAACATGGCAGCAAGTTTTGCTTGTGCAATGGGCGCCCTCCCCCCAGGTCCCTCCTATATCGCGTGAGTAGTATGTGTGGCCTAAAAATGTCTCTTTATGTGTGTCACGGTGCTCCTACCTGGATACCGCTGAACCCCAGGCTTTGGCTCTGAAGCAATGAAAAGGGGGAATAATTGAGGGATTGGAAAGAACTTGAGTCCAGACCTTGAGATGACGTTCAACAGCAGCTTTACTTTGAATAAACATTTCTTTTAATAATTACAGGCTTTGCCTTGGTTCCAGCAGGCTTTAGCATTAAACTAGCAGGCAACCCCAACTCTGTTCTATCCTTCTCTCACTCTGCTGTACTGACAAGCTGACTCAGTAACTTCTTCTTTATATGCTGCACTTAACACTGTAGTAGGACCTATCTTCAGCCAAAGAACTCCAGCAGAGACGAGCCCCTGCACACCCTTCCCCTTGCAGGGGGGAAAATACACTGGAACTAACTGGCCCCATCTTCCCTGCAGGAAGTAGGACTAGCCCACTTCTCTCCAGAGGGGGGTTAGAATGGAATGGTAAGTTCCATTCTAAGATAGCTCTGCCAGAAATGCTGTCACCTGCTGGTGAACCAGGCATATTACATGAACATAACAGTTGCATAAAGATATTAGGAATACACAGTGTATAGGACCTGGACAGAAACACATAAGATGACATTTTGTTAGCCCATTAGAGATAGCAGCAGGGTGCAGGAGTGGTACCACCACTCTGGGGCATTACATTTGCATCCCTGGCCTTCACAGTCCCCAGATCATAATGCCACAGAGCATCTGTAGGACAGGATAGGAACAGGCTGTTCAGAGCATGTCAGTAACTCAAACTAATTTGTGGCAAAACTGCGAGAAGCTATCCTGTCCACATGGGCCATTATTCCAGCAGAAAAATATTATAGGCAGCACTCCAATGGTTTGGGGAAGTAATGTGAATTTCTATTCAGCCAGACATGGTCGTGCACATCAGTACAGTTTTAGCAATGTTTCAGCGTCCACATGTGCAGTCTATATTCGGCCTGAGGAAGGGCTTCAAATAGCCTGAAATGTTGCAAAAACTGTACTGATGTGCACGACCATGTCTGGCTGAATAAAAATCCACATTACTTCAGCAAACCATTGGAGTGCTGTCTATATTATATATGCTTGGAAGATATTGATCCTAAGGTGGAGAAAGGGCGAGAACAAGACGAGTACCCAACAATAGCCATTTGATAGATGAGTGCTGTGACCATCTCGATTATACTCCAGCAGAAAAATATTAACACCTAGTGGAATCTATGGCACAATGAATTGTTGCAGTTCTGAAGGCTAAAGGAGGACCTACAGGCTACTAGAGAGGTGACATTTAGTATAGTGTATTTCATTCAAGTGTGGTGCACCTACAGGCTATTCCTTCTAGATGCCTTTATGGTTGGCTTTAGTATCTGATACTCAATAAAACAGCACAGTGGTCCAACTAATGATCATGCTTGTGAATTAGTCCAGTCTCTAGGGAAATAGTGGGTGGTGGCTGAATGCCTCATGTTTGATATTAGCAGCTATCTGTTCCAGATGTCATTACAACGGGGACTAATCAATCTTAATTCAGAGCCAAATCTATTGATCTTCAGGCAGTCAATGCTCATCAATTCACCTTAAAGAATTGCACAAAGTTCATTTAAGGAGTGGAGAATATTCTGCAGTTAAGATCTCTATTCAGATGTGGTCCCAGAAGAATGCTACCATGCAGATCGATCTTTCCTTAAAAATCCAGTACATACAGTATTAAAAAAAACTAAATAAATTGCCTTCTTTTCTAACATCCCTGTCTTATGTTAAAGGGGTTGTCCTAGTTCAGAGCTGAACCCGGACACACCTCCATTTTCACCCAGGCAGCCCCCTGACAGGAGCATCAGAGCAGTTCATGCTGCAATGATCTCCTTTGCCCTGGGCTAAATCACGCAGGGCAAATGCATTTTTTGGAGATCCAGTGACCTACTGAGACTCTCCATGGGGCTGCCAGGAAGCCTGTTGACGTCACTGGCACTGATGGGTGGGATTTAGCGCTGCCTTAGCCAGTAAAATGGCTAGGGCAGCACTAAAGCCCGCCCATCAGAGCCGGTGATGTCACCACTTCCGCCCGGCTGTGTGTGATTGTAAACAAAAGAACCTGTGCCCTGCGCGATTTAGCGCAGGGCAAGGGAGCGCATCGGAGCATGAGATGCTCCGATGCTAGCCTCAGGGGGGCTGCCTGGGTGAAAATAAGGGTATGTCCGGGTTCAGAGCTGAGAAGATAGATGAATCATTTTATACTCATAAAATGGTATATCTGTTAAGCATAAGATGGGCCTGACAAATGTTTGAGCAAATATGTGCGTTAAGAGCTTCCATGAACTCATTTACAGTCGGTACTGTACCACTTTTTTTTTGAATGAACCCCATTTCTTAGCTCTATTGTTTGTATATATAACGGTGTGCAGCCATCTTGTTTTTTGTAATTATGTTTGCTTCATGGATATGCACCTGTGATTCTGAAGGTCGTAGTCTAAATTCTCTTGCAGTATATATTGAGGTTAGCGCCTCTTTTAGACTGAACACGCCCATCTACCTGGGACTTCTGAGCAGAGTACATATGTGAACAAATATGAGGGGGCACACTCAAAGGGGAAACACAAACGGTGATGATAATATTGATGTACTTTAATATTCTAAAATTCTAAGGACATACCCCTAAAAAATTAATTAAAACATACATGTACCACATACATATAAATAATGATTAGCGTGGGGACCCCACTCATGCAGAGACTGTATAACCAACACTCAGTGCACCCGCTGGATGAGGCGACTGTTAAAGCGTGCACCAGTCACTGTAGCATACACCAATCACTGAAAATAATGATGAAGCATATGACAGCTAAACGGCAATGTCCCAATCAAATGGTAGCGTGGCCAATCACTGAAAATGCTGGTGGAGCATGTGACAGCGTAACGGCACTGTCCCAATCAGATGAAGCAAATGGTAACGTATAAATTCTGTCGCTGTGTCTGTGACACACTAGCCGAAACCGGACTAAACTGTAGTTGTGTTATAGCACAGTTCAGTGTCCGGCACACTCACTGTTCGACATCCGCAATAGTCAATTGGACTGACTTCACATGCACTGGATAGTAACGTAACTCACAATCTCTTTGTACAAGTTGCAATGCTCATACGCGAGCCCGGTCTTACCCCTCTTCACTGTCTCACCACAGCGCTGATCCCAGGTGGCCGCACACCAGCGGCGTCCCACGTGGTGTCCTCAGCCTGTGCGTGGCGTCCCACGTGACCTGGTTGTCTAGGGGACCGGATGGACGCTCCATTGACGTCAATGTTAAGCGACTGCTCCTCCAGTCATTGGGTTCGAGCTGATTTTCTAGCTTTTCTACTTTGGTTACCGGCTTTCTTTTCCTTTAGATGTGTACACGCTCACTCTGTATTGCCAGACGCGTTTCGGGGTCTTACGCCCCTTCCTCAGTGGCCACCGCGCAGGGCACGGGTTCTTTTGTTTACAATCACACACTGCCGTGCGGAAGCTTCCGCTCGGCAGTGTGTTCGGTGACATCACCGGCTCTGATGGACGGGCTTTAGTGCTGCCCTAGCCGTTTTACTGGCTAGGGCAGCGCTAAATACCACCCATCAGTGCCAGTGACGTCACCGGGCTTCCTGGCAGCCCCATGGAGAGTCCCAGTAGGTCACTGGATCTCCAAAAAATGCATTTGCCCTGCGTGATTTAGCCCAGGGCAAAGGAGATCATTGCAGCATGGACTGCTCTGATGCTCCTGTCAGGGGGCTGCCTGGGTGAAAATGGAGGTATGTCCGGGTTCAGCTCTGAACTAGGACAACCCCTTTAACATAAGACAGGGATGTTAGAAAAGAAGGCAATTTATTTAGTTTTTGTATGTGGTACATGTATGTTTTAATTAATTTTTTAGGGGTATGTTCTTAGAATTTTAGAATATTAAAGTACATCAATATTATCATCACCGTTTGTGTTTCCCTTTTGAGTGTGTCCCCTCATATTTGTTCACACTTCATTTGCTCTCATTGGTCCTGAGGGTGAGCACCTTATCCATACGGAGAGGGGGAGAGCTGCTGTATTTCTTTGATTTACCTATTTCCAGAGTACGTATGTAGCTGGTCTCTACACTGCCCTGAATATTGTATTCTTAAGTAAGTCCAAAGAGAGGCAGTATATTTAGTGTTAGGGACCCATCTGCAGAAGCCACCTTGACGCCTGGTAGATGGGCCCGACACATGTTTGAGCAAATATGTGCGCTAAGAGCTTCCATTAACTAATTTACAGTCTGTATTGTACCACTTTTATTTAGAATGACCCCCATTTCTTAGCCTTATTGTTTGTATGTATAATGGTGTGCAGCCATCTTGTTTTCTGTATCAGTATCAGATGTAGGTCGGTGGCACGAGCATTGTTTGAAGCTTCTGTATCTTACTAGAACTGCTGGAAGTCAGCTCCTGATTGGCTAGTATGATTTCGGTGGGACAACAGACTAGCTATAAACTCCCTCTTCTCTGCCTGGGTACAGCCTCTCAGTGTGTGAAAATGAGCAATGCCCCCAACCCCCACCCCTGAACCAGCCTTGTTGTGATGTTTTATAGTGGGGTTTAGTTGCTAAGGTCATACTGAGTGGACCTGGTCCTGGGTTTTGGCTAGTCAAGGGGATTCATCATTTATGAACCAAAAGAGACACAGCACACCTCACCAAATGCCAAATAATGCTAATAATTCCTTATTGAAGCAGATAAAATAGAACAACTCTCAGGGGACAATAAATGTGCACATGTTCCTGTACATGGCATCAAACCCAATAAGGTCAAAAAAATAACACATCATGTCAATATATAATAAATCCAAACATGATCAAAGTTAAATAAAAAATAACTACTCTAAGGTCCCTTGCAGACGAGCGTGTCTGAATTAGGTCCGGATGAGTTCAGTGAAAACTGCGCAATTTCGCAAGCAAGTCCATTTAGTTTTGTTTGCGATCGCGTTCAGTTGTTCAGTTTTTATCGCACGGGTGCAATGCTTTTTGAAGCGTTTTTCACGCGCATGATATAAAATGGAATGTTTGCAAACAGCATCTCTTAGCAACCATCCGTGAAAGACGCATCGCATCCGCACTTGCTTGCGGATGCGATGCAATTTTTACGCAGCTCCATTCACTTCTATGGGGCCAGCCTTGCGTGAAAATCACAGAATATAGAACATGCTGCGATTTTCGCAACGTACAAGTGATGCGTGAAAACCAACGCACATGTACACAGCCCCATTGAAATTAATGGGTCCGGACTCTGTGCGGGTGCAATGCGTTCGCATTATGCATTGCACCCGCGCTGAATACTCGCTTGTGTGAAAGGGGCCTAAATGTGACATGTAATCCAAAAAGAAATATATACATCAATAAAGTGGCCTAGTGCTCTGTGCATACCCATATAGAGTCCGGCGATGCACAGGTAAGCCCTAACCTGTGCCGGGAGCCTGTCTGAAATTAAATGCGGTCACCGGGGGCAGGCACTTCCGAGAACAGTTGCCGGGGGCTTTCATCGGGCTGTTCTCGGAAGTGCCTGTTCCCGGTGACCGCATTTGATTTCAGACAGGCTCCCGGCACAGGCACAGGTAAGGGCTTACCTGTGCATCGCCGGACGGGTGAGTCAAGATGGCAGCCCGCATGTGTTCGCTGGCGAACACTGCGAACTGACCATCACTGCTCAGGGGATTATCAAATGTCCAACACTCACTGCTTATATATCTATGACCTATTCAATTAAAGGGGTTATTCAACATGTAAAACATGCCCCCAAATGCCTTGGCCCGTCATATAGATTATACTTACCCCAAGGGCGACGCTAGGGTATACTGCATGCGCTGTACGATTATATCCTTTCTGCAATACATCCTAGTTATAAGATATGTGTCCCTATTAAATGAAGCAATAGAGCATTAGCTGTTCTGATGTGCTCACAAGAGTGAGAACCTGACCCCCTCCCATTCTGAAAGTGGTGCACAAATTTACAGCTCACTTTATCTGCAATATGGAAAGATGGATATTGTCTTTTATGTCTTAGATGGTGTCGTTTTGCTTGGTCCACCTAAAAACAGGCCTTCAAAAAGAGGCGTATGTGCTCAGAGCTCGTTGTCTTGGTTTACATTATTCAAACCAGAAATGTGTTTTACCAAACCAGTCTTTATCTTGTCAATTCAACATGTGAGAAAAGTGTTTGCATACCGGAGGTATTTTCTTCCCGGGCACTACTACGTGAAGACACATTGTTAAAACTGGTAAACCGTGAAGGTGATCTTCTGGCTTAATTTGCACTACCCCCGCGGCCCCCATCCCCCCCTCTTTCCCAGGAGTACATGCTTTGCACCACTATTATTATGAGTTTTAGACATATATTTTGTGCCTTGCCCAACATAGGAGAGGCATGAGTTGGTGGGGAAGGTGGTATAACCTAAGATGCACCCAGATGTGCCAAAATTTAGGTAGTATAAATTTTGACAAATTTGTATTACAAAGATGTATCACTGTGATATATTTTGTGAATTTTGGTCTTTATCACAGATCTGTGCTGCAGGAGCTGTAATGCTTCACCCACAGCTGGCTATGGGGCCTTTGTACACCTCCATGTACCTCTGACATTATATGGAGACGCAGGAGTTACGTTATTCAATCTACTACACAGTACAGACTACTCTGGAAATCAGAGGTAAGACATTTTCGTAAGATCTAGTATATTTGCAGAGCAATGCAATAGATATCTCATAAAAATCATTGTGTCTAGTTCGGAAAAAGACACACGTCAAGGTCATCCTTTTCCTTCATACAGCTCTATCTCTCTCGGTAGGGCATTCCATAGTTTGACTACTCTAACTGTAAATAACCCTTTCCTGCATTGATGCGTAAATCACCTTTTTTTCACGTGTAATGAATGTTCGCAGGCCCTTGAACAAATTAACTCATGCAGCAGTTCTCTGTATTGACCACATGTGTATTTATACATGTAAATAGGGTCACCAGTGTTCTCTTCTCCCAGGCTCATGGCCATATTTGCCACTAGGCACAAAATGTCCATTGCTTAGGTTGGTGTTTTGAGTGGTAGAGAGCCAGAAAGAAGACTGCAGTGAACTGGTTTTATAGAACAATTTGGGGAAGGGTTTGTGCAGTGCACGGGCTACATGGCACAATCTTTGGGGGGAGGGGGGGGCAAGGCTGGACACCATAGGGCACAAGCCGTGAACACAGCACAATACATTCTGCACAAGTTGTAAAACTGCAACAATAGCTCAATTATAATAGTCATCGCCGGCACTAATATGCTTTAGGCTTTTTCATATTGCATGTAATAGTGTCTGCTTGTTTGATATGTCAGGAAAGCACATGGCTCATACGTCAACCGTACCTATAGGCTCCCATTCACCTGACAGACGCCAAATGTAACAGCCAGAAGTTGCACTCTTTAGCTGTATGTGGAAGGTGGGTCGTGTTTATTGTTATACAGTGGCGTATCTCCAATAGAGGCAGACCACGCAGGTGCTATGGGGCCCATAGGGAAAAGGGGACCGCAGTGAACCTCCCACTACTTACACTCATTACTGTCCAGCTCCAGTATGGTATCCCTATTAGGGCTGCAGTAAACAATTATTTCAGTATTCTATCATTTATTTTTTACGATTAATCGAGTAATCTAATAAGAAAAAATGAATGAATAGACTGTTTTCGTTTACAAAAACTCATTAGACCCACTGCCATCAGTCCCCAACACACTTCGTCCCCCCCTGTGCAATCAGCCCAAGTGCATCAGTTCCCCCCGTGCCATCAGCTCCGTCCCCCCCAGTGCCATCAGTTACACTATCCCCCACTGCCATCAGCTCCATTCCTCCAGTGCCTTCAGCTCTCCCCTACACCAGTACCTTCAGCTTCACTCCCCCAGTCCCAACAGCCCCTTGATGCCATCCATTTCCATGTCCCCCACCCCCCAGTGCCATCAGATCATCCCTTCCATGTCCCCCAGTGCAATCAGATCAGCCCCTCCATGTCCCCCAGTGCCATCAGATCAGCCCCTCCATGTCCCCCAGTGCCATCAGATCAGCCCCTCCATGTCCCCACTCCCCCAGTGCCATCAGATCAGCCCCTCCATGTCCCCTACTCCCCAGGTGCCATCAGATCAACCCGTCCATGTCCCCCAGTGCCATCAGATCAGCCCCTCTATGATCTCCACTCCCCCAGTGCCATCAGATCAGCCCCTTCCATGTCCCTACTCCGCCAGTGCCATCAGATCATCCCTTCCATGTCCCCCAGTGCCATCAGATCAGCCCCTCCATGTCCCCACTCCCCCAGTGCCATCAGATCAGCCCCTCCATGTCCCCTACTCCCCAGGTGCCATCAGATCAGCCCCTCCATGTCCCCCAGTGCCATCAGATCAGCCCCTCTATGATCCCCACTCCCCCAGTGCCATCAGATCAGCCCCTCCATGTCCCCTACTCCCCAGGTGCCATCAGATCAGCCCCTCCATGTCCCCCAGTGCCATCAAATCAGCCTCTCCATGTCCCCCACTCCCCCAGTGCCATCAGATCAGCCCCTCCATGTCCCCACTCCCCCAGTGTCATCAGATTAGCCCCTCCATGTCCTCCACTGCCACCAGTCAGCCCCTCCATGTCCCCCACTCCCATCTGCCTCTACATGCCATCCATTGCTGGCTGTCCCCTTCAGTGCCATGTCCCTAGCACCAGTGAAATAAAATACCTACCTTTCCTGTAGGGGCGCCGCTCCACAGCTCCTTCCTCTACTTCTTCGCGCGCTGCACAGGATCCGAACGTCACACAGCGTCGGGTCTTAGTGCGCGCTTACGTGCACTACGACCAGACGATGTGTCAGGATCCAGTGCAGCCCGTTGCGGGTGACCACAGAGAGGTAAGTAATAGCAGTCGCTTCAATCCCGCTCCATGGTCACATGACACAAACAAATCCTCGATGCAAAAAAATTTGCATTGAGGATTTTTTGGTGTCGATTTACTGGATTCAATTGAGTAATCGTTTCAGCCCTAATCCCTATCATCAGTGGAGAAAGCTAAAAGACCTGTGATAATGTCAAAGGTCCTGTACATCTAGTAAAAGAACTGCACAAAGAATGGTGTAGTTCCTGGGTTAGGCTGCAGTAAACAATTATTTTAGTAATCGAGTATTCTATCGATTATTTTTACGATTAATCAAGTAATCTAATAAGAAAAAATAAATTACTAGACTGTTTTCCTTTATAAAAACTCATAAGACCCCCTGCCATTAGTCCCCAACACACTTCGTTCCCCACTGTGCGATCAGCCCAAGTGCATCACTTTCCCCAGTGCCATCAGCTCCACTATCCCCAAGTGCCATCAGCTTTCCCCTGTGCCATCAGGTCTGTTCCCCCAGTGCCATTAGCTCTCCCCCACCCCAGTGCCATTAGCTCTTCCCCACCCCAGTGCCATCAGCTCTCCCCCACCCCAGTGCCATCAGCTCTCCCCCACCCCAGTGCCATCAGCTCTCCCCCACCCAAGTGCCATCAGCTCTCCCCCACCAAGTGCCATCAGCTCTCCCCCACCCCAGTGCCATCAGCTCTCCCCCACCCCAGTGCCATCAGCTCTCCCCCACCAAGTGCCATCAGCTCTCCCCCACCAAGTGCCATCAGCTCTCCCCCACCCCAGTGCCCTCAGCTCTCCCCCACCCCAGTGCCATCAGCTCCACTCCCCAGTGCCATCACCTTTCCCCCACCCAGTGCCATCACCTTTTCCCCACCCCAGTGCCATCAGCTCCACTCCCGAAGTGCCATCAGCTCCACTCCCCCAGTGCCATCAGCTCTCTCCTACTAATTTGCCTTGTCTTGCCATGTGTTATTTAAAAAAACAAGGCAGAAAGCGACTGCGAAACACGTGTTGGGATCCAGGACTACTTGGTCTGTATTTATTTGTATTGCATGTATTTTCCCTATGTCATGTTTTAGTTGAGGCACTATGCACTTTATATATGTTGACTGAGGACTGTGATTGATCATTGTATTGCACAGCCAGGGATTTTTTATTGCAAAATTATATTTATTATAATGGAACAGACCGTTGGAGATCATCCTGTGTGATGTAATGCTGCTTATGTATACGGATTTCTATGTTTTATACAAGTGTATGTCCAATAAAAGACTTTGTATTTCTATAATATATGCTGTACTGAGTTTAGTTTTGGGTTTATACTTGATTGGTTTAGGACAGCAACCACACCGGGCGTTTATTCGCTTGCGATTTTGCAGGTGTCACCAAAACAGGGGACCCATACAGGGCTGACTTCAAAGCGGAGAACGCCTCTTCCGCACAATCATCCCATCGAACCATCACTGACCTGTGTCCCTTTAAGAGCCCTGTCAATGGCGTGGCCACTGTAGCAAAGTGGGGAACAAACCTCATATAATAGCCCACCATTCCCAGGAATGACTTTACTTGCCTAGTGGTGACAGGTCGGGGCCAATTCCGAATCGCCTCTATTTTGTTCACTTGAGGTTTGATAACTCTGCGCCCAATGACATGCCCCAGGTACTTACTCTCCTCTAACCCTATTGCGCATTTTTTTGAGTTAGCAGTTAGCCCAGCCTTTCTAAGGGAGTCCACTACAGCCTGTACTTTGGGTAGGTGACTTTCCCAGTCAGTACTGTGGCCGAAACCGCTTCCCCTAGAAAACCTGGCCGCAGGCTGTCTTCAGTACAGGTTTACCTATCTTTCCACGGTTTGAGTAAATTCACATGGTACACCTGCTCCGGCTTTCGCCTCCCTGGCTGGTGTACCTTGTGTTACCTCTCCAATTTTCTCAAGTACCTCATAGGCCCCCTGCCACCTGGCCAGGAACTTACTGTCCACGGTCGGTACCAGAACCAAAACCCAATCACCCGGGTAAAAGATCCGGACCCGTGTCTGCCGATTATAGATTCGACTCTGGGCTCGCTGAGAGGCCTCCATATGCTCCCTGACAAGAGGCAAAACCGTCTCTATCCGCTGTTGCATCTTGGTAATGTACTCAAGAAGTGGGTTGCTGTTCCCACGCCTCTTTGGCTATGTCCAACAAACCGCAAGGATGTCTGCCATATAGCAATTCGAAGGGCGAGAACCCAGTAGAGGCCTGGGGCACCTCTCGCACAGCGAACATGAGATGGGGCAGAAGAAGGTCCTAGTCCTTCCCATCTTTAGACACCACACTTTTTAACATGGTTTTTATTATTTTGTTAAACCTCTCAACGAGACCGTCCGTTTACGGATGGTACACAGATGTCCGTAACTGTTTGATATGCAGCAACCACAGAGTTCCCTCATGATCTTGGACATAAAAGGGGTCCCCTGGTCAGTCAGAACCTTTTTAGGTAGCCCCACTCGGGAGAACATTTCGATTAACTCCTTAGCTATAAGTTTAGCCGATGTATGTCGCAGTGGCACTGCCTCCGGGTACCGAGTGGCGTAGTCTAGGACTACCAAGATATGTTGGTGGCCTCTAGCGGACTTCGGTACTGAGGTCCATAGCGATTCGCTCAAACGGTACCTCAATGATCGGGAGAGGTACTGTCACGGATGAAGTTAGCAGATAGCTGGAACATATAAATAAACGAGCGACTGGCTTGATCCCAAACTAAGGAGCTTATAAGTGAGCCCTATAAAACCCTAAGAGCTCTCCCTGACTGCTATGCACATGCAAGGGTCTGTATGGTAGACGATTGCATGCCCGCGTACCTAATACTGTGTGACACCGGAAAACCCTATAATAGTGAGGGGACACGATCACCGGCTCCCTGCACTTAATACGGACGGAGTCAGGGTCACCTAAAATCAAGCCAGCAAGGAAACACAATAAAGTAAAAGACTTATCTGAACAAACAGCAGAAGCAGCCTCCAGCAGTGAACACTTCATCCAGGAAGTAGTATAAACCGCAAAGTGAGGCAGTATGGGAGGGATTATAAAGGAAGACTATTAGTCGAAATAAGTGACACCTGGCAGAAGGAAAGGAGATGAGAAAGTGAAACCAAAACAAAGAACATCATGCAAGAGGTAGAGAAGAACATCTGCCAGACCTTCTCACAGAACTGGCGGTGATAGGTACCAAAGGACTGCGGAAAACATGCGGGGGCTAGTTGCCTGGCAGGTCAGGCAAGACTTACAGAATTCGTACACCTTTGTAAACACACTGGGCCAGTAAAACCGTTGTAATATCCAGTCCTGTGTTTTCTGCATTCCCAGATGACCTCCGAGAACATGTTGGTGGGCTAACTCTAACACGGGTTTGCGATGCGCCTGGGGCACCACCAACTGTTCAATTGGTTGACCCCACAGCTGGTTTACCCGATACAACATATTCTGATGAACCACAAAATGGGGGAACACCGACTATGCCCCAGCTTGCTGTGGTTCACCATCTACTATTAATACATTTTCCCAGGCTCGGGACAGGGTTGGGTCCCAGTGTTGTGCAGTACCAAAATTGTCCCCGGAGACATTGAGGTCTGCCAGCTCAGGCCCCAGTGGCAAGTCCTCCACGTCTCCCACCATTACACTCAGTAGGGTTGTCTCCCACTCTCCCACCGAAGTGGCGGTCACCCCTACCGCTGGCCCTTCGGCCTCGGGTTCGAGGGGTTCTGGCCTCCCCCCGGAGCAAGGCCACTGTGCTGGGGTTACCCCTGTCTCACGTGTATCAGTCACTCTCAAGGCAGGCCACAGTGCCGGGAAGCCCAGGAAGTCTCTCCCTATTATAAGTTCATAGTGTAAGTTTGTGGCAACTGCCACTTCGTGAGTCCACCTGCCAGCCCCTGTCGTTAGAGACACCAGGGCAGTGGTATAGTCTTTTAATTCCCCATGAATGCACATAAACACCGACTTTCCGTCCAGTATACTCAGCGTACCGTACCAGCGAAGCCCTTACTAAGGACACCAGACTCGCTGAGTCCAGCAGGGCCTCTGCTGGAGTGTATCCCACTTCCACCTGGCACAAGTGGTTTAGAGTTTCTGGGGTACCCGCTGCACACAGCTTCCTGGCATATAGTGAGTGACGGAAGCCATAGTTCGTGTCAATGGGTTCCACCTTATGTGGACAGTCAGCTCGTACATGGCCAGGCTCCTGACACCGCCAGCAGACTATCAGAGCCGGGCCCATAGGGGGTACAAAATGGGATGGTTTGGTTGGCACAAGTCCCCGGGTCTGGGGTGGAGATTTATGGGGTTTGACTGCACCCTCCCGAAAGAACCCCCCTTAAGATTCTTAGTAGCCTCGTAGCGCTCCACCAGGTCCACAATCTCCAGGGCACTGCCAGGAGACACCTGGCTGATCCAGTGCTCGAGAGGGGGAGGCAGAGCCCTCCAGATGATATCGGCCAATAGTCTATCCAGCCTAGCTGTGGGACTCAGTACATCAGGCTGTAGCCACTTTTGCAAGAGGTGGAGTAAATCATAATATTGGGATCTCGCGGCCCCAGCCGGCTTAAACCCCCACTGATGTACCCGCTGGGCCAGGACCAACACATTTACCCCAAGTCTGCCCAAAATCTCACCCTTTACTTTTTGGTAGTCGGCCGCTTGATCGTCCGGCAAATCGAAATACACCCGCTGGGAATCGGAGGCCAGGAATGGAGCGACGACCTCAGCCCACTGGCCACTTTCTCTTACATTGCCAGCTAGGTTTCGATGTCGTCTGCGGGTGTCATCTTAGGAAACGCTGCACGTACTGCCTTCCGGGCATTGTGGACACTCGGTGTTTCTCCTGCTGTCTGCAAAGCCATCACATGTTGTAGCAGCAACTGGTTGGTCTCTTGCTGCTGCTTATTGGCCTCCATGAGGGCCTTCACAACAGCCTCCATGTTGTCGTGGGGAACAGGCTGGTTTAATGTACGACATACAACCGTGCCTGAAAAAATGCAGAAACCAAAAATATCGGCGTTCACGCCAGCCTCGCTTCTCTTGCCCGCATTCTTCACCAATTGTGGGGATTCGCTCTGGTAGACAGGACAAGCGGGTGCAATATAGAGGCAAATACACGTTTGTAACTCAAAAACTGCAGTGTTTATTCACACTAGTTGCAGGTTCACAGTATGACAGTCCATTTTCAGTATTGGTGTTAGTTCACACCCAAAACAGTTCATACAGAAAAACATTCACTTTTGATCCTGGGTGTTTAATCCACACCCGGCTGAATGCTCAGCCTCAGAAAGTCCACCTGCAGGCTTTAGGTGGCCTGCTCACCCAACACACAGGCCTCAGATTTGAGCAGAGTTTCACACAGCTCCAGTGTCAGAAAGGAGTAATCCACCCACCTGACACTGCTGGTTGTTTTTTATAGGCCTGTTAAAACTCGTCCTAGACGGTGGGGAGTAGTCACCCACCCAGCACTTTGACTACTCCCAGTAAGAGCCTTCCCGCTTCAGCTATTTACAGCCATACTAGATAGCAAGGCGTCACACAGCAACTGCTGCTGACACATGAAAACTGTCTCTTACTCCACAGAGGCCAGGAACCTAGGTGACACATACCTATAATCCACGATGATTCCTTGTACCTTCTTACAATATGTAATATATATATATAGTACTGCAACTCACACAATAACCATAATATATAGATGACCACCTATATCTGTACACACTGCATCTATTACACCTTACATTAGTACACTACTCTATATACTATATATACATATACACACTGCATCTATTATACAGTAAAATAGATGCAGTGGACACAGGTATGTAGTATACCCAGCAGTGTACTGATATGTGAGATACAAGCTGTAATTTATACCTCACACCTCACATATCAGTACACTACTGTATACTGGCCAGGAATGAGTAGTGGGAGGGACTATGACTGGGGCATGGGGGGCAAATTTAGACTATTGCTATGAGGTCCAGTGATTTCTATGTATGCCCCTGGTCAGGGATCATCAGTAGTAGATAGTATATCCACAATGAGCACCTGTATCAGAGTTTGCAGGAGGGCTGGACAGTGACTACTGCCATCGTGGGGCAGCACAGTGGATCAGTGGTTAGCACTGGTGCCTTGCAGTGCTGCGGTCCTAGGTTTGAATCTGACCAAGAACAACATCTGCATGGAGTTTGTATGTTTTCCTTGTGTTTGCGTGGGTTTCCTCCGGGTACTCCAGTTTCCACACACCAAAGACATATTGATAGGGAACTTAGATTATAAGCCCCATTGGGGACAGTTGGATACTAATGTCTGTAAAGTGCTGCAGAATATAGTAGTTAGCTATATAAGTGCATAAAATAAATAAATTATGCATACTACAGAGGACCAACATTAGGTGTCATGGTGTGGGGCGCCATTAGCTACCATGCTATCTCTCGTCTAATATTAATGTAGGAAACGCTGACTTTGGTATGTTCAGGACATTGTGGAACCAGTCCTACTGCCTTTTTGACTCAACATAACATGTTCTACAGGGTATCCGGCAGATCCCCTCATCAAGAATGTCTGGAACTGGATGTGGCCATGGATCTCCATGCACAGCAGCCAACAACCACCTTGTCTGGACTACGGTTCCAAGTTGACAGAGCTTTGAATGATATCCCTCAGGAGGATATCCAACATCTGTATGACTGTTATACCAGAGTGGCAGACTGCATCCCAGCAAGGAGAGATACCACCCAGTAGTATCATATACCCTGCTGCAGTATGGTTGTGTGACCTTTGGCCAAGCACCACCAGCAGTTTATACTTTGTCAGTCTCGACTCAATGACATTAAGTTTTTCAGGTGGTCTATTTTCCAGTACTGTATGTGAAGAAACTATAAGATGCCAACTGTTACTTGTCAGAAATGTGACAGTATTTTTGTGACCTTAGAGTAAGCTGTTACAGAAACATGTTTGGGAGGAACGTGCTCTACGGCTTGACAATGACTGGGATCTGGCAACCTCTGCATGATAAGGAATGGCTAAATGTCAGTATCCCTTTCTCTGGTAGTTCATTCAAGACAGGGAGCAGTAGCACTCCGCCACGCAACGTTTAGAGGGACCTCCCTCTTTCTAAAGCTATATTTAATCTGTCTAGGGTAATTACTGTAATTACGGTCCTGCCCGCAATTCTCTTGGTAACTGCCTACTACTGGAGCATCTATGGCCACCTTTACTCATAACCCAAGTCCTGCACTGTACAACTAAACATTCTGCACACAGACAAATGAATTTCCTTCACAAAGATGGAACAAAACAGGTGGACAAGTCATATAAAGCATCACAAGGTCCTGTAAAGAAATGTACAGCCACTCATGTATTATTTATGTCGTGGCTCCATTCTTCTGGAAGTGCTTTAACCACAAACTTGAATTTAACCTTTCATACGATAAAGCCATGAAATGTGCATACCATAAATTAGAGAATAACCACGTTTGACCATTTTTTTTGCCAGCGCACTGGCGGTACAGTACAATGTGTCAGAACTGGCACTGCATGCTCTTGGAATTAGACATGTTTTGTTTTACACTGCTGAGCGAAACCCCTTTTGTTATTGCAATCTGGCTGCTCTTCTCTCTGCAGAGCCACGTGTGTGGGAGAAACAATTTTTCTGAAAGTTAAAGCTGGCAGCTATTGGGCCAATTCTAGAAAAACAAGGACAAACCAATTAAGTCGCCTGCTGAGTGAGGATTCCATATGTTAAGTCACAGACCGAAACAAGGCAGCGTGGAGGATACTGCTGCAAATTAGGATTAGAAAGGGCAGAGAACATTCATCAGAAATCTGGTATTATTTATCAGAATATGCTATGTATCTATGATAAGGATATGGAATTTTTTAGAACTATTGTAAGTACTTCCTCAAGGGACCCATTTAAAGGGGTTCTTTAGGAATAAAAAAAAAAAATGAAAATACTTAAATATTACTTTATTATAAATATATTCACAAATACCTTTCATTACTTAGAATGGCTTGTTTTGTCTGGGGAGCAATCATTAGGAGAAATAAAATGGACGCCATCCTATCAGTACACACAAAACCTGTCCTAATCACACAGCAGGACAATTTACTTCACCACAATGAGCCATAGTCCTGCCTCATCCTCCTCTCTGCTCTGCTTGTCAGGAATCATGATCCTGGATACAGGTGGATCTCTGTGGGAATGGAGAAGATGAGGAGACATGAGAGGAGGGTGAGGTGTGGCTAATGAGCAGCAGCACTTGTTTTTACCGTCTCCATTACCACAGCCTGTCCTCTCTGTACTTCATGTCTCCTCATGAACTAAATTCCACAGAGATTCAGCTAAAGATTATATTAAACTGTATTCAGGAGCATACTCCCTGACAAGTCGAGAGGACGATAAGCAGGTCTTTGCTTCAGTATTGTAAAGTAACTTGTCCTCATGTGTGATAAGGAAAGATTTTGTGTGAACTAATGGGACAACGGCCATTTTGTTTCCTCTGATGATTGCTACCCAGATAAAATGAGCCATTATAAATAATGAAAGGTATTTGAGAATTTACTTATAATAAAGTAATAGTTAAGTATTTTCATTTTCTTAAATCCCGGAAAACCCCTTTAACTTTTACTTACCTAGAAAAAAAAAATATTTAAATATGGCTTGTCCATTCTTTTCTAGTTAATTTTCTAGGGGTTTTATTTTCTTTGATTATTTTGTCATATTCAGTTTTTGTTCCTTGTCACTAGAAGATATAAATTTTAAATTGGGCATCTGTGTTATGTTCTATGAAAACTGAACTAATGGGTGCACCCACTGTCCTCCCCCACACACACCATCATGAATAAAAAGACTTCTAGTGGTATGACTAAAAACTTCTTTATAGCTTAAAGGGAATATCTGAGACTAAATCAGACCTACAGACGTGGCCCATCTGCAGTGGTGATGATACTCAGCTGGTCCCAGTTACTGGATACTGTCTGTGTGGCTCCCAGACCAGCACCTCCGCTCCCCTCTGCCCTGGTATCAGCATCCATCAACATGGGACCTGCTCCCCTTGTGTCACATGTGTAGTGAAGCCCCACCACCTCATCACCACCACGGGTCAGCCATGCCCGGAAGTGTGATTCAATCTCAGATAACCCATTAAGGGGATTTCCAGGACTGTTATACTTTAAGAGTTACCTCATGTACCTCTCCCCCATTCTTATTCTTTTACAGTTTGGACTCTCCTGACCTGTTTTCACTATGTAAATCACTCTTGTTGTATCCATCCTGCATGTAGAACTTTCTGTAGCTTTATCCAGCTAAACCCATGATGCACCACTCCTTTCCCTGCCACAGCTCCAACACCACCCAGCTAGTTTATAGCTTCTCCCACCCAACTAGTTACATAGACACTCTCCCATCACTGCCCCCGTTGCTGCTCTGACATGGCCATGAACATAACATTACAGGAAATAAGAAAGAGCTGCATGGACATTACATGATTAATTTAAAGGATGTTTATGCAAACCAGAAAACCCCTTTCAGGATTTTTTTCGGGACTTACTGATTGATGACCTACCCCAGAGGGGCAGATCTTGAAAACTGCTGTTCAACTGGGGTGCCGGGAGTCAAATACCAGACCAATCTGATATTAATAACCTATGCTAAGGCCAGTATATAAACACAGCAGGTTTCTTGTAGACATTTCTACGACAAACAATTGGTTCCACACAGTGCATCTGAATGGGGTTGTTTCTGCAGCATGTGCACAGATTTCTGCAAGCCCCATTCAGATTAATTGGACAGCTGAAAAAAAGTCTGGAACAAATCTGCCACATGTGACTAAACCCCAGTGGAGCTGTCCACTCAAAATCTCCTGATCACGTCCATCTGGCGTGTGCAGGACTTGTAACAAGGAAGAGCACAACTACGCTCAAGCTGTACACATGCCAGTTAGACAAAATCAGTATGGGCCTTCAGGATCTGGGTCTACGCAAGAATGTTTCCATTTGATTATACCAGGCATAGATGTAGCAGAAATTTAAAAGAACATAAGACAGTCAAACGTTTTGGAAGAGTCCTGATGTTAAAGGGTTTGTCCAGGATTCTAAAAAAGGGGCCGCTTCTGTTTTCAGAAAGAGAACTGCTATTGTCCATGGGTTGTGTCTGGTATTGCGGATAAACCTCTGCACCTGAAAAAGGATGAGATGCAATACCAGACATAGTTCAGCAGCAATAGGGCCGATTCTGGGGGGGGGGGGGGGGGAAGCAAATCCTTTTTACTAATCCTTTAAGTATATGGGGCAATTATTCACCAATAATGGGCTCTCTGGATAGATGAAATGAAAGAATAGTTTTCATTATATAAAAGAATAGTTTTCATTATATAAAAAATGATATATCATATTTTTCACTCCATAAGACATACTTTCCCCCCCAAAAGTGGGAGGAAAATGGCTGTGCATCTTTTTAAGCGAATGCTAATGAGTGCTTCCATTACAGAAGCTCTCATTAGTACAGAGTAGCACTGTGGAGCAGTGAATACAGCGCTCTTGGTGCTTGCTCTACTCACCGCTCCCTGGTCTACTCTGGGAGCCTGCTGTGCTGTGTCCTGACCAGAGGTCGCAATAACGCCTGTACAAGCGTCATAGGCAATTTTACGCTTTGAAGAAAGGCTAATGCGTATGAATACGCATTAATGCTTTTCATGTATTTAACCAGCGCACTGCACAATGTGAATCTCATGGGCAGCACAGCAATATTGCTGCTACCCAAAACATCCAATAGCTAAGCTCCTTACTCGCAGGTGTAGGGATGGCAGCAAGTAAGGAGCTTGCTATTAGGAAGGGAGGCTGCTCATTGGCCAATTTTAGCTCGCTGCCTCTCCAGAGTCCCTGACTGTGTAGGCTAACTAGTGGCTGGTCGAGGAAAGATCCATGAAGACTAAAGAGCAGCCCGTGAGGAGGCCAACTGATGTCTGGGGACAAGCTGATAAGGAGCTGTGGACGGACAGCAGAGCACTGATCTTTGCTGTGCATCGGGGTAATGGGATCACTTAGAGCGCAGCGTGGCTGTATTCTTCTGACTGCAGAGCCAGATGCCAACATCAGAGGTGAGGAGGTGACTGCTAGACAAGAGGTCATCATACCAGAGTCTTGACACAGGAATGTAAAGTACAATGCTAAAGTCTCCTGTGTTCTCCCTGTGTTAGCTGCTCAGCCAGGGCCTGCTGGTGCAGTGATCAGTGAGTCTGAGCACTGAGCATTGGAGTCAGAGGACTCACTGATCACTGCACCAGCAGGATCCAGCTCAGGTGCTCAGCAAGAGCCTGTGGATTAACTGATCACTGCACCAGCACGTTCTGGCTGAGTGCAAGCTCTGGCTCAGTTGCTCTGCTAGTGCAAGCTCTGGCTCAGTTGCTCTGCTAGTGCAAGCTCTGGCTCAGTTGCTCAGCCAGGGTCTGCTGGTGCAGTGATCAGTGAGTGTATTTGTCTCATATCAGTCTATATCATGTTAATGCAGTGCTCTGTGTATCCTGTATTTTTTTGCCCCATCAGCATCATCCCAGCAAAGATATTTCTGCGCTGCTCGGTCATCTCATGTGTGGGCACTGGATCTACACAGCAAAACATTGTGGGGATAATCATGGCGCTGATGGGCCGATGTAATACTGGAGATGCAGTGCACTGATCATTTGCCATTTTGGCTGCGTTATATTTTCAATATGATGGAGAAAACACGAGTTTTTAAATTGCACAAAAGTCAGAAATGTAAAATTTTCTAAATTTGCTATTTATGTAGAGAAGACAATTCTAGAATAGACTGATAACGGTTTCCTGCATAAATAGCAGCCTCTTAATGTCACTTAGACCTATGTATTATATATATTGATTACTTCAACTTTTGTACTCCTCTTCAGCTGAAAATACTCCTCAAAAACAGTAAGAGGAGTATATTTACCCAGGACATGGTGTGCAGGAAGAACGTGCTGGATCTGCGAGTGGTAGTGCCATCTGGGCTGGTTCCGGACTGAAAAGTTGTCATGGAGAAACTAAATCTTTTATGGGTAAAACTGTCTGAGCTTCTACCGCTGAATAGTTTTGTCGCTAATCCACTGCACAAAATGCTTCTTGCATATCTTGTGTATATGTCTGTTATTTTACAGGTTCAGCCTTCAGAATTCGCTGGTAAACTAGTATGTTATATTCCAGAGGAAACTAAAACATACTAAAGCATACGATACCTTTAAGCAGTGTCGGACTGGAGTGCCTAGGCCCAACCAGTAAAATTTATTTTAGGGGCCCACCATTCAAATATTACCTGCTCACACAGCAGATTGGTTATGGGGTCCCTGCAGCAACTTTGAGAAGGCAGGACCTTGGGGAAAGAGGCTGGCTGGCCTGCCACTGTACCTGGAAGTCATCTCAGCCCCCCGATTATTTATGAGAATAAACTGGGTATGCTCTTAAATTATCTACCCAGTTTAATATGAACAATAGGCTGGCTGAGATGCTGTACATTGCCTAACTGTATAAACAGCGTTATGTGCCACCCCTGTAAGCCAGTCTGAGCCTGCCTTCAAGAATACAGGTGTGGATTCAAGGTTAGCACAGAGAATAGTATACAGTCACATAGATAAATATTTGACATGTATGATGAAATCCCCTCAAAAAACACCGAATTGCTGGCTCCAACTACATAAGTCTGTGTGTGGTTCCAAACAAATAGCATACACCAATAATGTCATTTGGCACGTTATTATGTCTATTTGGCTTTACATAGTAATATACTTATTTTTATATTTATAAATACATATAATTATGTAATTATTCATCAGTATTAATATTGTTTTCTTTATAATCATGTCGTTCAGGATATAATATTAGTTTTCACTTTGTTAATATTGTGGTTGCATAAGGTATTTCCATCTTTATTCCATACGAACTGGAGAATTCAGATTGCTGTGATGTAGGGGCTTACGTTCCAGGGTGGATAACGAATCGCGATTTTGCTGAGTGTGTTCCATTATGGAACGCATATGTATTAGTGTCCCTGGCTTATGGAGGCGTGATCTCGCAATATCTTAGTGGGCGCTCCGCCTTGAAACTCATACCGGAATTTCCAGTTATTCCTTTATGCGTTCCAAGGCTGAATGCCGTCCGGGGGACTTTAGCCCAGACTCTTGGAGGGCCAAATGTTTTATATTTTCATAGACTTGGGGCATACGATGCCTCCTCTCCCCTGAATTGATCACTATAGAGAATGTATTTTCTATATCAAGGGGGCATTTTGTTATATTGATATCTAGGGAGGAAATGACATCATGCGTTCCACACTGGAACGGACACCTTACAAACGGAGAAGAGACATGTGGGTTAAGGTATAGCCATTTATCCCCATTTCATTTTAATTAGAGGTTATTAGCAGGGTATAAATAGGTTAGTAGTTAGTAGTGTCTTATCCCCTGAGGAAGCTTAAAGGGTTTCTGTCACCCCAATTTTTGCTATTAAACAGGCTGACATTATAGATGTGAAAATGTCACCTGAATTTCACTCTGCATTTCTTTTATTTAAGTATGCCCCCGTTTTTGTGTAATTTTAGCTTTTATTAAATGCAAATGAGCCTCTGGGAGCAGGGGGGGTGTTGCACCTGCTCCTAGAGGCTCCGTTCGCCCTCATTTCCACGCCCTTCTGTCTTGATTGACAGGGCCAGGCCGTCTGGCTTTCTCCCTGCGCCTGCGCTGAATACTGAATGGGACGGCGCAGGTGCGAGATTTACATGGCAGACGGGGCCAGCAGGAGAACCAACGCTGGCCTGGCCCTGTCAATCAAGACAGAAGGGCGTGGAAATGAGGTGGGCGTACTGAGCCTCTGGGAGCAGGTGCAACACCCCCCTTCTCCCAGAGGCTCATTTGCATTTAATAAAAGTTAAAATTACACGAAAATGAGGGCATACTTAAATAAAAGAATGCAGAGTTAAATTCAGGTGACATTTTCACATCTATAATGTCAGCCTGTTTAACAGCAAAAATTGGGGTGACAGAAAACCTTTAACAGGGTATAAATACGTATGTACGTCGGGGTTGGAGCCACATTGCTCTATATTTTCATTACAAACTCTCTATGGGCTATGTTTAGATCTTGTACCATCTGATTCTATTATTGATGTGTTCTGCAATGTATTAGTTAGGTTGATAGGATAAGGCACTATATCATGATGTACTAAGCTCATGTGAGATATAAAGTTTTTATCACTACATGTCCAGTGTATCTTCTTGTTTGCTGTATATGTATGCCGCTGTCGTGATACATTTTAAGATGATTTAACATGTATTAATAAAGTTCTTTGATTATTTCGGATTGGTTACTTGGTATGTATGGAAAATTGTTATAAAATTGTTAAGATGGGAAGCTGGCCTTCATAAGCACACCAAGAAAAGTGGTAATTCAGCCCAAATATCTGCAGTCAGGTCCATAAATATTGGGACATCGACACAATTCTAACATTTTTGGCTCTATACACCACCACAATGGATTTGAAATGAACTAGATGTGCTTTAACTGCAGACTGTCAGCTATAATTGGAGGTAATTTACATCCAAATCAGGTGAACAGTGCAGGAATTACAACAGTTTGCATATGTGCCTTGCATATGTGCCTCCCACTTGTTAAGGAACCAAAAGTAATGGGAAAATTAGCTTCTCGGCTGTTCCATGGCCAGGTTTGTGTTATTCCCTCATTATCCCAATTACAATGAGCAGATAAAAGGTTCAGAGTTCATTTCAAGTGTGCTATTTGCATTTGGAATCTGCTGCTGTCAACTCAAGATGAGCTCCAAAGAGCTGTCACTATCAGTGAAGCAAGCCATCATTAGACTGAAAAAAAAAAAAAACATCAGAGAGATGGCAAAAACCTTAGGCGTGGCCAAAACAACTGTTTGGAACATTCTTAAAAAGAAGGAACGCACCAGTGAGCTCAGGAACACCAAAAGACCCGGAAGGCCACGGAAAACAACTGTGGTGAATGACCGAAGAATTCTTTCCCTGGTGAAGAAAACACCCTTCACAACAGTTGGCCAGATCAAGAACACTTGAGGAGGTAGGTGTATGTGTGTCAAAGTCAACAATCAAGAGAAGACTTCACCCTAGTGAATACAGAGGGTTCACCACAAGATGTAAACCATTGGTGAGCCTCAAAAACAGGAAGGCCAGATTAGAGTTTGCCAAACGATATCCAAAAAAGCCTTCACAGTTCTGGAACCGCATCCTATGGACAAATGAGACCAAGATCAACTTGTACCAGAGTGATGGGAAGAGAAGAGTATGGAGAAGGAAAGGAACTGCTCATGATCCTAAGCATGCCACCTCATCAGTGAAGCATGGTGGTGGTAGTGTCATGGCGTGGGCATGTATGGCTGCCAATGGAACTGGTTCTCTTGTATTTATTGATGATGTGACTGCTGACAAGCAGCAGGATGAATTTTAAAGTGTTTCAGGCAATATTAACTGCTCATATTCAGCCAAATGCTTCAGAACTCATTGGACGGCACTTCACAGTGCAGATGGACAATGACCCAAAGCATACTGCAAAAGCAACCAAAGAGTTTTTTAAGGGAAAGAAGTGGAATATTATGCAATGGCCAAGTCAATCACCTGACCTGAATCCGATTGAGCATGCATTTCACTTGCTGAAGACAAAACTGAAGGGAAAATGCCCCAAGAACAAGCAGGAACTGAAGACAGTTGCAGTAGAGGCCTGGCAGACCATTGCCAGGGATAAAACCCAGCGTCTGGTGAGGTCTATGCATTCCAGACCTCAGGCTGTAATTAACTGCAAAGGATTTGCAACCAAGAATTAAAAAAATGAAAGTTTGATTTATGATTATTATTCTGTCCCATTACTTTTGGTCCCTTAACGAGTAGGAGGCACATATGCAAACTCTTGCAATTCCTACACCGTTCACCTGATTTGTATGTAAATACTCTCAAATTAAAGCTGACAGTCTGCAGTTAAAGCGCATCTTGTTTGCTTGTTTCATTTCAAATCCATTGTGGTGGTGTATAGAGCCAAAAATGTTAGAATTGTGTCGATGTCCCAATACTTATGGAACTGACTGTATACCATTAAAATCAGCCTAGCATTTGTTTTCACACGAGAACATTGGAAGAGTTAAAACCTAAAGGCGCCTAAATACTTCTCTGGGTGAAAGCTGGGGGCTGTTAGAGATTTTGCTTTGAGACCCAAGCAGGGATGGACTGGGAAATAAAAATGGCCCTGGAAAAAATACTAAAAGTGGCCCCATTTTGTACTTGGGTCTAAACTGATGGAAGGCTGGGCCAGTAATACCATATTGTGGCACATTATACCACCCCAACAGAGCTAAATACCACAGTCTATCACAACATACTGCCAGCAGCACAAAATGCATCCCCAAAAACTTCCACTGGGTGGCCATGAGGAGTGCCCAGTCAGGCCCTGGGCATTGGCCTGCCAGGAAATTTCCCTGCAAGGTCTATGGCCAATCCACCCCTGGACCCAAGGTTTTCAAGTTTGATGTACAGGTATATGATGGAAGTATATACATGGATGGAAGTATAATATCAGGAAGTATTACTTTACTGAGAGAGTAGTGGATGCATGGAATAGCCTTCCTGCAGAAGTGGTAGCTGCAAATACAGTGAAGGAGTTTAAGCATGCATGGGATAGGCATAAGGCCATCCTTCATATAAGATAGGGCCAGTGGCTATCCATAGTATTAAGTATATTGGGCAGACTAGATGGGCCAAATGGTTCTTATCTGCCGACACAGTCTATTTTTCTATGTTTACCTCCAATGTAGGGCTCCAATATTTGCCCCTGTATATCCATGTCGTCCATTGACTACAATATAAAAAATTATATTGTGTGGGTATTGTGGTGGTTTAGTTTATAGAAAATCACATGTTTCTGCACTTTCCTATACATTAAAAGAAAGAATAATGGTATACTAATGCATACTAGCCAGAAGAATACCAAATAGAAACTCTTTTTACCTCAGGTGAATGGTGGCCTAAGGCTATGTTTGCCACATGCCTCAGGAGCTCTCTTGGTCCATACACTGAATATGGTCACATATCTAGATGTGGACAGAGCCTCTTCCTCTTAGCTTTCTTTGAACCTGCAAGATGTGGAAAATGCTAATTTCCCAAAAGTAAATCTACTTTCAGGCAGTATGGATGTTCTAATCATTTCTGCATTTTAAACAGGTTTTAAAATCTAAATATACCACTTACACGTCAAGCTCTTTATGGCTGGAAGTCCAAGGTGACAAAGGAGAACATGAGAACATTAGTGGCTATATAGCAGTCTGGTGAATAGGTCATAAATAATTCAACAGTAACCTACAAAAGACTGGTTTCTATAACCACAATGTATTAATGCAGTAACAACCCAATGTAGGCTTTAAACTGATTCAGAATCTACAATCTGTTATTTGGGATATTTTTAAGTTGATATTGCTTATACATACGGTATTTTAACACTAACAGTCTACGTAGATTCTATATTTAATGGAATTTTAAGTAAGGTTTGTGCCCCATTTTTTTTTTTTTAATACAATTGCAATAGGGAACCGATGTAACTGCAATGTTAAATCCTGCAGTTCCACCGTTTTCCTCTTAAATGTAACGATATCTGTGCAGTAAATGCTGGCCTGAAAATGGTTGTCTGAAAAATGCATATGTAAGTTAACTGAATTGCAAGTCAATTCCGAAAGACACCGCAAGCAGTGAACAAGAGAGCCAGGTCTAGGTGATAGAGGTTCCCACCACTGGCACATTTGTGGTTACCATCCCCACTGGCCACGGGTCAGGACCTTGGCTAGGAGGAGTTTAAATGGAGCACGGTGCTCCCCACAATCTAAGAGAGGCTTCTGGCCAGAATACCCCTTTAACAAAAAGTGTATGAACCTCTCTCTGGCTGAAGGAATAGGTGACATCTTAACAGATATAGCTGAATGTTGGATATTAGGGGATATTCCTAAATGTCAAGGTCTAGTAGATTTGAAATCAAAGCAAAAAGCAAAACAGTGGTAGCAAAGACGAAGTACTGAAATACACTGTAGTCTTTCTGCAGGGGTTCCTAACCGTTGTAGGATGCCAGCCACTTTCCAACAAGATGTGGTTTAGAGTCACACTGAATATTCAAATGTAAAAATCCTATTCAAGATGAGCAATGAGAGATATGATTATAACCTACTGCCACTTATATGGTTTTGACTCTCAAAGCTCTTGTAATGCTATGACATCCCTGGTGTAAGTAGTGCATAATAGTATCTGCAGCTGCCAACAGTTGGGGACCACAAGCAGTGGGGTCCAAGAACCACATGTGGCTCCCAAACCACTACTTGACAAACATTGAATCAAAGGAGTTGTCTCATTAAGACTTCACCAGTTTATATAACCCTATACCGAAGTGTGTGGGGACCCGCAATGTCAGATCTGGATTGGGCTTAGTCCTCACCGTGTTATCTAATTGACTCTCCAGGTGACTTGACTCGCCCTTTAATCCATGTACAGGGATTTTGACTTTGCTGCAAGGGAACCACCAGGCCTCTACCTCTTGGAGTAGACTTGGTTCACGTGACTTATGACTCACAGGGGTCATGAAGAGACCCTAGTATGGAAC
The DNA here is from genome assembly GCF_014858855.1 of Bufo gargarizans. Lineage (NCBI taxonomy): Eukaryota > Metazoa > Chordata > Amphibia > Anura > Bufonidae > Bufo > Bufo gargarizans. Next base: position 560,077,372 of record NC_058080.1, on the reverse strand, counting down.
ACTGAGGTTTCCGGTCAAAACCATGGTCAGGGACAGGCTGAGGTCAGGGCAGGCAGAGTATGTATAATCTGATATGTGAACAAAAATCTGATATGTGAACAAAAATAAATGCGGGATCCGTTTTTCAGGATGACACCGGAGAGACGGATCCGGCATTTCAATGCATTTGTCACACGGATCCTGATCTGTCTCACAAATGCCATCAGTTTGCATATGTTTTGACGGATCTGGCAGGCAGTTCTGGCGATGAAACTGCCTGCCGGAATCCTCTGCCGCAAGTGTGAAAGTACCCTTAGAAACACTTTTCTATATCCAGATCTTCAGTTTGATACAGGAATGGAAACTTTTATGGGCAAAGGGTTAGGTCACATAAGCCAGTATAATAATGAAAGGTATGCGTACATCTCTGCTCAAGTACATTTTGTGACGGGTGGATACATCTGTAATCTCTTTTATTCTTCCGTTTTATGGCTGTACATGGGGGAAAATGTGCCCTTCTCTATATTCTATACAGATAATAGCTGTAACTGAATTGGCGGTTAGTGCTCCTTTGAAAACATCCTTTCTATCGGAGGATGAGCAGATGTTACATGACAGTCACTACAATGCGTTTCTTGGAGACGAGTACTTAAGTGCTTGCCTGTTATCAGCTGGAGCACACTTAGAATATGGTCTTCTTCTGGTATCAAGACTCGTCTACCATTTTTTCAAATTAAGAAATCTATACAAAATAAAAGCATTGCACATTATATAAAATGTGAAAAACCACATATAAGAGAACAACTCCAAAATTATTACAAATGCATTGCAAAAGCTCTGCCAGGAACTAGTTAATTGCTCCTGATCCACTTCTCATACCTTTCAGATACGGTATATTGTTTTGCCCACTTCCAGAGCAAATCAGATATAATAATAATAATACCAAAGTCTTTTCAACTAAATTGTCGGAGAATAGGTATACATAGAAATATATTTCCTATAATATGACCAATCAATTACCTGTTATGCAGTAGCTCTTATTGTGGGATATTATGCATTTGCAATGTCCCATACGTATTTTTCTTGTTACTGACTAAGCTACTTTCACACTTGTGCTAAAGCAATACAGCTGGCTGTTCCGGCAGAGAAAAAACCCTGGACAAAGGCACGCCAAAACGCGCGTCGGGGTAACACCATCCCGGCACTCAGATCCCACTATCCACTATCATTAGGTGAGTCTTTTGCATTCGTATGGTGCTCAGGCTTTTAGTCTGTCTGTATGACACCAGGTTATATCTAACTGTGATTTGGACGGTATATACCCTAGCCACACAGTGTTTTACATGAGGACCTCTGCCTCTCTAGCGGTGCTGCCATCCGCTGTCCTTTCTATGTCATTTGTTGCGAGGGCTCACTTTTACAACCTATCATTATGTAATGTATCTGATTGATGAATCTTTGACTATATGTACTTGTGTTTAGTGATCTGTATTATGCCGGGATGGAGTTTTTCTCAGTTCCCTACCCTTCTTTTTTTAATGGTATTACACACAATATTTATTATGTAACAATAAAGTATTTTTTCATAAATTGGTTGTCTGTGAGCTCCAGTTTTTCGAGTTTTTTGCCTCATATCTAGTGAGCTTTTCCAAGTTACATGTGTATGGGGTAGTGCCTATATGTAGCCGCAATACTTTATTGGTCATTGTTTTGGCACGGACATCCATGGTCAAATTCGTTTTTTTATTGTTTTTTAACCTCTTAAGTACACAGGGCGTACAGGTACGCCCTGATGTCCCGGTACTTAAGGACACAGGGCGTACCTGTATGCCCTGCGTATTTCCGATCGCTGCCGCTCAGAAATATGAGACCTGCGGTTTGCGGTTTTACCTTATGCGGCCGGCGGCGGTGCCATCGGGTCCCCATGCGGCTGTAGGGGGGACCTGATGGCATGGAAGGCAGCATGATGCCTTCCTTAGGCATCGTGGCTGCCTTCCGGTGACGAGCCGGAAGCTGTATGAGGAATACAAACAGTATTACTCCTACAGCCAATGCACACGTACAGCAGTTTACGACCACATATGGGGTGTTTCTGTAAACTACAGAATCAGGGCCATAAATATTGAGTTTTGTTTGGCTGTTAACCCTTTTAAAATATTAAAATGGAAAATCTGCCCAAAAAGTGAAATTTTGAAATTGTATCTCTATTTTCCATTAATTCTTGTGTAACCTAAAGGGTTAACGACGTTTGTAAAATCAGTTTTGAATACCTTGAGGGGTGTAGTTTCTAGAATGGGGTCATTTTTGGGTGATTCCTATTATGTAAGCCTCACAAAGTGACTTCAGACCTGAACTGGTCCTTAAAAAGTTGGTTTTTGAAAATTTCTGAGAAATTTCAAGATTTACTTCTAATTTTCTAAGCCTTGTAACGTCTCCCAAAAATAAAATTATCCTAACATGAAGTAGACATATGGGAAATGTAAAGTAATAACTATTTTTGTAGGTATTAATATGTATTATAGAAGTAGATAAATTGAAACGTGGAAATTTGTAAATTTTTCAAAATTTTTGGGAAATTTGGTATTTTTTTTATAAATAAAAATTGTTTTTTTTTTACTTAATTTTATGAGTGTCATGAAGTACAATATGTGATGAAAAAACTATCTCAGGATGGCCTGGTTAAGTCAAAGCGTTTTAAAGTTATCGCCACTTAAAGTGACACTGGTCAGATTTGCAAAAAATGGCCAGGTCCTTAAGGTGAAATAAGGCTGTGTCCGTAAGGAGTTAATTTTTTTTATTTTTTTCAGAGAAATAGCCTACCTGCGTTCTCTGGATCCAGCCTGCTGGATATGGCCGCTCACTGCCAGAGCCTACTGACTATAATGGGAATCGGCGGGGATCTGGTTGCTTACTGGCATAAATGCTAGGAGTTGGACAGATGAAAACTGTTGCATGCAATGATTTTTGTTTGGTCAAATTCTGGCATTTACGCCAGGGAGTGGCCAGATTCTCATTGGATACCATTATAGTCTAAGGGGTTCAGCGAGAAACTGCCAGAACAGCCTGCCAGACTGCTTTAGAGCTAAACATGAAAAAAAGTGTTCCAACCCAAGAAGCAGAATTTCATCAGTCTGAACGAATCTTTTCAATACCCTAGCCATAACAGACTATCATAGCTATACTGAGCAGTTTTATGCTAGCTATACACTTAAAGGGGTTGTCTGGGTTCATAGCTGAACTCAGACATACCCAAATTTTCACCTAGGAAGCCCCCTCATGCTCTGATGCTCTCCTTTGCCCTGCGCTGGATCATGCATGGGGACTGCTAGGCAGAGTTTTCCGGCCAGCAGTGAGCCCGGTGACATCACCGGCACTAATGGGCGGGTTTTGCCACTGCCCTTGCCTGTAAAACGGCTAGGGCAGCGCTAAATTCCGCCCATCAGAGCCGGTGACATCACCAGGAACACTGCTGGCCAGAAAACTCTGATAATATTTGTGCAATTATCCCACCTGTGTTGTGTCTAAGGTGTGACAGAGAGGTCTCATAGTCCCTTGAGAAGACATGTAAGAAGACATCTTGACCATTTCAGAAGATCATCTATTTAGAACCCTAAACAGATAATCATTCGCCTGATCTGCTAGTTTACCGTAGTTTGGAATTCTGACGATCAAATAATTTTTTGTACTAATGAATATTTCTTTTAACTGACGACTTCATACTATTAAGATGTACATTGGTCATGCACAAGGTAACGTTATTGCACACAGCAGCACATACTGACTAGAAGCTAGACCCTGCTTTAGATTTTTTTTAACGCTGTAACCCATGAGCTTGGAACTACATGTCTGACTTGTGCTAAAACTTCATAACCTTCCACCTTTGCACATATTTGCTTCTGCGGTAGTTAGACATGTGTAAAGACATTGCAGCCACAATGCCCCAAACTCTAAGTTACACCCCGAGATAGCAGCTCATAAATCAAATCAAAGTAGATAGGGTATCACAAATTCAGGGGAGAGTTTGTGATGTGCTCGGTTGAATAAGGCTACTTTCACACTAGCGTTTTTATTTTCTGATATTGAGATCCGTCATAGGGTCTCAATACCGGAAAAAAATGCTTCCGTTTTGTCCCCGTTTATTGTCAATGGGGAAAAAACGTAACAGAGTGCTCCAAAATGCATTCTATTCCGTTTGGTTGCGTTCCCATACTGGAGAGCAAACCGCAGCATGCTGCGGTCTTCTTTCCATCATGGGCTGTGAAGACGGATCCATAATGACTCACAATGCAAGTCAATGGGGACAGATCCGTTTTCTCTGACACAATAGAAAACGGATCCGTCCTCCATTGACTTTCAATGGAGTTCATGACAGATCCGTCTTGGCTATGTTACAGATGATACAAACGGATCCGTTCATAATGGATGCAGATGGTTGTATCATCAGTAACGGAAGCGTTTTTGCGGAATCCTGCCGGACCCAGCAAAAACACTAGTGTGAAAGTACACTGCCTTATTTACATACTCCTGGAAAACCCCATTAAAGTGCTTGTCTCCAGCCGTTCATGGTGGAGAAAGTAGCATCTGGCCAAAATGTCATCTTGATGGTTACAAAGCAGTAAACATTATAGTATGATGCATTGTCAGATGTTTCCTTTCTCCATCACATGCAAGGCAGGAGAGACACATACTGGAAAACTCGCTAGGAGTTGGCACACCTCAGTCAGACGTTTTTTAGTGGCTAGTATATACGCTTTCAAAGTCATCAATAAAAAATGTAAAAACCAAAAAACTGAGATTGTTTGCCAATACTTAAATGCATAGAGGGCATGCACGCCAACCTGTAATTGGATGCTGTTAAGTAGAGGTACCTACTGTTAGTGTTGAAAAATGTTGAGTGAAGATTTATTACTGGATTAAGCTACTGTACACGAGGAAAAAAAAAGTTGGAATAAAAAAAAAATATAAAAAATCTGGCTCCTGGGATTTGATTCGACATGAATACTAATATAGCTTTGAGTACAATCAGCTTTTGGGCATTAGGGCAGGGCTTGGGGCCATGTCCAGGGGGGTCAGCAGCCTCCTGGTCAATTAGTGCAATCAAAAGCAATAAGTACTCTGCAAATGCATTAAGTGTTGTGCGGGTTTATGTATGGGTTACCACCCCTGAGAGCACTAAAACTATTTGGTTATACGGTTATTGTAGCCAGCTTGCCCATAAAATGTTTTGTGGTCAGTTGAGCATTCGGCAGATCATTTAATATACTAGGTACATGCCCTATCATGTCATACGGACAAGGATTGTCCTAAGAGGACCTTAAAAGGAGTTTTCTAGGAGTAAACTGTTGATGAGCTATCTTCCATATCTGAACTCCTGCAGATCAGCTGTTTGAAGAGTCCATGATACTCTGCTTAGTGCTGCGGCCTCTTCCTAGGACAGTGACATCGCATTCATTGGTGACATGGCCTATGTGCAGCTCAGTGCCATTCAAGTGAAAGGACCTGGGCTGCAATACTGAGCAAAGTAACTATACAATGCACAGTGGTGGCGCTGTGATTGTTATGGGGCGAGGAAGCGGCAGCAATTACTGGAGCTCCACTGCCTCTTCTACTAGCTTATCAGCAGGGATGCCAGGAGTCAAGCCACCAACAATCAGATAACTTATCATGAGGCTAGATCCTCAATAGTGTACTCCTGGAAACCCCCTTAAACATCACTGAACTGACAATCAAGTAGAATATTCTAATGGCCGTAAACACACCGTACAATGACCGTCCTGATTCACAGATTACATGCATATGGCTCTGGGTGAAATGTAAAAAACAAGGTGCCCCCAGTTGTTTCCACCATAAGAAGCCTTTGAAGGGATTCTCCGGGGTTTTAATATTGATGATCTACGGTATATATCAGATTAGCGGGGGTCTGACACCCTGCACCCCCACCATCAGCTATATGAAGGGCTGCCATGTCTAGGGCAAACAAGTAGAGAGAAGTGAGACGGCACGTGTGCACTGAGCGCGCCTTTCCATTCATACAACTTATCGGCGGGGGAAGGGCCGGTTTTAGACAAAATGTGGCCCTGGGCAAAAGTAAAAGTGGGGCCTCAAATTCTGAAATATTGTACCATTCAGTCAATTTAGAAAAATATCATCAGTTTTTTCCTGAACAGATCTGGACCCAACCGTAGCTTTGTGTGAAAGGGGCCTTAGGGCTCATTTACTGTGCAGTGATGTGTCGTTTTTTTCTTTTTGCATACCATTTTAGAGTGTATGTATGCCTTTTTGATCACTTTTTATTCTATTTTTTGGGGAGGTGAAGTGACCAAAAATCAGCAAATCGCCTATTTTGTCGTTCACAGTACAAGATAAGTTATTTTATATGTGTGATTCTAATGAACTTTATTTTTTATTGTATTGTTGTTTATTATATTTTTTAAAACTCTTTTTACATTTATTTACATTTTACCCCCTAAGGCCTCTTTCACAAGGGGCAAGATTTCCGCGCGGGTGCAATGCGTCAGGTGAACGCATTGCAACCGCACTGAATCCGGACACATTCATTTCTATGGGGCTTGTGCATTGTGTGAAAATCGCAGCATGCTCTATTTTGTGCATTTTCCACGCAACTCAGGCCCCATAGAAGTGAATGGGGCTGCATGAAAATCGCAAGCATCCGCAAGCAAGTGGTTGCTAGAAGATGATCGGGATGGGGACCCGATCATTATTATTTTCCCTTATAACATAGTTATAAGGGAAAATAATAGCATTCTTAATACAGAATGCTAAGTAAATTAGGGATGGAGGGGTTAAAAAAAAATAATAATAATTTAACTCGCCTCATCCACTTGTTCGCACAGCCCGGCTTCTCTTATGTCTTCTTCTTTGCTGTCCAGGAGGAAAAGGACCTGTGGTGATGTCACTGCGCTCATCACATGGTCCATCACATGATCCATCACCATGGTGATGGATCATGTGATAGACCATGTGATACGCGCAGTGACGTCACCACAGGTCCTTTCCCTCAAAGAAGAAGAAAGAAGAGAAGCCGGGCTGCGTGAACAAGTGGATTAAGGTGAGTTAAATTATTTAGTTTTTTTTTTTTAACCCAAATCCAAGCTTCTGTGAAGAAGTCTGTGTTTGGGTACCAAACATGCCGATTTTTCTCACGCGCGTGCAAAACTCATTAAAATGTTTTGCACTCACGCAGAAAAATTTAGCATTTTCCCGCGACGCACCCGTATCTTATCCAGCCCAAATCCATGACACCCGTGTGAAAGGGGCCTAAGGGTTTTGATCATGCAATTGTCTGATAGCTTCTCCCATAGACTGCAATGATTTACCATTGTGGCCCATGGGAGATTTTGGGAGATGGTTTTAATATCTCCTATAGCTGGCGGTGCATCCACGACGGTCTCTACATAATTTCGGCGAATCCGCCTCTGCCAGAGACCGGGCTTGATAGGAACATCGCTATGACACACCTCAGAGCCTTCAGAAGGCTGAGGTTGCCATAGCCACCTAAGAGCTCCTGCGATCACATCATGGAGAGCCATTTCGTCGTTGGAATGCAGCACTCACAATATTTGGCTGCCAAGATGCTGTGGTCACAATTGGGGTTAACGGTCTGTGAACAGACTCTGCTACCAGGTGTCTGTTGTATAAAACAGCAGGCACTCTGTGATTATAGCGCCGATTCAGTTCCTGAGCGGGCGCCATCTTCAAAGACCTGACATCTGCCGTGCATGTATGTTCTTACGGTTGCTAGACCATTGTATATATTTATTTTAAAAATAATTGATAACTGTCCCACAATGTTTCAGTGTACATTCTTACCCCTCAGTTCCCCCTGCACTGTGTTTTTCAACTTCTCCTGACCTGATGCTGCAAGCCTGGTCAGGTGGTTGATGCTGTGGGTGGTCCAGGAGTGCAGTCTCAGCTGAGTTGATCCTATCCTGCAGTGCCTATCTGAGCAAGGAATTTGAGAAAGCTGGTGCCGTGCTCTGCTCAGCTGCAGCCCGCCTGTTCTCTTCCGTATCTGGCGGATGGGCCAGCAGCTGAATGGTACAAATGTGTGGTGGTGACTGTGGAGTGAGCAGGAGGCCCTTTTCGGGATGGGGGCCCTGGGCAATTGCCCAGTTTGCCCATCCTCCAAATACCGGTCCTGGGCGGGGGTGCGGGATGTCGGGCCAGTTTAATATTGATGACCTATCCTGAGGATAGGTCATCAATATTGAAAGCCCCTTTAAAACCAGAGTCCATCAGGTCCTTCAGATATGTGCAGCTATAGTGGTCAGGTATTGACAAGATTCACTAACATTAGGGTAGTAAGAATATTTCCACTGCAGAAGATTTCTGTGGCAGTAATCCATCTCATACATCTGAATCAGATTTGTAAAAATTCTGTGTAAATGCTTCAGATAAAAATAATTCAGGTGTATGGAATTGATTTCTGGAGCAGAATCGTACAAGAGTGGCAACCAACCTCCCATTTCTGTTTCTAACATAATTGAATACATCCTAAACATTGAAACATCCTAAATGGTAAAGTTTCCAAAAGTCAATTTTCTAAAAATTAATTTACAAGGTTGAAATCACTGAGTAATATTTTGATTTTTTTCCATAGAATTATCAAAGTCCACCCAGCACCATATTGGGTATATTTGGGTTTACCGTGGTGAAGGTAATGTAGTACACTTATTCATACTTTCAGTAGTGATGGGTAAATTGTTGATAAATGTGATCAAACCTATGCCTAGGAAAAGAAGTTTCCTACAAGGACATATTCACACAAGGCAGATTTGTTGTAGAAATGTGTGACTGATGAAGCAGAATGCGAAACTCGAGTTGGGTGATAGTATTCAAATGATATAATCTTAACACTTCCATATATATTGACTGTCTGTCATGTAATGTTTCTAAGGTTCCCCCTTTTTCATGTGAATTTCTGCCTTTTTTGAAATATTGGGAAAAATTTATCAAACTGGTGTAAAGGCTTAGTTGCCCATAGCACCCATTCAGATTCCACCTTTCATTTTGGACAGCATCTGTGTAAAATGAAAGGTGGAATGTGATTGGTTACTATGGGCAACTAAACCAGTTGTACTTTACACCAGTTTGATAAATGACCCCCATTATGTATATTTTAACATATGAAATAAACTTTGATGATTTTAATTATACTTATACCCTATCTGGTCATATCTATAGGCGTTATCGTACTGGGTATCTCATTTCCAGCAGGCACATATCACTATTGGTGGCCATGTTGTAAATTCGGCAAATGTACAGATATCTGTAAGGCTCTGATAAAAACAAACCCTGTGAGTATATTTATCTTGCGCATAATCCGGATTGCTGAAGGTGGTTCACCATGTTGTGTCTTAGGCTACTTTCACACCTGAGTTTTGGCTTTCCGTTTGTGAGATCCGTTTAGGGCTCTCACAAGCGGTCCAAAACGGATCAGTTTTGCCCTAATGCATTCTGAATGGAAAAAGATCTGCTCAGAATGCATCAGTTTGCCTCAGATCAGTCACCATTCCGCTTTGGTGACGGACACCAAAACGCTGCTTGTCCGTCTGACGAAACTGAGCCAAACGGATCCGTCCTGGCACACAATGTAAGTCAATTAGGACGGATCCGTTTTCACTGACACAATATGGCACAATAGAAAACTGATCCGTCCCCCATTGGACTTTCAGTGCAGTTCAAGACGGATCAGTTTTGGCTATGTTAAAGATAATACAAACGGATCCGTTCTGAATGGATGCATGCGGCTGTATTATCGGTGCGGATCCGTCTGTGCAGATCCATGACAGATCCGCACCAAACAGCAGTGTGAAAGTAGCCTTATTTGTAAGGTGATTGATATACAGACGTGGACAAAATTGTTGGTACCCTTTGGTCAATGAAAGAAAAAGTCACAATGGTCACAGAAATAACTTTAATCTGACAAAAGTAATAATAAATTAAAATTCTATAAATGTTAACCAATGAAAGTCAGACATTGTTTTTCAACCATGCTTCAACAGAATTATGTAAAAAAATAAACTCATGAAACAGGCATGGACAAAAATGATGGTACCCCTAACTTAATATTTTGTTGCGCAACCTTTTGAGGCAATCACTGCAATCAAACGCTTCCTGTAACTGTCAATGAGACATCTGCACCTCTCAGCAGGTATTTTGGCCCACTCCTCATGAGCAAACTGCTCCAGTTGTGTCCGGTTTGAAGGGTGCCTTTTCCAGACTGCATGTTTCAGCTCCTTCCAAAGATGCTCAATAGGATTGAGGTCAGGGCTCATAGAAGGCCACTTTAGAATAGTCCAATTTTTTCCTCTTAGCCATTCTTGGGTGTTTTTAGCGGTGTGTTTTGGGTCATTGTCCTGTTGCAAGACCCATGACCTGCGACTGAGACCAAGCTTTCTGACACTGGCTAGTACATTTCTCTCTAGAATTCCTTGATAGTCTTGAGATTTCATTGTACCCTGCACAGATTCAAGACACCCTGTGCCAGACGCAGCAAAGCAGCCCCAGAACATAACAGAGCCTCCTCCATGTTTCACAGTAGGGACAGTGTTCTTTTCTTGATATGCTTCATTTTTTCGTCTGTGAACATACAGCTGATGTGCCTTGGCAAAAACTTCGATTTTTGTCTCATCTGTCCACAGGACATTCTCCCAGAAGCTTTGTGGCTTGTCAACATGTAGTTTGGCATATTCCAGTCTTGCTTTTTTATGATTCGTTTTCAACAATGGTGTCCTCCTTGGTCGTCTCCCATGTAGTCCACTTTGGCTCAAACAACGACGGATGGTGCGATCTGACACTGATGTTCCTTGAGCATGAAGTTCACCTTGAATCTCTTTAGAAGTCTTTCTAGGCTCTTTTGTTACCATTCGGATTATCCGTCTCTTAGATTTGTCATCAATTTTCCTCCTGCGGCCACGTCCAGGGAGGTTGGCTACAGTCCCATGGATCTTAAACTTATGAATAATATGTGCAACTGTACTCACAGGAACATCTAGTTGCTTGGAGATGGTCTTATAGCCTTTACCTTTAACATGCTTGTCTATAATTTTCTTTCTGATCTCTTGAGACAGCTCTTTCCTTTGCTTCCTCTGGTCCATGTCGAGTGTGGTACACACCATATCACCAAACAACACAGTGATTACCTGGAGCCATATATATAGGCCCAATGGCTGATTACAAGGTTGTAGACACCTGTGATGCTAATTAGTGGACACACCTTGAATTAACATGTCCCTTTGGTCACATTATGTTCTGTGTTTTCTAGGGGTACCATCATTTTTGTCCATGCCTGTTTCATGAGTTTATTTTTTTACATAATTCTGTTGAAGCATGGTTGAAAAACAATGTCTGACTTTCATTGGTTAACATTTATAGAATTTTAATTTATTATTACTTTTGTCAGATTAAAGTTATTTCTGTGACCATTGTGACTTTTTCTTTCATTGACCAAAGGGTACCAACAATTTTGTCCACGTCTGTATATATATATATATATATATATAGGTAAGGAAGGAACTATCTTCGGCTGAAAAATGTGGTAATTGACTGCACATTATAAACAGAGCGCTGCGTGTGTATGAACCTATCCCTCTCTTCATATGTGTTGGCGAGCTGTGAGGTTTCTGTTTTGCATTGTGACAGGAAAGTGACCTTTTCCCGGAAAACTTCTGCATTTAGGAGGGCGGACATTTTCTGTTCCATACATCCGACATCAGAAAATGGCGCACAAGATGTATTTCCATGCTCTGTGTGAATCCAGCCTAAGGCCTTATTCACGTGTCAGTTTCCCATCCATGACAAAAAGTTCCATATTGCTTTAGTTTTGTTCTTTGTCCCTATTCTGCCCTCAGAGTATCATCCGTTATACACATGTGGTCCATTGTCACTGAGCTGTATGCTACTGTGCCCTGCTAGGCCAAAGAGGGAATTTCCAGAGCATCTCCTAGCAATCTTCTCCCACCAAACAGACTGAACACGGATGTCATCCATGTGCTACACATGATGTTCATGGACCCATAACTGTAATGGGCCGGTTTGGTCCAGTAAATGGACCACAGTAGTCCATGTCTCCATGGGTTGTTTTTTTGGTTCAAAGAAAAAGCGTAGTCTGTCTACTCACAATGAATTCAATGGATCCGTCTGTGGAGAACATGGCCTGCACATGTCCGCGATTCACTGACATGTAAGGCCTAAACGTTTTCTACAGGAGATATTTCACAATGTTCTTTAATGTTCCAATGTTACTCTTCTGCAAATGGAATATTTACAAGGAATGTACCCTCTTCATGGAGCAGGATGAGTCTGAAATCAATAATGCTATAATTGCTTGAGTTTGCTATAAATAGTGGCTGATATCGTATTTTACTCTTTCTTCTTATTTTGGCCATAAGAAGAGCTGTGATGCTAAAGATGGAAAGACGATTCTGTATGACAACATGCTACTATTACCTTGAAGAATCTCTATCATCCATCTGAGTGACAGTATAATGTGCTGTTATATCAGGGTGTACTCTTCTAACCTGCGTAGGGTCCTGTGGCCTAAAGTTTAGGTATAAAGCTTATTTTTAAAGGGGTTACTATGGGAAAAAGTTGTCGAAAGGAAGGATGGTATGAAACAAGTCTTGAGGGGAGAAGAGCAGATATTGTATGTAGGGTGGTATTGTATGTAGGCCACAGCAGAACTGGATAAGGCTTTAAAGGGGTTCCCCGGGAATTAAGAAAATGAAAATATGTAAATATTACTTAATTATAAATATATTCCTAAATACCTTTCATTAGTTATAATGTTGTCTGGGGAGCAATCATTGGGAGAAACAAAATGGCCGCCATCTTATAAGTACACACAAAACCTGCCCTAATCACACAGGAGGACAAGTTACTTCACAACACTGTGGTAAAGAACTGCCTCATCCTCCTCTCTGCTCTGCCTGTCAGGGATTATGATCCTGAATACAGTTTAATTTGATATTTAGCTGAATCTTTGTGGGAATGGAGTTCATGAGGAGACATGAAGTACAGAAAGGATGGACAGGACAGACTGTGGTAATGCGGGGTTGTGGTAATGGAGACTGCATACAAATGCTGCTGGCTCATTAGCCACATCTGCTCATGAACTCAATTCCACCAAAGAGCCAGCTAAAGATCTTATAATCTGTATTCAGGATAATCAATGACAAGTAGAGGGGAGGATGAGGCAACTCTTGAGCTCAGTGTTGTGAAGTAACTTGTCCTCCTGTGTGATTGGGACAAGTTTTGTGTGCACTAATAAGACGTCAGCCCTTTTATTTCTCCTAATGATTGCTCCCCAGAGGGAATATATTTATAATAAAGTAATATTTAAGTATTTTCATTTTCTTAATTCCCGGAGAACCCCTTTAAAGGGATGCAGCCACATGTGGTGTGTGCTGAAAATCTGCAGTGTGTTCATTATTGGCAAAGTGGGTGAGATTTATTATTTTTTTTTTATCTCATATACACACACTGCAAAAGAATTTCTGGTTTGAAATCTGTAGCACTTGAATCGAAATGTGTGGCAAAAACACAGCTTTTGTGCACAAATGCTGGACCTGACCACTGCAACTAATCACTGGCCTCTGCAGTCCCATAACGTATTCCGCTGAGGCCAGTGATTGGCTGCAGTAGTCACGTGCAGTATATGGATACATCACTACAGTCAAAATATGATGTGATTCAGTGGCGGAGAGACTAGGAGCTGCTGCTGTGGATCAGAAGGGGTTTGGGATGGTCATAAAAACTTTTTTTTAAATTATAATCGATTCCCTGCTTTTAAAAAATAATACTACAGCAAACACCTGTAAGCGGAATATTTTTAAGTAGATTCTCTAAGTGATAAGCAGTCAGTGGAGGGACTTACAGAAAAAGCTATACCATTTTAACTATGGGTACAGAGGTGGGCAACAGTTATCCAGGGTGACATTGACTCTTAAAAATTAAATGTGTGGTACTAGTTGTCAGGTAATTTGCTTCTTTAGATATGAATGTGTAAGGGTTTTTTCACACTTGCGGCAGAGGTTTCCGGCAGGCAGTTTCATCGCCGGAACTGCCTGCCGGATCAGTCAAAACGCCTGCAAAGTGATGGCATGTGTCAGAAGGATCAGGATCCTGATCCGTATAACAAATGCATTGAAATGTCGGATCCGTCTCTCCGGTGTCACCTTTTCACTTTTTTTGCGGTCTGAGCATGCGCAGACCGCAAAAACGGATCAGTTTTGCCGGAACACTCGCATGTTAATGGGAAAAAATGCTGCATCTGGCATTCCGGCAAGTAGCATGCTGCGGTATTATCTCTGTCCTAAAAAGGCAAAAAGACTGAGCTGAAGACATCCTGATGCATCCTGAACGGATTGCTCTCCATTCAGAATGCATGGGGATATAACTGATCAGTTATTTTCCAGTATTGAGCCCCTAGGACGGAACTCTATGCCGGAAAAGAATAACGCTAGTGTGAAAGTACCGTCAGTAGAACATGTATTTATTTTCAAAAAAATATAAAAAAAGGCAGCCATATTGATTTGTGGTCTATGGAACTGATGGTAAACGGTCACTTTATTAGTAATAAAATGAGAGTTTGTAGCTGAGAAGTTTAAAGAGACAAAGAATATGGTTATGGAGAATGCGGTCAGGTTTGCAAAAATGACCAAGGAAACAAAACAGCAAAATTGCCAATATCCCTGAAAGCTATCTCCCCGACTTTATGGTTACTTTTAACGTCAAATAAATCCTCTGCATATACACTGCCAACATATCCCAGCACATACACCGAATGAAACCATAGACCTCTGTGGGCGTGACAGATACCTAAACTATGGTGGCATATAGTGGCATACATCAGAAGTACTGTATATCCTGGTGTATACATGAAACGGGTTGGGGGCAGAAGTAACTCTAAAAATGTTCTCTATGTATATAAAAAAAGTTTACTAAATCGGTGCACATCTTAAATTTGAACCATGTAATATACCTTTTCGCCGGCACTATGCTGTAAACTTCAGAATACCAGGAAATACTAGTTAACGGGTTGTGACTATGTTAACCCTGCTGCATCCGTACCACATCCAAAAACCAAATAGTATCAGGTATAGCAATCTATGAACCTTAAAAAGCCCTTGCTGGACTGCATTATCACTACCTTGTCTGCTGGCTTAGATATGTCAGGTCCCAATTCAAGAACATCCCTTTGGGAAACCCATGTCTAACTTTCCAGCGAGGTAACATTCCCAGACACTGCAGTCTGCCTTGGCACAACATTAAAACTCATTCGCTCGGCAAATTCTCTGGTGCCTATTGGTCGAACCCCAGCATTTCTCCATTTGTACAGATAGACGCAGGGATCTGAAGGCTGATACTGCAGGCTCCTGGACCAGTGCTCAGGTACATCCCATACAAGATTCAGTGACGTGCGGTATATGGTGCTGTCATAGAGTACCGCATCTGTATACAGCTCACATTTCTACCTATAACCTATCACCTCTGACAGTAAAATCACATCTGCTTCACCCAGGACTGGACAAGCAGGCAGGAAACCGGTCAGCTGCCATCAGGGATTTCCTCAGTGCTGTGCCCAAATATGCCAGCTACAGGACTAGGTTTAGGGGTAAGGCCTTTATCAATGAGTTTCACATGCAAAGCCCGTATGTTCAGAGCTGTATTCCATCATGCACGTCATTAACCCTTCCTACACCACTACTGTCTATTTCTAAAGCCTCAATGAAGCTAAAATGGCATGCTCAAGGTCACTCGTGGGTTTACCTATTTCATGGTTTTCCTTTTTGTGAGTGCCGCTATCCATATGTGACATACTGTAATATCGGATATGGGGTGGGGTGAGCGACCCTCTAATTTCAACCAGGTAGATCTTACCATATTAATGTGAATAGTGTAACCCTCTAAGTGCCGCAGAGCTTTTAACCACATTGCCATGCACCACTACTGATGCCTGTAGAAGGCTATAATATTGCCAAGCAAGTTAGTTGCCCCTGCCACAGGTCTGGATGGGGGCATAATGGGTATAGCAAGATGCATGCAAGCAACTTTCCACTGCTCCAGCTCTGCTGAGACAGCGGCAGCAGGGGGAAAGCCATGGTGTAGAACTGACATCTTACCTTGCAGAGGAGGATGTGCTGCAGAGGAGACACTGTCTTGTGTCCATTTATATCCAAGCAGACAGGCACACCAGCAGCAGACCTGGTGTGATGGCTATGCTGGTCCCGGGCTCACAATGATTCATGACTGCTGAAAGCCAGTGAAAGAAGAACCACTATGCATGCAGCAGCTGCCAGAGCCTATGAGACAGTAGCCCTTCCCTCCTTCTCCTCCTCCCTCTCTCTGGGATACACACAAGATGGCTTTTCCCTCTATGCCTCCCAGCTGTGGCCTTTGCTGTAGATGCACACAGCCATTTAGCTCCCTACAACCTCCCCTTCATCCCCTGAACACCTTGCTGCACCTCCACCTCCAGCCACCTAGGGATCATACATGGCCCACTCCATGGACCAACCCATTGCAAAAATGGGTAGATTATTTTTTTTTTCAATCTACAGTATGCTGCAACCAATGAAGAGCTTAGGATCTCTTATGCAGAAGGGTATTAACAGGGATTACCTGGAGCAGCCCAAACCCACAAACCTTTTTTCAAAGAGATATTTTTAACCCTGCCTGTGCTGGGAAACTGATAGCAGATGTATAACCAGCTTCCCCCCCCCTCCCTTTTAACATCAATGTACAGGGAGTTCTCAGGACATGAACCCTTGTGCCGTTCAAATCAATATATTTGATAAATTGTGAATTCTGCTAATGGTATGTATTGATGTTAGAGATTGTGGCAGAGGGGCTCATGTGCAGGGCTGCAGAGGAGGTTTGCGCTAAGGTAATAGCACAAGAAATATTGCATTTGCACCTGTTTGTGTGTTTTTCTGCACGCATTTGTGGCTATATTTATGTATTACACTTAGTCACACTTTGGGAGCATATTATGTTATGCACTTTATATTCTTTGTTGCATATTTAATTAAACATATTAAAATGGAAGGGTTTCCTTCCTGATAATACAGAGATGTAGCAGGTTATAGTTTACACCCCCACACACTGACTTTGTGACACAGCATAAGAACATGCAGTCCTATGTAAATCCACAGCTACCGTAGTATGATGACTTGTGCCAAAACACAAACTCAGCTTTTTGGGAGATGGATACTCACAGTATATTATGAAATGACTATCACACTGCATTAGGATCACTTTCAATATGTAGTGAAATAGTGAAAGTGATTCTCCAGTCTTCGAAGGAATGTGTCATCATAAAATGACCTATTATTTAAATCATATTTTTTAAGAATTTTTGATGATGTTACTTTTAATTTTCCATGTCAATAACTATAATTAAACAAAAAAACATAAAATCCTGCAGTTTTCGCACTAGCCACTAAGCCTAATAAAAGGCGTCGCTTCTTGGACTATACAGATTACTTTACTGCAGTTACCTGCTTATCTGTCATTCTAATCCTGCCTGTAATGATATCACCTCTGTGTATAGATAACACAGGATCCACCATTCACAATAGGCGATTGTCAGAGCTTATCTATTCCTTCCTTGTACAATGACCTCTGCACAGGTCACAGAGCCTAGAGAACTCTCCCACAGAAGTCAATGAGGTCCTCTCCTGACCATTGTGTCTGTGGCCTATGTGGCTGCCGTAAAGCAATTTTTTTTTATGCTGTTAAGAACAACTCAGGCAAGATGGCCGCCCCCATAATCATGTTCAGAGAACGGAATAAAACATCTGCAATCGCAAAATGAAAACAGATTAGAAAAAAAGAAAATGTGCCGCTATCTGGTTTTAACAGGCAGATAAAATTTTTGGTGACAGATTTCCATTAAAATATTAAAATACCATGTAAACTGTAGGTGCACTATTAAAATACTATTTTTTTTTTAAAGGGGTTGTCCGTGCTTTTAATATTGATGACCTATCTTCAGGATAGGTCATCAATATCAGATTGGCGGGGGGTCCAGTACCATCTCTCTTCCTGCTCACCGCTGCTGTATATGGCAAAGCAGCAGTGAACAGGAAGAGAAACGGGAGACGGCATGTGCGTGTGCCGTCTCCTCGTACAGCTGATTGGCGGGGGTGCTGGGTGTTGGACTCCCGCCGATCTGAAATTGATGACCTGTCCTGAGCATAGGTTATCAATATTAAAAGCCCAGACCCTTTAACTCCATATCTTTTATTATGTGGTAGGTACTTGTTTTGTTTTTTGTTTTTTGCCTGACAGATGCTTCAATTGTACTGAATGCTTTATCTCCCAGGAAGCATATGGGAAGTCATGTCATCATTATTTACTCATTGTAGGATTACTTTCACTTCCATACCAAGGCAAGCAGGCACATAAGGAACCAGGCATGGATATACACCATTGAGTCACATTATTATGACCCCAACTATCCAGAGTAGCCTCCATGTGCAGCACGGACAGCAGCTATATGAGTGATTCAATAAGGTTCCGGTATGTTGTCACAGATATCTGGAGCCATGCTGGCTGCAATGCATCCCACAGCTGGTGTTGGTGGGATGGGGCATAGGGGAGGATCCATATAGCGAACACAACGATTGAGGTGGTCCCACAGATGCTCAATTGGATTTAAGTCTGGAATAAGTGGGGCAGAGTAGCACTTGAAAGTCTCGGTCATGCTCTTCCAGGCAATATTGGACATATCTAGCCCTGTAAAGTGTTGCATTATTTTGCTGGATAATGTCATCTATCCCAGGGAAGACAATCAGCATGTGTGGGTGTATGTAATCTGGAAGGATGGATTCATACCCAAATGGGTTGAGAGTGCTTGCGCATGGATGAGTGTGCCCAGAGAATGCCACAAAAACATTCCCTAGACCATAACTCTGCTACCACCAGCTTGTGGTCTTCCAGCCATGGTGGCAGAGTGTTTGTGCTCGCCTGACACACCAACATCCATCTGTTCAATGAACCAGAAAATGTGACTCGTCTGAGAAGGCAACTCTTTGACAATCAGCGGAGATCCAGTTCTGAAAATGCCACGGAAATTGAAGTCTTTTCTACTGATGCAACTTCATTCGAAGGAGACGGATGATCGCTGCACCTCTGCAGTTGCTTAACATCTGGTAGCCACTTACTGTAGATTTCCCAAGCGTATCTGATGAAAACGTGTTCCAAGCCAAAAGACAGATTGTCCACCTAAGTCAACCCTTTTCTTGAGGCAGATCTCTTGATGGGGAGGCGATTGTTGAGATCCCTCTATGGCAGGGGTGGCCAATCTTACAGACCCAAAGAGCCAAAAAAAAAAAAAATGACTACCAGGAGCCACAATCTATAGATTTACACACAAGTGGCCATATTTTTCGCTCTGCAAGATTCACCTAGATTTTAACAAGGAAAAATAAGAGAAAAAAAAAAGATTTTTCATCTGATCTGAGGTCTGATAAAAAAAATCCTATTTTTTATTAGCAGAGAAAAAAATATATATATTTTTTTCATCAGACCTCAGATTAGACTCCTAAATCAGATCCCCAGTCCTCATCTGACCTAAAATAAGATCCCCAAACCTCCAAATCAGACCCCCAAAATAAGATCCCCAATGCTCAGATAAGACAACACAAATCAGACTCCCAGTGTCAGACTCTCAGTGCTCAGATCCCCCCCATGTGCAGATCTCCCCTCTTCTCAGATCTGACCCCCCCATGCTCAAACAAGACCCCCCATGCTAAGATATGCCCCCATGCTCCAATCTACCCCAGTGCTCAAATCTGAACCACCACGCTCAGATCAGACCTCTTATGCTCAGATCAGACCTCCCATGCTTAGATCAGAACCCCATGCTCAGATCAGAACCTCCCATGCTTAGATCAGACCCCCATGCTCAGCTCAGAACCTCCCATGCTTAGATCAGACCCCCATGCTCAGTTCTATAATTTAATAAATTCTCATCCCTCTCCTGATCAGGCACTGGGCTCCAGCTTGGGCACCTGCTACTCTGCAAGTCTGACACAATTTCCACTGTGACCTGATGAGCACAACATCAGGTCATAGTGTGTGTCTACTCGTAGTACGTTCTCACACTGTGTGCATCAGGACGTAGTGGAGAGTGAGCTGGAGCTGCAAAGTAGCAACAGTGCCCGATCAGGGAAAGAGATCTGAGCAATGGGGTGGAGAGCGAGCCAGCCTGCCTGACTGCTTCCCGGCTCCAAAGCTAGAGCCGCACTTGAAGAAGCAAAGAGCCGCATGCGGCTCAAGAGCCACAGGTTGGCCACCCCTGCTCTATGGCATTCATAGGTCCTGGGACCTGGACAGAGGTTGTCCTGATGGAACAAACCCTTAAACCCATTCACAGCAGCTCTGGAGAACAAATCCAAAAATCTGATAGATCCAAGTCAAAAATAAAAACATCACCAATTTGCCTGATCAACATATTATAATCTGGTAAAACCAGAAGAGAAGATGAACATTCATTCGCACATATAAGGTATTGGGGAAATTTGTATGAAATCAAATAAAAAGTTGTACTATTCTTGGCACTGAAGCAACATTTCCGCTTCTTGAACCATGTGTAACCAAGTTACTACTGTTAGAACTAGACTAGGTTCCCATCTGCTGCTTATGTAAAAAAATGGAAGCATCTGATACGTGACATAATGGAAACCAACAGTGGACACTATTGCCGGAATCTGAACCTCCACCACACATGAACCACTGTGAACCTTGCATAATAATGCATTGTGCTGAATAGAGACATTTCCAGATCTAAACATAATAATACCGGTAGAAAGGCAGAGCTGGATCCTGCTACTTCATGCTTTGGTAACAGGCCATTTATAAGCCATGTATGCTAACATATCAGGAGAAGCCTTCGGAAAGGTAGTGTAAGTGTCAGCTGCCTAGCAACTGTTAGAGGGAAATATAGGAAGGTGCTCCCTGGGGGGAGAAATACTGCAATCCTCACATGCACACGCTGAATTCTGATATGCATAATTCTGGACTCTCACCAAGACTGGATATTAAAGCCATAGGGAATATGCAGCTTGCATAATACTCTTCAATTATTACCAATTATACTGCTCTTTCTTGGTCAAGATCATATGCTACATCAATCACCTGCCATAAACACATACAAAGGGGTCACGTTCATAGGTTCTGCAGAGTGGACAGTTTAATACCGCCTCAACCCCAGGCTGTTCATGTAACATGCACTGTACATGCCATATCAAATATTAACCCTACACACACATATGAAGCCGCTCCATCTGTTCACTTTGTTAGGTGACTATTCTGAATTTGTGACATCAAATGTTACATTATTTTCTATCTACAATTTTGTGCAATACAATAAATGAAGAACTTATGGCCTCCTTGCTGTTTTCGATATTCCGAAATTACTATGTACAAACTGGGACCTTTACCATTTCCAAAAACAAAGGGGTAAAGCAGTCTTTAGACTCTAAATGCCCCTTCACACTGCCCAATATTTGTGCAGATTTTTTGCCGTCGAGCGTTCATACGAACTCTTGTTAGTGATAATCGGCCAATTGAAAGGTGACGCCGACTACCCAATGAATGAGCAAAACTCTTGTTCATTGGGTAATAGATCGTTGGCACGGTCACCTAAATTATCATTTGTGGGCAGCACTGCATGTATATCATCTGTTCCATCGAGCAGTGTAAAGGGGCCTTAAGAACTTTCTCCAAGGTTTCAGTCACTGAGAAGCTTTGTAAAAGATTCCCAGTGAAAGAAATAACCATCTTGTCTAATGATGCACATTTCTGTTATACATACATATTTTGAACTGGTTTCTACATTTTATGACACTATCTATGTAGTTTTTAAAACTTCTTTAAAATGTGTATGTTTTTACCTTGGCTGCATATTGGCCCCCCCCCCCCCCCCCCTGTTTTCTGCAAGTCACTTGTTAGCTTCGCTGTGTAGCCTGGGGCAGAGTCAGCAGAGGGCAGGATAGGTAAATGGGGTTTTCCCCTAAAAATACTCACTCTGTCTCCAACAGTACCATAGAAGTGAATGGAGAGGTGGTCACACATGCACACCACTGCTCCATTCTCATGGAATCTGGACTTCCGTTCTCATGATTGATAGGGGTCCCAGAGGTCAGACCCTCAGTGATCAGACACCTATCTCCTATCCTGAGAATAGCGGATAAAGGTGGTGATACCATTTAATGTGTACAGTGCCCTCCTGACTGATCTTTTTTTTGTTAGAGAGGAAATAAGCTGCTGCGATAACACTTTTTCTCCCTTCTCCCTATTCAGCATATGCATGCTCAGCCAGGTAGAGCATGCAAGTGTATGGGATGATCAGGAGAGATAGTTGTCCACCGAGCAAGTATTTGGCAGAAATCTATATCACGTATATAGCCTGTTTAAGTATTGTTAGTGGGAAAACCCCTCTAATGAGATGACAGCTCTGCTATACTGCTGGAGGCTTAGTTAATGCAGGACGACAACACTATACACATAGAAAAGGTATTGTATGCCGCACCTTAGTCTAGGGAGGAGGGGGCTGTACCTAACCACTTCCTGGAGACTGGAATAATCTATAAACATTTTCTGTAAAGTAACTCCCATCCATTTCTACTATCATAAAGCAAACGCACTACTGGAAGCATATATCTTCAATATGGCAGCAGCCATATACACTGTCACCAACGTATAATATAGTGAAGTACAGTGTATTTCTCAGTCTCACAGTGCAGTTTACCTGTTACATAGCCGAAGCCCCCCTCAGCATCCGGCATGAGGGTATATGTCTCTTCTTGTACCACAAAAAAACTAAAAGTAACAGCAGCACAGTCAATGTGACGTTGGGTGCAATCCCACCTGAACTTCAGGCAAAAGTCCACAGACAATATCCTGAAAGCAAATGATGAGGCAGCACTCCAATATCAGTGAAGGGTGTTAGATCCGTTTATTTCCCCAGTCGCAACGTTTCAGCCCAGCTCAATGAGGCCTTTGTCAAGCTTGAGCAATTGGAGTGCTGCCTCATCATTTGCTTTCTGGATTCTTATACCACAAGCTACGTGTGGCGTCACCATTCAATACCTTACTAATATAGTATATCTTTCATGACACCCTTAAAGGGGTTGTGCCATAAAAAATATTCTACATTTTTCAAACCAGCACCTGGATCTGAATACTTTTGTAATTGCATGTAATTATAAATTTAGTATAGCCAATGAGCTATTCAATAAAATGTATCTGTACAGCGCCACCTGCTGTTCGTTGTTTTTGTTATTTCTTGTCCATCTCCCTGAGGTGAAATACATTTTCAACTGCTACCAGCCATACCTTAGTTAGAAGCTGCCACAGTAACAGGGATAGAGCTACAGCAGAAAGGACACACCCCAAAGCAAGGACAAAAAAAGGACACGTCTCCTGAGCTGCCAGCCTGAAATAAATCTAGCAGAACAATTGGAACAATGAATTGGGAGATCTCTGGATCCATGTGAAGTACAGGGCTGGTTCCAGCTTTGTTATACAGTTACAAATGAGGTAGCATGTAGCTTTCTAAAGCTCTACACATGTAGAAAATTTACCATCTCAGCCTTCTCTTCAGACTAATGATTTGTAGTTAGCCTAGTCTCACGCATCCACAACCTTGGGATAACATTTCGGCCCTGTCCTTCAAACCACACATCAAAGCACTTTCCACCTCCGGCTAGCTTCAACATTACAGATATCTGCTCTTTCCTCAACCCTAAATCAGCAAAAATACTAGTGCATGCCCTCATCATCTCCCACCTAGCATTCACCACTACTAAACATACAGGAGAATACAGCGCTACATACCAGTGGCGTAACTAGAAATTACTGGGCCCCACAGCATATTTTTTTTACCCCTCCCCAGTAATTTTTTCACAACCCCTTCCTTTCATGCCGCCCCCATCCCTATGGCTAGTAAAGATTGCTCTTTCAGACCAGGCCCGGCAGCTGTTCCATCTATTTTTTGTACGCTGTCTATACTGTCACTGTATATAATTTCATTGTGTAATACTGTTGAGGGGGCCCTGACAAAATCTTTTAGTACTCCTCCTCCTGGATGGGCCCCTTCAGGGTCAGGGCCCCAAAGCAGCCGCTTCCCCTGCTTCCCCTATAGTTACGCCCCTGCTACATACCTATTACTTCCAATGACTTTTCCTTTAATGTAGATGTACTCTTTCCTCATCTTCTCCATTGGAAGCAGACCATAATGATGACATCTATCAGCCACGTCTTATTTCTGTAGAGTTTGGCACATACATCTTATATTCCTTACTTTTCCATTATCCTCCCCCTCCTGGTGCTCCAACAGTGTTATCCTGCTGCTACCCCCAATAATGTGCCTGCCATTCTCCCCAACGCCCTCAGATACTATAATGCAAAAATGATAGTGCCATAGTAATAGTGCTCCCAAAAGTCCCACTCCCAAATAGCAATTCTCTCCCAGAGTGCCCTTTTTAGTAATAGAGCCTCCTACAGTGATAATGCTCCCTGAGATTGTCCCTGTTGGTAGTAGTGCCCTCCATATTGTGCCCAATAAAAATGCCCACCACTGTACCACCAATCGTAATAAAGCTCCCTAAAGTGCTCCCAGTACTAATAAGGCCCTCTATAGTGCCTCCAGTATCCAGTAGTTATCATAGGTCCTTCTATAGTGCCCCCTACAGTTATCATAGGCCCCTCTATAGTGCCCCCAGTAGTTATCATAGGCCCCTCTATAGTACCCACAATAGCTGTCATAGGCCCTCTATAGTGCCCTTAGTAGTTATTATAAGCCCCTTTATAGTGCCCCAATAGTTTTCTTAGGCACCTCTATAGTGCCCCCCAGTACTTATCAGATGTCCCTCTTTAGTGCCCCCAGTAGTTATTATAGGCCCCTATAGAGTGCCCCCAGTACTTATCATAGGCCCCTCAGTAGTGGCCCCAGTAGTTATCATAGGCTCCTCTTTAGTGCCCCAGTAGTTATCATAGGCCCTTCTATAGTGCCCCCGGTAATCATAGGCCCCTTTATAGCATCCCCCATAGTTATTATAGGCCCCTTTGTAGTGCCCTAGTAGTTATTATAGGCACCTTTATAGTGTCCCCTGTAGTTATTACAGACCCCTTTATAGTGCCCCAGTAGTTAATATAGGCCCCTCTATAGTGCCCCCGGTAGTTATTATAGGACCTCTATAATGCTATCAGTAGCTATAGTGTCCCCAAAAGTGACAGAAAGTCCAGCTCCTTGCTTTAATTTGCGAAGCCGGTTACAGGCCTCTTCCAACCTGCAGCCCGAGTTCCAACTTCCTCATGTCCCAATGCCGGTGGCTGCTATAAAGACTTTGTGCCGCCTGAATCTTGGTGCGATGACATCATTGCGAACCCCTGAGAGAAATCCGATGCGCTGCTTCACAGGCTACAGGGCTAGTGGCCTGTGGCCTATGATAGTGAACGGCAGGGACAGGAACCATTAGTTCCCACCACACTATTTAACTATATCGCCGTCCTGAGGATGGCAATACAGTTGTATGTGCAGGGACAACTACTTTTGGGGCTCAGGGGGCCCACCCCAGCACTGACCCATCTGGAATTTGCCAGAAGTGCCTTATAGGCAGTGCGGTCCTGCTGCCTAGACTATGCAACATCCTTCTCTGTGGCTTCCTCTTAATTCCTGCCAAACTGTCCTCAACATTGCCAGTCCCTTCACTGGTTCCCCAATGCCTCTCCCCTTCATACATCTCCTGATAAACCTGCAATCTTCCCAATACCTCATTCGTATTTTTCCTCTGGTCTTCGGTCACACAATTGCCTCCATGATGTCTCCCATTAATCCACCATACTTTTGCACTATTTGAACGATCACATCAGACTTATCCCAAACATTGAAACTTTCAAAGCAACCTGAAAACTCATCTCTTCCGAAAAGCCTACATCTTACAATAATCCTGCCACAATACCATCTGAGCAGCTTCTACCATCACCTGGCATCTTCTCCACCCCTCCCTTGTAGATTGTAAGCCCTCACAGTAAGGGAGTAGCTGGGGAGGGCAATCAGGGTTAGGGCTGGGTTAGAAGAGGGCACAATCGGGTCCCCTCCACAGTGTTTCTTTTGCTTTTCCCCATTCTCTCCTGGTAAGAGTTAGGGCCCTGCAGAGATTTTGTAGTCAGGACTGCAGAGATTTTCAAGCGATTGTTACAGGTTCTTGCATCTTCTTACTTGCAGGTCTCTGCATTCTCTCTTTTATGTCTTTAGGGCTTAAAACAACAGAGCTTCTGCTGAGGGTTGTAACCTGATACGGCCGGCAGAAGTGGCCATCAGGACGAACAAGAGAAGGGGAGGGGAAGCTGCAGACAGTGAAGAGAGAAAGTCAGGGAGAATCTAGGAGGATCGCCCTCTAGAAGCTCTTCCTCAGTACCTAACCAGGCTGCTGCATGACAGAAGACAGCAATATGGGCAGATTACTGGGAAAGAACATTCCTATGACCAGTACCAATTCTTCATACAGATGGAAAGATTGCTGCATGTACAATAAATGCAGTTTTAATGAGCGGGAAATTATTGGAAACAAATATGTGTATAAGTGTGTACATGGCAAACTGGCACTACCAAGCTGCAGTGTAAGTACATGGCATGGGAAAACTGACTAAAAGCACATCCGTCAGCTTAAAGGGAATGTGTCATCAAAAAATGACCTACTGCTTGAATCACACTTTTATGTTAAACCTTTTTTTTTTCCTGTGAGGTTTTTTCCCCATGTCACTATCTACACTGTGTATATTTTTTCAAATGTATATAATCCTGCATTTTTCGCACTGGTCACTAAGCAAAATAATAGGTCATGATTTCCTGTTCTGTACAGGTGACTTACCAGTAAGTATTGTCATTATCTCCATAGGCAGAATCACAATGACAAGTAACACCTCTATATAGATAAGACAGAATCCATTCACAATAGGTGATATCACAGCTTATCAGCTCCCTCCTGACCTCTGCACAAATCACTGCCTAGAAAACTCTCCCATAAAGGTCAATGTGGTCCTCTCTGTCCATTATGTCTATGGTCCATACAGCTGCTCTCAAAAGACAGGGAGTCTTAAAGGGGTTTTGCCATCTCAGATCATGGGGGCATATCTCTAGGAGGTGGGATCCGCACCTACAATGAGAACGTAGCGGGTAAATGAAAGGAGGGCGCACTGCGCATGCGCAGCCGCCCTTCATTTAGTTCTATAGGGCCGCTGAAAATAGCCGAGCTCTGGCTCGGCTATTTCTGTCAGCCCCATAGAAATGAATGAGAGCAGGGGCCGCGCGTGTCCGGTGTGCTCCCATTCACTTCTATGGAAGCAGTGCTTAGTGGTGGACGGACCCTGGGAAATCCGGGGTCCTCCAGCAACAGCTCTCCCCGCTCTGTTCTCCTTGTAGGTACAATGATACAACATCAAAGCTAACTAGCAAAAACTCCTTAGGCAGTATGATCTCACTCAATTTAGTCAGGAAGTGTCCTATGTTCCTAATATAGGAGGGGGCCAAGGTCGCATGGACACGCAAGATCTTATCCAGAAAGAGGGAGACAGTGTTAAAGATGGAACCCCTGCCCGGCACAATAGGTCGGCCAGCAGGATCCACCAAACTTTTGTGGATCTTCGGCAGCACATATGAAGTAACCGAGTCAGGGGGCACACCAAATAGTATACGGAGTGCAAGGGACGGTAAAAAAGAAGAACATTAAACAGTATCACCTGACCCAAGAGAGAGTCACCAGAACCACCCCATAAATGCACATCCGACAATAAATCAGTATAAAAAATCTAATAAACTTTATATATTTTTACACTTCACCGTCATCCAACTGTCTGGTAATCTCACCCAAATACTTATCCGTGTCCATCACGACCACGGCAACCCCCTTATCTGCCAGTTTTTACAGTCAACTTTCTATTATTTTCTAATAATAGAAAGTTGACTGTGAAACCGGCAGATAAGGGGGGTGCCGTGGTCGTGATGGACACGGATAAGTATTTGGGTGAGATTACAAGACAGTTAGATGACGGTGAAGTGTATGAGGTCCTTATGAAGGATCCCAAATGGGATATAGCTGACATCTTGGGAGTGATGTTGGATAAGGCTGTAGAGGATGGCATCATTAATGATGAAGTAATTACTTACGTGTCAGCTATCCCACTCCCGTGATATATGTGCTGCCCAAGATCCACAAAAGTTTGGTGGATCCCCCTGGCCGACCTATTGTGTCAGGCAGGGGTTCCATCTTTAACACTGTCTCCATCTTTCTGGATAAGATCTTGCGTGTCCATGTGACCTCGGCCCCCTCCTATATTAGGGACACGGGACACTTCCTGACTAATTGAGTGAGATCATACTGCCTAAGGAGTTTTTGCTAGTTAGCTTTGATGTTGTATCATTGTATACATCCATTGACAATGCACATAAGCTCAATGTCACCGATGTGGCTCTGGCCAGCACGGGTCTCTCTCCTGGGGCGTGCCGGCTGATCCTCGCCTCCTGGAGGTTGTCCTAAGGAGGAATTATTTCCTCTTTGGTGACACCTACCAGCAGAAGCGTGGGGTGGCCATGGGGTCCAATGTGGCCCCGACCTACGCTAACATCTTCATGGCGGAGGTTGAGGATCGACTGGTATATCGTTCCAAATTTTGTGAGAGAGTCCTGTGCTGCTGGCGCTACATTGATGACATTTTTATGATTTGGGAGGGTACCACTCTTGAATTAGATGAGTTCCACCAAGACTTGAACGGTGTCCGGGGACTTCAGTTCACTGTGACTGCTTCAAACAGTGAGCTGCAGTTTTTGGACGTTAGAGTTTATCTGTAGGAGGGCGTACTTAAAAGAGATCTCTTTCAAAAATCTACTGATAAAAACACACTGTTGATGTATGATAGTAATCATCTACACGAGATGGTTGACTCGTTGCCATTATTACGGGTACGCCGGATTGTGTCAGAAGATGATATTTTTGAAAAACGTGTTGATGAGATGTGTAGAAAGTTTGCAAACGGGATATCCCAAGAGATTGATTGGACGCACTAAAAAGAGAATCTCAGACATGGCGCGTAAGGGCACTCTAAATGTGAGTTCACACAATAGAATAGAGATGAAAATCCCTTTTGTGTCGGTCTATGGAAAGGACAGTGGCAAAATTGCCACAATCCTTAAAGAAGAATGGCAGAACCGGCATAGAGGTCTGCCTACTATCAAGGAATTTGAATTACCTCCCATGATGGCATATAAAAGAGGCCCCAACATTCGTGATCGAGTTGTGTCGGAGGGAAAGATCTGGATAGACAACTACTCTTGGCCCCTAAAAAATATGGGAAATTTCCTTGTCTCTCATGCTGCAACTGCAGTGGCATCATGAGAGGTGATAGCTTCCCACATCCATACAGTGGTAAAATAAACAAGTTGAAAGACTATTACACGTGTAGATCTAGATATGTCATTTATATGATACAGTGCCCATGCAGTTTCATATATGTTGGTGAGACAACTATGGAATTAAGAGCGCGGATCAATAAACACAAGAGTACAATAAGGAAAGGCTTGATTGATAAACCTGTAGCAAAGCACTTTATTGAGTGTGGACATTCCATAAATCAATTACGTTTTCGGGCAATAGATGTTGTAGGGTATCTCAGAAGGGGAGGTGATAAGAATAAGATTCTGAGGAAAAAAAGAACTCAAATGGATACACAATTTGAAGTCACTCCAACCTTATGGATTAAACATTGAGTTTAATGTTTCCAAAATTGATTAAGTCGTTGTTGTGTAATGTCTTTGTGGGTGTACAATTTTGTATATTGTTTTACATACAGTGGCCTTTTCCCCATCCATGATTATCTGACAGAGGGTATATGGTAATTCTGTCTTGCCGTTACGACGGAGCAGACGATGATGCTCGCATGTACTTTTGGCGGGACAGAATTAAGCTATTGGTTAAGCTATATGTAGATGAGTGGATATAGCGCCTCTGGATATTGGGATATATATAGTGTGCCCTGATTGCACTCGTGGGTCTGACATTTTTGGATCATGTGGAATAATCGTTTGGGTAGTCTGGTGTCACTGTCCTACAAAGTTTTGAGAATGACACAAATATTCGTTTTCACAAAGTTTGCTGCTAAACTGCTTTTAGATCTTTATTTCAGTTGTTTCTGTGATGTAGTGAAATATAATTACACGCACTTCATACGTTTCAAAGGCTTTTATCAACAATTACATTACATTTATGCAGTCAGTCAGTCAGTATTTGCAGTGTTGGCCCTTCTTTTTCAGGACCTCTGCAATTCGACTGGGCATGCTCTCAAATCAACTTCTGGGCCAATTCCTGACTGATAGCAGCCCATTCTTTCATAATCACTTCTTGGAGTTTGTCAGAATTAGTGGGTTTTTGTTTGTCCACCCGCCTCTTGAGGATTGACCACAAGTTCTCAATGGGATTAAGATCTGGGTAGTTTCCAGGCCATGGAC
Organism: Bufo gargarizans; assembly: GCF_014858855.1. Lineage (NCBI taxonomy): Eukaryota > Metazoa > Chordata > Amphibia > Anura > Bufonidae > Bufo > Bufo gargarizans. The sequence continues at coordinate 560,046,858 of NC_058080.1, read as the reverse complement.
CCAAAATGTCAATGTTTTGGTCCCCGAGCAACTTAGTTATCACTTTTGCCTTATGGCACGGTGCTCCATCGTGCTGGAAAATGCATTGTTCTTCACCAAACTGTTGTTGGATTGTTGGAAGAAGTTGCTGTTGGAGGGTGTTTTGGTACCATTCTTCATTCATGGCTGTGTTTTTGGGCAAAATTGTGAGTGAGCCCACTCCCTTGGATGAGAAGCAACCCCACACATGAATGGTCTCAGGATGCTTTACTTTTGGCATAACAGGACTGATGGTAGCGCTCACCTTTTCTTCTCCGGACAAGCCTTTTTCCTGATGTCCCAAACAATCGGAAAGAGGCTTCATCGGAGAATATGACTTTGCCCCAGTCCTCAGCAGTCCAGTCACCATATTTTCTGCAGAAGATCAATTTGTCCCTGATGTTTTTTTTGGAGAGAAGTGGCTTCTTTGCTGCCCTTCTTGACACCAGGCCATCTTCCAAAAGTCTTCGCCTCACTGTGCATGCAGATGCGCTCACACCTGCCTGCTGCCATTCCTGAGCAAGCTCTGCACTGGTGACACTCCGATCCTGCCGCTGAATCCTCTTTAGGAGATGATCCTGGCGCTTGCTGGACTTTCTTGGACGCCCTGAAGCCTTCTTAACAAGAATTGAACCTCTTTCCTTGAAGTTCTTGATGATCCTATAAATTGTTGATTGAGGTGCAATCTTAGTAGCCACAATATCCTTGCCTGTGAAGCCATTTTTATGCAACGCAATGATGGCTGCACACGTTTCTTTGTAAGTCACCATGGTTAACAATGGAAGAACAATGATTTCAAGCATCACCCTCCTTTTAACAGGTCAAGTCTGACATTTTAACCCAATCAGCCTGACATAATGATCTCCAGCAGGTCCATTAATGACAGCAATGAAATGCAGTGGAAAGGTTTTTTTGGGATTAAGTTAATTTTCATGGCAAAGAAGGACTATGCAATTCATCTGATCACTCTTCATAACGTTCTGGAGTATATGCAAATTGCTATTATAAAAACTTAAGCAGCAACTTTTCCAATTTTCAATATTTATGTAATTCTCAAAACTTTTGGCCACTACTGTATATTATATAGTGTGGATTGTGATCACTTTGGGCTGCTCATATATAGGTGGTGGATCGCAGTATATATTTGTGGGGCGTCTGTGGGGCGCTGTGGGTTGCCGTGGCAACATTGGGATGCCCTCTGTGAGGTCAGATAGTTGCGCGTCGGTGCTATGATGATGTAGATGGGAGCGCTTGTCGCGGCCCGATGACATCGACAGCAGAGGATGGAGCGACTTGACACTGAGAGGCGGACCCACGAACGCATCGTAGGGAACACAGACTATGACGTGAGTGATTGGACAGCTGTGCTTACATGCGCACATAGCGGTGAGCAATGCCGAACGCTGTAATGGATGTTATGATCTACACATCGTGCACAGCGATGTCAGATGTCATGCGATGATGGGATTGACTTATAGTGTGATTGGTTGACATTCAGGTGAGACATATTAGGCTAAAGAGGGGTTGAAGAAATGTGTATATTCATTGGTCAGTTTATACCATTGCCTGTAATTGGATAATCTGGGTGGGGGTGGCGCACTGGCGTGTTATGTAAAAGTATAGGTTCTGGTGTCTGCTGTTAGGCTGACAGAGGTCTGAATCTAATTAGGGGATCTGCCCTGGGTCAGAATTTAGGGGGTATGAATTTATCCCATTTTGTCTCTATTTAAGGGATTTGCCCTGGGTCTGTATTTAGAGAGTTAGATTTGGGGGTCTGTATTCATTTAGGGAGTCTGGTCTGGGTTTGGGGGTCTGTTCTAGTTTTAGAAGAATTGCCTGGTACTATATTTATTGGGGGGTCTGGTCTTGTATCTAATGGGTCATGTTTGAGGGTCTGTTCTTGGGTCTGCATTTGTTAAAGGATAACTGTCACACTTAGACCCTAATTTAAATTTTCATATATGTAGTTACTAATAACATGATATTCCAGAATCAGTTACTATTAGACTGACTTACCCCATATTTAATAAGGGTTAATCTCCTGCAGCACGGAGGGGTCCTCTTACCACATGTTGCTTTCATTTATACACTGAGCAGACGGCAGATCTCCCTTCCCTGGTCTGCGCTGCTTCGGCTCTGCATTGTCCCAGCTCTGCTGAGTGAGGGAGCGTCTGCCAAGCGCAGGGACAGGGAGAAGTGCACACAGCCCAGGGGAGGACCTGGCTTTAATGATTTACTTACAGTCCCTGGCTGTCAGTAATCTGACCTTGCACGCTGCTGTGTCCTCCATCCTTCAACACATAGACGGACCCTGCCTAGCAACCTGATTTTAAGCACAGGTAAAAGCAGGCAGTACAGGGAACAAAACTGTGGAATTAGGGGTAATTGAATACACAGTGAGAAGTTGAAATAGGGCCACCAAGGAGATATTAATCACCACAATCCAATACTCAAAAAATAATAATATGACAGTTATACTTTAAAGAGTTGTAGTCTGGGGACCAATAGGGTGCATATGTGGAAAATGTGATGTGGATTTTCCACTGCTGCAGGCAGAAAATGCATGGTGTTTTACGGTACCAGGAGGGGGGGGGGGGGGGTGATTTAAACATATCTTATCCGCAGGCTGTGGAAAAAAAATCCTTGCAGAATTTGTGCAGAAATTGACATGAAATGACATTCACTTGAATTGGAGCTTCATTTGCAGCACCAAGAACAGCCACTAGACAGTGTACGGAGATGTGGTGGTTACTGGCGGAACCTGAGGCTGCCACTAACAAATGATTGGTGTGGGTGCTGGGTATCAGACCCCACCAGTCTTATCTTGCACTAATGCTTTGTGGTAGCCATTTTTATCTGGCAGAAAGTGGCTCGAATTCTATTGGGAAAATATTAAAAGTCCCCTTTATAGCTTTCTCATCACAAATGGCCTGGACTGGAACGAGACACAAATACATTGTGGTAGAAAAACCATAGGCCCGGGCACATACACAAAACAAGGGACCCACCCCATTGAATCTACAATATAGTTAGCTGCCCTAATGCGGTAATGAAAGGCAAATTACACTAAAGAGGCCTGGAATTTTGGGCCCATTTACCATTTTGCTTGCCCCTTTATTGTCCTTCTGTTCCAAAAGATAGAACAGTAACAGAATCTACATAAGTGGGCTAGAGCTGGTAGAAAGCTCCTAGATGAAGCACTATGGAGGTACACTGTATTAAAGATGTCTTCACTTGTGGGAAGCTGACCCCACAGGTGAAGAAGCTCCCACCTGCTGCATGCCCATCCCTGTCAGTTTCCTGGCCGCACTGCTGCCAAAGCTCAAATGCAGCTTTGAGAGTGGTTACTGTGCATGTGCCGCTACCCAGAAGTGGGGAGGGCCATACAGGGTTGCCAATCGTCCAGAAATTTATGGACAGTCCGTAAAAATAGGTGACTTTTTTTTCCTGTGTCCGTGACTTTTTTCTCAGGCTGGTGGTACTTGACTAGATTTTTTTGGTGGTATTTATCATTTTACAGCTCACAGTTAATACTGATAGTGAGTTATTATCAATATATTGAGCTATAGACATGTATTGCTTATAATCTTTATAATTCAGTCCAGTTAGTGTTGGCTATCCCTGATTTTGGGATAAGTTGTCCAGAAAAAAAGAAGAATTCTGGGTGGCAACCCTTCTGGCTGGCAACAAAAGTGGAGAGGGCATTGGAAAAAGGGAAGAAAATTATTTAGAACTTAACCCCCCCAAGACTGCAATTATATTGTGACTATGCCATAATAAGGTCCAGCATGTATCAAGAGATAGGTCAGATGTGCACAGGTATTATGCAGATATTCCTAAAAGTTGAGATTGCGTTTAGGAGTTGTCCAGGATACAAAAACATGTTTCTACAGGCAAGGAATGGTATACAAGAAAATAACAGGACTCAGCATTTTAATCCCCCCACTGCTTTCATATTCCCCGCTGGTCTCCATTTGTGTCCACAGAGCTGATCATGCGCCATCTACCCACATGCCACAACCACAGAAGACTGGTCTGCTGATGCTTGTGACTGGCTGCAACGGACTTGTAGAGTGACTACACTGTTGCACAATAACACAAGACGGGCGGGGAGCACAGAAGAAGCAGTGCTTTTTCTCAGGAATGCCACAATCGATGTTCATAACACAAAGAAGATTCTGATCAGCAGGATCAACTCTTCCAGACAGTATGCCTGGTTTCATGGGGTTGATCCTACTAAAAGTCTCTTTAACATGTAAGTAATGGCTTTCTGTTATTTTATGCAATTCCCCCTCTTGGCCCATTGTATGTTGCTTTTGGGCAATGCTTTTAAAGCGGAGTCCCCATGATGCAGGCAGAGAAGGTTCACTTGGAGTCAAATTCAGTAACTAAAGTCATTTAGGATGTCACAGTTCTCCAAGATGTCTTACCATGGTCAGGACCAGAATATATAGCTCTGCTAATGCCTGCAGAAGCTGCAGTCACAGAGGACAATATTCTTGGAGCAAACTCTGTGAAGGTACTTACTATTACTATGCGAGCCACAAGCTTTGGTAAATTGATCTGTCGTTTCATGCAGGTAGATATGAGAACCTCTTTCTTGTCCCAGAGGACATGGATTCCCAAATAATCCATAGGCTCCTCTATCTAGAACATCCTAAACTGTGGCCCTAGAATCTGTCTCTAAAAGCGATGGTGTAACATGCAGCACAGTGCTTCTTAAACCGAAATTGGCTGCCAAATAGAAGTTTATTAAATTATTACACAAATCATAAAATTAGATAAATATAACCAAATCAAACAAATAATTGTCATTGGTCAGCAGATAATTTGAAGGTGAAATTAGAAACAGGTGTTTTCAGTCAATAGGATGAAAATCTGGAGTCAGTGGGTGTGCAGCACCCAGTAGGAATACTGCAAAGGGGTAATTAATGCCAAAGAGTTTATTATGTTTATATATTCAATAGCAATGTATAAGGCAAATGAACAATTAAGGCCTGTATTACACAACAGATTATCTAACCAATATCTGTCCAATCAGACCAATAGTTAGTGTGTATAACAAAAGATCTGTGTGTGTAATTGGCCAGCTGACCAATGATTGGTCAGAAAATCTGTCCGATAATCTGTTGGTGTAATACAGCCCTAACAAATTGGCAGACTGTTTAGGTTACCAGGGTAATGGACCTAGTCCACCCTGTCCAGCTGTTGTAAAACTACAATTCCAGCATTCGCCATTCATTTCTATTAGAGCTTTAAGAAGAGCAGAGGAAGTTTGCATGTTGGTAGTTGTATTTTCACAACAGCTGGAGTGCCGGAAGTGGCCTACCCCCAGGGCTGGCTTTAGACAAAATGTGGCCCTTGGCAAAATCAAAAGTGTGCTAAAAACACAGCCCAACGTCTGACACCCCCGCCGATCAGCTGTTTGAGGAGCTGGCCGGTGCCGTTCACTGCTGCTGTCCCATAGACACACAGCAGCAAAGCAGGAAGAGAGAAGGGAGATAGCATGTGGGCACAGTGCACGCCATCTCCTCAAATAGCTGATCGGCGGGGGTGTCAGGTGTCGGACTCCCACCAATCTGATATTGATGACTATCCTGAAGATAGGTCATCAATATGAAAAAACCTGGAGAACCTCTTGAAACTACCCCCAATACTATGCCTGCTGTGTTTCCCCCATGTCCACAAACACTATACTATACACCCAGACTGCCCTCATTAGTAATAGTGCCCCAATAGTGATGCTACTCCTCAAGATAGCCCCATTAGTAGCAATGCCCTCCATATTGCGCCAAATAATAATAAAGCTCCTACAGTGCTCTAGTAGTAATAATATAACCATAATGCTCCCAGTGGCTCTAAAGTCCCCCTGTAGTGCCCCCCACTAGTTCCAATATATAATGCCTCCCCATAGTGCCAGTATATATATAATGTTCCCCCTTAGTGCCAGTATATAATACACCTCCATTCCCCCCAGTAGTGGCCAGTATATATAAAGATCTCCTTCCCCCTTTCCTAGTGCCCCCAGCAGTGTGGACATTTAGTATAAAAAGAGAAAAAAATGCCTCACTCCCGTTCCCCCGCCGCTGTCTGTGATGCAGACCACAGTTTTATCTGTGGCTTGTGTTGCTGCGTCCTGATGCATGCGGTCCCAATGGCCTTACCACTCATAATAATAACATTTATTTACATAGCGCCACCATATTCTGCAGTGCTTTCCAAGTTCATAGGGTTCATATACAAAACAAAAATAACTGGATAATATGCAACTGAAACACTAGGAGTCAGTGCGCTGCTCACAAGAGCTTACAATCTATGAGAAATTGGGGGTGACACATAAGGTAGTTGATTGTGATAAGTTGGATTTGAGCCATTATTGAACTGACAGGAGTGGTGCCGGTCGATCTGCTTCGGGTTTGGGACTACTAGAGGATCGAGTTTAGGCTAGAGGAGTTGGTGGGGGGAGGTTTAGTCAGGGAATAGTCAGTTTAGGTAGCTTGATAAGCCTGCCTGAAAAGATGTGTTTTTAAGGCACGTTTGAAGGTGGAGAAGTTGTGGATTGACCTAGTATTCCGGGGCAGAGTATTCAATAGAGTAGATGCAGCTCGAGAAAAGTCTTGAAGACGGGAGTGAGAGGTATGAATTATAGAGGTTATTAATCTTAGGTCGCTAACAGAACGGAGAGCACGAGTAGGGTGGTAGATGGAGATGAGGGAGGAGATGTATGGAGGTGCAGCACTGTGAAGAGCTTTGTGGGTGAGGTGAGAAGTTTGAACTGTATTCTATGGTGGATGGGCAACCAGTGAAGTGACTGGCACAGGCTAGTATCATCAGTGTAGCGGTTGGATGGATAGATGAGCCTGGCTGCAGCATTTAGGACAGGCTGAAGGGGGGAGAGTTTAGTGAGAGGGAGACCAATTAGTAATGTGTTGCAGTAGTCAAGACGAGAATGAATCAAGGCAACAACAAGAGTTTTTGCCGTTTCCACCGTAAGAAAAGGGCGGATTCTGGCGATATTCTTGAGGTGCAGACGACAAGAGCGTGTAAGTGATTGAATATGGGAACAAAGGAGAGATCGGAGTCAAATGTGGCCCCAAGACAATGGGCATGTTGCACAGGAGTTATGATAGTGCTGCAGACCGAAATTGAAATATCAAGTTTAGGTGAGTTAGTAGATGGGGGAAGGACAAGAAGTTCAGTTTTTGAGAGGTTCAGTTTTAGATACAGAGAGGACATGATGTTAGAGACAGCTGCCAGACAATTACTGGTGTTTTGGAGTAAAGCAGGGGTGATGTCAGGGGATAAAGTGTATAGTTGGGTGTCGTCATCATAGAGATGGTATCAAAAGCCAAATCTACTGATAGTCTGTCCAATGGGGGCTGTATAGAGGGAGAAGAGTAGAGGACCTAGTACTGAGCCCTGAGGAACTCCAACATCAAGAGGAAGAGGAAATCTCACCTGATTAGGTCATCATGCGAGACACAGCGCAGGAGGTTGCTTTGATGTCATTGCGGCTTTTAGCGCTGTTCTAATGCCTCACAGGCTTGAGGCCTAGCGGCCTGAGGCTTGTGAAGTTGGACAGCCATGAGTGCGCTCCCCTATATGGGTAGTGAAGTGACGCCCTAGGGCAAATGACTACTCTCGCCTACCCATCGTCCCGGCCCTAAGGGCTCATGCACACGAACGTTTTTTGCGTTACGTATGCGGGCCGTATTTAGATTCCGTATACGGAACCATTCATTTCAAATGGTCCGCAAAAGTTGCACTCTGTGAGCTGTCCGCATCCGTTGCTGTGTTCCGTGGCCCTGCAAAAATTATGAGGCATGTCCTATTCTTGTCCGTTTTGCGGACAAGAATAGGCATTTCTATAATGGGCCTCCTGTTCCGTTCCGCAAATTGTTGAAGCCACACAGGCGGCATCTGTTTTTTGTGGACCGCAAAAAACGGCACGGTCGTGTGCATGAGCCCTAATTCAGAGCACATTACCACAGAAGGTATAACAGGAGAGGACTATAATTCCCAGCATGTCTAAGCCATTATTATTTAATATCATAGCACATTACAGGGGGACGTATAAGAGGATAGGACTACAACTCCCAGCATGTACAAGCCATTGTTATGTAATATCAGAGTACATTACAAGAGGAGGTATAAGAGAAGAAGACTACAACTCCCAGCATGTCCAAGCAGTTATTATGTAATATCAGAGTACATTATAAGAGGTATCCAGGATGTTGTAATGTACCCTGATATTACATAAGATGGGAGTTGTAGTCCTCTCCTCATACCTCATCATGTAATGTACTCTGATATTACATAACAGGTTGTATAAGAGGAGAGGACTACAACTCCCAGCATTTCCCTGGCTTTTACATTGAATCCATCCTTCACTTCTTCCAATGCATCGCTGTTCTTCTTCTTCTTCATTACTTTACTGCACTGCTGAGCTCTGCTTCCTGTTCTGGTCACATCCTATTCTGGTCACATGATGGTGAGGTCATTACAGGTCCTTTATCCCCTCTTCTCTGCTGAGCTCCGCCTCCTGCATGTGTCATCATCGCAGGTCCTACAGCTCTGGTAGAAGAGTGCTGCTGATGTCCGGTAGGGATGAGCGAATCGACTTCGGATGCTTCATCTGAAGTCGATTTGCATAAAACTTTGTCGAAATACTGTACAGAGCAGGAGCTCCGTACAGTATTAGAATGTATTTGCTCCAATGAGCCGAAGTTATTACTTTGCAAAGTCTCGTGTAAGACTTTGTGTAATAACTTTGTAAATTAATTATTACTGTAAAAAACCTTGATACCGAACTTGGGTTCGGTTCCACGGTACCACTCCCTACAGTAGTACAACGAAGTTGCATGCGAATCGACTTCAGATGAAGCATCCGAAGTCGATTCGCTCAGCCCTAGTGTATGGAACTGTCAGTTCGCAGAGCAGCACTGTGGTAATGATTTCTCTTATATGTACAGCAGCACTGAAGCAGGGGGCCCCTTAGACGATGGGGGCCTTGGGCAACTGCCAGATTTGCCCTGCCGTAACACCGGCCCTGCCACCCTATGCTGGTATCCACCAATCATAGACAGCCACATATGTGATGACTCCCTACCCCTCGATTACATCACTCCTCTCCTTCATCCCTCCTTTACTCCATCAACACACCTCCCTTCCAGAGGTCCAATCACGTCTAACTACTAAGTCCAGGTAGATGCACCCCAACAATGCTCTAACCTACTATAGTTTCCCACTACTCCCATCCTCCGCCTCTCACTCATTCATGTTTTGAAGGCATACTAGTCCTGTAACTGCGCATGTCACTGGACTTATGAGCAGAGCGATTGCTCTCCCTTCCCAACTGTGTATGTCACCAGACTTAGGTGGAAAGCGATCCTTTTCTCATCCTGCATCTGCGCATGTCTTCAGACTAAGTAGATCAGGTTATCTCTTGCCTTTGCTAGTGTCTCTCTTGTGGGGTGTAAAATAGTTTATGCATGCGCCTTCACTCTATATAGGTCCAAAAATACTATTATTTGTCCTGATTCCTATATTTGGTATTATTATGTGTATTGTATATCAGATTGTCTCAGTCCTATCCTTCACCCCATATTGGAAATACATAAGAGAGAGGGATTAGGATAGCGGGGAAGAGGACATTTTGGAGGGTGGAGAACAGTCATATTTTAGCTCTTTATATGGTAATTAATATTGTATTAGGTATATCCTTTTTTATTATTTATTTATTTTCTTAATAGTGTTTTGCATATTTTATATTACTAAGTGGAAATCCCACAGGACGTCTATTGTAAGTATTTTACTTTTCTAAGTCATCCTTAGAATGATTATGTTTGAAATGGGCTACTATCTACCAATTGTCCAACCACACTTAATGGTCCCTATTGGGTTGTAGGTCATCAATTTCGATACTACTTTTTCCAAGGTCAAGTGGTGCTTGTCCATTGATAAAGAAAAGATGCATTGGAAAAGCCTTCATTTAGGTCTTTGAGATTGAAGCTGTCTAGGCGATACAACCAACGCGTTTCTTCCTGTAGCAGGATTCTATCTAGGTTTCCTCTTCTTGGTCCCAATTTTTTTTTAGACAACTACCCAGAAAGCACCTTGCATCTCCTCCATGCACATATCTCACATGTCTTGCCTGGGGTGTATCTGCTTTGGTGTTAATGCAGCTAATGTGTTTTGAAATACGTCTTCTCGGTTCTTGAATAGTTTTGCCAATGTACAGTTTCGAGCATGTACATTGGGCTATGTACACTCCCCCAGTACTCTGGCAATTAAAGAACTGTTAAATAGTATATTTCTTATTATCCACTGGATTAATACATTCTTTTGTTTTCTTCATGTACCTACAGAATGAGCATCTACCACAGGGTTGTGAACCACTCACTGTTGATTTCAGCCATGTTCCACCACTAACTGTTGTGGATATGGACTAATTTGTCCCGAAGGTTTCTACCTCTTTTGTAAGTAATCGATGGACTAGATGTTAATACTTCCTTGAGATCATTATCCATCAGCAGCAAAAGCCAGTGATGTCTTAAAATTTGACTCAATGCATGATGCCGCTGGTTGAACGTGCCTATACAACCAGTAGTGTGGGGTGCGAATATTCGAATCGTGAATTTTAATAGTGAATATCGCCACTTAGAGAATTCGCAAAGATTTAGACTATAGTGCTATATATTCATATTCGAGAATATTCTAGGATTTTTTCCATCTGAACCCATGATCCCTCCCTGCTTCTTGCTTGTGGGCCAATGAGAAGGCTGCAATGTCTTTGTCTGAGCTTAGCAACATCCCTAGTAACCAATAGGAACGTTGCCTCCCCCTTACTATATAAGAGCCTCCCCAGCAGCCATTTTCTGCAGTTTTTTCCAGTTCTGAGAGAGACAGCAGTGTCATTGCTGTGATCTGTGCTTTGCTGTGTCATTACATTAGATAGTTAGTTAGCTTATATATATAATACATATAGTTAGTTAGAGAAAGTCAGTATAGGTTACATAGTGATATAGTGTAGCTGATAGGTCCCAGTGCACGGTGTTAGGCAGTGTGATAGGTTCTGCTGCCCATACATGCTACAGACATAGTGCTGTGATGTCACAACAATACTTAGTGCACCAATCAGTAACATGTAGTCAGACCTGCTAAAATGTGAAGTTGCACGTATTGTGCCAAAATATGTGCATCATTAAGTGCCGATTTGCGCAATCGCAAATATATTGGAGCACTCTATCTGCATATAAAGCTATTGTAATGTTCTGCCATGCCAACCATTTTCTCCAGTCTCAGGAAACTTCTAGCAGCTTGAAAGAATTCAGCAAAAGTGACCCACTGTATGACATATGGTAGGTTTTGTATTTAACCTATACATTGCTGAACCACTATACTTTCTTTGTGTGTTTCCCATGAGGTGTGGACTTTTACTAAATTCTAACAGGTATCTTCACAATACATTCCCTTTGCTGCAGGTCCCCTGATGAGGCCACACATTACTGTGCGGGTGAAATGCGTTGGAACTCATGTGGCCTATATTTACTGTACTAATTGAAGTGTGAATCAGGCTATTTTTGACCTTTGGTGTTGGGATAGGGCTCTGCTGTAGGCAGCTGATAGGAAAAATCCAGGTTTACATAGGGCACTATTTCCCACCTGGAGAACTAGTGTAGATCAGGGTTTTAGGGAATAATAGGGGCAGCCACCATCACCCCATTGTACCTCTTGGTTATCCAGAATACCGTTTATCACATTTCAGGGTAAGATTGTGTATTTTTTTTTTTTTTACTTGAGCACTGGTTATCATCTTTTCACCTACCATTTTGTTAATGAAATTAAAAGTTTAATAAGTTAAATGTTTTAATTTAAGATTGTCCTTTCCAGTGGCGGCATACCTCTGGTTCTTGGATGGAGTTTTAATTTCAACTTATAAAGAATTATTTTATAATTTAGTTTATAGGATAAATGTAACTTGGGTACTATCAGTCTCAGGGCTGCCAGTTATACAACAGAAGGATCTAATACCCTTCATTTCTCTGGGTCTAAGTGGTGAATTGATAAGCTTGTGTCTCTGAGACTTCAGCTGCCAAGGAAGTTATTATATTATCAGAAGACCACTGAGGTAGAGTTTAGTCATCTTAGAAGGTCCAGAACCATCCAGGCCATGCAAGATTAAGACAGCAAGGTATTCACTCATTTAGAGCAGAAAGGCTTTGCTGCTGTGGAAAGGATTATTGCCTCTGGCACCTACCACACTTGGAGATGGATTGGCCATCTGTAGCTAAGGTTTCTGGAACCCTCAGCCCAGGAACTACAGGAGAAGTTAAGGACAGTATAGCATGCCTGTGGTTATCTTAGGAAGACAGCAAAGTGTTTGGAGTCAGATTTGGCGGTACTATAACTATAACATCATTGATGTTACCTCTACACTGTTACTAAGAGAAGATTGTGATGTGATATACTCTGGAACTGTGCTTTTGCTGCTATATGTACTACTGCTACTTCTACCATCAAAGTCACACCTTCACAACACATGAGCAACACAAGAACAAAGGAGATTTCTAAGGACCTCAGAGTAAGGCCCCTTTCACACGGGCGAGTATTCCGCGCGGATGCGATGGGCGAGTTGAACGCATTGCACCCGCACTGAATACCGACCCATTCATTTCTATGGGGCTGTTCACATGAGCGGTGATTTTCACGCATCACTTGTGCGTTGTGTGAAAATCGCAGCATGCTCTATATTCTGTTTTTCGCGTACTGCAGGCCCCATAGAAGTGAATAGGGTTGCGTGAAAATCGCAAGCATCCGCAAGCAAGTGCGGATGTGGTGCGATTTTCACGCACGGTTGCTAGGAGACGATCAGGATGGTGACCCGATCGTTATTATTTTCCCTTATAACATGGTTATAAAGGAAAATAATAGCATTCTGAATACAGAATGCATAGTAAAATAGCGCTGGAGGGGTTAAAATTTTTTTTTTTACAAAACTTTACTCACCTTAATCCACTTGCTTGCGCAGCCCGGCATCTCCTTCTGTCTTGATCTTAGCTTTCTGTAGCAACAAGGACCTTTGGTGATGTCACAGTCATCACATGATCCATCACATGATCTTTTACCATGGTGATGGATCATGTGATGACCGGAGTGACGTCACCACAGGTCCTGTTGCTACAAAAAGCTAAGATGAAGACAGAAGTGGACTAAGTGGACTAAGGTGAGTTAAATTATTTTTTATTTTTTTTAACCCCTCCAGCGCTATTTTACTATGCATTCTGTATTCAGAATGCTATTATTTTCCCTTATAACCATGTTATAAGGGAAAATAATACAATCTACAGAACACCGATCCCAGACCTGAACTTCTGTGAAGAAGTTCGGGTTTGGGTACCAAACATGCGCGATTTTTCTCACGCGAGTGCAAAACGCATGACAATGTTTTGCACTCGCGCGGAAAAATCGCGGGTGTTCCCACAACGCACCCGCACATGTTTCCGCAACGGCCGTGTGAAAGGGGCCTAAGAGTTGTTGATGCTCATCTGGCTGGATATGGTTACAAAACCATCTCTAAAGAGCTTGGACTCCACCAATCCACAGTCAGACTGATTATGTACAAATATAGGAAATTCCACTTTATAGTAATGGTCAACCAACAAAGATTATGTCAAAAGCAAGGGGTGTAATAGTCTGTGTGGTCACAATGGAACCCAAGGTAACCTCTAAGCAACTAAAGGCCTTGAGCACGGGGATGCTCAACCTGCGGCCCTCCGGCTGTTGCAAAACTACAACTCCCAGCATGCCCTAATAGCTATAGGCTGTCCAGGCATGCTGGGACTTGTAGTTTTGTAACAGCTGGAGGGCCGCAGGTTGGGCATCTCTGCTGCAGCACAATAGCTAATGTTAAAATTCATGAGTCCACTATCATTAGGACACTGAACAACAATGGTGTACATAGCAGGAAGCTGCTGCTCTTCAAAAGAAACATTGCTGCCTGTCTGCAGTTTGCTGAACTTAACCTAGACAAGTCAGAAACCTATTGAAAAAATATTTTTGGGGTGGATGGGACCAGAATAGAACTTTTATGTATATGTTAGTAATAACACTACAAGTATGTGCATTCATCAGGTGCAATAACTTAATGAAAAAGTAGCAGCATAAATACAGTATATTGAGGTAATACAGAGAAGTGGAGTTTTGGCATCAGTAATTCACTGATGTAATATCCTCAGATATGAACTGGAGACTTATTTTGGGCCCAGCAATTAATTTGCAATAATCCAGAGCTCACAGTAAGTTAAGTACAGTAGATCTCTTAGAGGATGTTAATAACCTGGAATATAAGCAATCACTGTAATTTATTTCTGCCGTACATCAAAGTCCTTATTTCTCCTGAGACCATTGTTAGTATCCCTGATATATGGCTGCAATAAATTGTGCCCCTTAAGCAGCATAATATTAATGGGTCTTAAAAATCGAAGTCAGCAGCTATGTGTGCTATTTTTTCATAGGCCAACACTAGTTATATGAATACTGTATTACACTTTTGCAATAACACATGATCATTTTGGACTCATCAGGATGGCAGTCGTACCTTGTTCGGGGACAGGATGCATGGTGGACCTCCATTGGAGATGAATGACAGCTGTCTCTGCAGCCACAGTAGCTCCTTCTGGGACTGCTTCAGCAAATGCTCGACATCACTTGGCTTTTGACCTATTAATCCCTCCTGGATAAGAAATAAAAATGACAAGTTGACCAAAACAGTAAAAAAACACTGCTTACTGGACTTCATTTCAATGATTAACAATGAATTTCAGCCTTATATTTGGGTCTGTCGGGTTTGTTTTGCCCACAAAAAAAGTACACCATGTACTATGAAGGCTCCAATGTAGATGTGAATGGAGACTTGGCAATTACTGCCCGAAGAGTGATGCCACAATTAGTTTTTTTTTTGGTGGGAAAGCTTTTGTTGGTTTGGGATGGTGTTTTTTAGTCACATTTAGTTTTTTCAGACATTTTATTCCTATAAAGAAGTCTATGAAGAGTTCCTAGAAATTTGCTACCATGCTGAAAAGTGCATAGAGCACTTTCAAAAACACCAAGGAACAAAAAAAATTCAGGAATCTGTCTTAAAATGCCACTACAAAACAAAAATCTGTTGTAAATTTGTAAAATGTTTTAAAATTTCCTATTGGCTAAGATGAAACTTTTTTTATGCTAAACAAAAATGCTGACTGCAAAATGCAACATACAAAAAAAAAAAAAAAAAAAGACATGGAGGGAGATTTATCAAGACCGGCGCTTTCTCTGCTGGTCTTGATACCCCATGTGCTGCCAAAGGAAGCAACTAATTTATGACATCATAAATTAGGTACATCCCCCAGCAGTCTGTGTGTCTAAACAGAAATCTATGGCAGCCATAAAAAAAACAACCGACCAGAAACGTATGGCATCCATATTGTGTCTGTGGTTTTCACGAACCCATAGACTATAATTAGGGATGAGCAAATTGACTTTGGATGAGACATCCGAAGTCGATTCGCATAAAACTTTGTTCTAATACTGTACTGAGCAGGAGCTCCGTACAGTATTAGAATGTATTGGCTCAAATGAGCCGAAGTTATTGCTCGTGAGATTTTGCGTAATAACTTTATAAATTAATTTGTACTGTAAAAAACCTTGGAACCGAACCCGAGTTCGGGAAATGTTTTTTCACAGTATGAATTAATTTATGAAGTTATTCGCGAAGCAATAACTTCGGCTCATCGGAGCCAATACATTCTAATACTGTACTGAGCTTCTGCTCCGTACAGTATTAGAACTGGTTCCAAGGTTTTTTACAGTACAAATTAATTTATAAAGTTATTACGCAAAATCTCACAAGCAATAACTTCGGCTCATCTGAGCCAATACATTCTAATACTGTACGGAGCTCCTGCTCCGTACAGTTTAGAACGAAGTTTTATGCGAATCGACTTCGGATGTTTAATCCGAAGTCGATTCCCTCACCCCTAACTATAATGTGTGTGAGAAATCAGTCATCAAGGACACAACTAGGGCATGCTTCCGTTGTATCACGACGGACCAATAGTCCATCGAAAAAAAACACTAATGTGTGAATACACACATTAAAGTCTATGGAGACGTGTGCAATCCCTGGAGACCACGGACAACACACATCCATGATTCACTGATGTGTGAAAGAGGACTAAATGAGGAGCCTCTGCAACTGAAAGTGGCCCATGGAATTCATCAGTATGGCATTCAACCACAGCCTGACATTTTTCAATATATTTACACCAGGAAACCGTCCGGCATACATTGACAACTCTGTCCTACAGTATTAGGCCTCTTGCATACGAACGTGTTTTTTTTTTTCCGTTTACGTTCCGTTTTTTGCGTTCCGTAGACGGACCATGTACGGAACCATTCATTTCAATGGATCAAAAAAAAAAAAAACGGAAGGTACTCCGTTATTCCGTTTCTCCGGTCCGTTCAAATATAGAACGTGTCCTATTATTGTCTGCATAACGGACAAGGATAGTACTGTTCTATCAGGGGCCAGCTGTTTCGTTCCACAAAAAACGGAATGCACACGGACGTCATCCGTATTTTTTGCAGATCCGTATTTTGCAAAATACTGAAAAAGCCATACGGTCGTGTTCAAGAGGCCTTAAGCATGACAACAATGTTTAACCCAAATACTGAAAATCACCATTCAAAGGATTTCCTTTTACCACATTGTAATGTTTTAATTGAAAACTGCATTTCAAGCCTGTGAACTTTTAGTGGGTGCTGCTGATTTTCCACATTCTCTTATTCAGCTTTGTATCACTGTTTTCACATTGTGCTGCTCCTCCTTAGGGTTACAGATATCTGACCTGGCACCTTCAATTGTATAATGTGGGTCATAGAGGTAGACTAGACAACCACAATACATTCCCATGGAAGAGTGCCAAGTCACTTAGACCTGTTATAGGGAGTCTGTCACCTACAGAATCAGTTTCAAGGCAAATATACAGCCATGTAGGATGGGTGCCCCGATACATAATCATGCCTTTCTTGTGAAAATCTAGTCCTTTAATACTGGAAATGCTTCATGCAAAAAGGTTTTAGGTGCACTGTGGGCTGTTGGGTGCACTATCGCTCTCTGCTATAATGCTGCCAATCACCTCCCCCACTTGTAGATTGGACAGTCCCTGATCATTCCAAGCTAATAGCAATGACGCAGAGGAAGCCGGGTGCACTGAATGGAGCCGCCCTGCCCACAGTGCACCAAACAACTTAGTTGCATACAAATAAAAATAATAATTTCACAAGATTAGAGGAACCGGATTTTGACAAGAAAGGTACGGCTATTTTTGGGCACCCATCCTTTATGAAAGTATGCATACTTTGAAACTGATTTTGAAGGTCACAGAAAGAGGTAATAGAAATGATCATTGGTTTCAGAGATACTCATATACATGTAGGGAGATTTGTCACACAAGAAAATGCAGTTATGGGGGGTTTTCAGGACACCAACATTTAGCAGATTCTTAAGATGTTTTCCCACAATTGACATTTATTATCACTTATCCACAGGTTAGGTCCTAGGGGCTTCACGGCTGGGCCTCCAGGATCAGTAGAATGGTCATCCTAACCTGCTGGTTCCTCCTCACGGCATGGCTGCATTCAGAAGAAGTTTGAATGGCATTGCCCCATTCAATGTCTATGGACTGACGGAGGTCACTAAGTTCTGATACTGTACAGTATATGGCAGTTGTAGGAAAACCCCTTTGAAGGAATTGTTTCTGAGATAGGTACAATCCAATAGTTCTTCAAGACATGGACATGCATTTGGGAAAAGGACAACATAGGACAATTATAATACAGATCTAGCAAGAACCAACATCAGTGGGTTAAAGTGTTAGCTTGACAGTGTAACAAGCTTTGCACCTTGTTAAACTAAGCCAGGGAGACAGGCTTGTGTGTTAATGTGCCAGGAAGTACTTTAAAGGGGTTGGCCACCATACGCATAATATAAATAAAGGGTCCCAGATAATAACTAAAGCCACAAGGTATTTGTATCATGAGAGATATACTGTGTACATATAATTTTTCTAATGTGTTCAGCATAACATGCTCACATTGATGAGAGGCTGTGTGGGCGGAGCAACTGCAAAGTGAAAGTAAAAATCCCAGCATGCATCTTCAGAGGAGTGATCACATGACATCCCTGGCCAAACAAAACAAATCATGTTTTTTCTGTGTCACCATTTTCTGAAAACTATACTTTTTATTATTATTTTTTTTTTTTTTGCCAATTATCTTGTGCACGGTGTCATATAATTTTGGATCATTCAATATTACTCAATATTACCGTGTGATATTTTTATAGAGCAGGTCGTTACAAATGCAGCGATACCTAATATCAGTTTTACACAATGAAAGCATTTTTTTTTTTTAAATGTCATGTTTTAGTGTATCCTTTTTCTAAAAAAAAAAACATATTTTTAATTTTTTGGGCAATTGTCTTATCTAGGGGCTCATTTTTTGCAGGATGAGATGATTGTTTTATTGATACTATTTTAGGGTACATATGACTTTTTGATCACTTTATATTATGCTTTTTGTTAGGCAAGATAACAAAAAATGGCTGTTCTGGCACAGTTTTTATTTTTATGTTTTTTACAGTGTTCATCTGACAGGTTAGATCATGTGCTATTTTTATAGATTAAAGAGGACCTTTCACCTGGAAAAACATTGTGAACTAAGTATCATGACATAAAAGAGCGGCCCCCAGGGATCTCACTGCACTTACTATTATCCCTGGGCGCCACTCCGTTCGGCCGCTGTGCCCTCCGGTATCTTCACTCACTTGGTTATAGTAGGCGGAGACTGCCCTTGTTCTCCTGGGCGTCTCCTCCTCCTAGGCTGTAGTACTGGCCAATCGCAGTGCAGAGCTCACAGCCTGGGATAAAAAAAACTCCCAGGCTGTGAGCTCCGCGCTGCGATTGGCCAGCGCTTCAGCCTAGGAGGAGGAGACGCCTAGCAGAACAAGGGCAGACTCCGCCTACTATAACCAAGTGAGTGAAGATACCGGAGGGCACAGCGGCCGAACGGAGCGGCGCCCAGGGATAATACTAAGTGCAGTGAGATCCCAGGGCGCCACTCTATATGTCATGATACTTAGTTCACAATGTTTTTCCAGGTGAAAGGTCCTCTTTAACACATACAGTTACAAAACATTATTATCAAATATGAGCCCAAATATAATACAGGGCACTACCAAAGATCCTAACCAAAACCTACTCCATATATAATGAATATACCTACACAGAACAGACTGAAGATAAACAGGCTTCAAATAAAAAAATATACTTTATTAAATACATGAGTAACATAAATAAAATGAGACCTGATACACCACATGTAAAGTGCGGACTACCCCTGAGGAGATTGCATTAATATACATATATATATATATGGAGGAAAATAACAGGGATCATATAAATACAATATCCCAATAAAAGGGAACCGTAATGGTAGAGTGATACCCCAAAAACATTAATACATATTCCAATAATAAAGTAAAATCTCTGTATAGGAAATTAGTCCCGTCAGGCGCTGAAAATCCTAGGACAATGTGGGTAAAAAGTCTGCAAAATATAATGGTAAGAAAAAGGATTGCGCTGCAGGAGAAGATTCTTTTAAGTGTTCCTTTTTTCCTCTTATATTCGTAAAAATCTTCAGTTAGACGGACCACATTCAATCAATAATTCTCAACAGTGGCATGGAAACCTGAAATGCAGTAACAAAACGCACTATGGTGTAGTATGCTCTGAACACCTGTCGCATCGGGTGAATGCGATATACTCACAAAATTCCACTTGTGACGCGCATAGAAAGAGACCTCGTGTAATCAAAGAGCTCTATTTGTGGAGCAGGCACGAACCAGGAGCCGTCGATTCAGTAGATCTTAATCCAAACCACGATCCCACCAGCAGAGTGTCACTTTGAGATATCACCCGTCTCACACTTCCATGGATCTCAAAAAGGAAGGAGGGCGCAGGAATAGTGAAGTACGTACCAATTGTTGCGGATAAAAATGGTTTAATATACTCACAAAATTACATGGATAAAATCGTATTAAGAACAATCTGTGTTGCCCGACCCGGGTTTCGCCATAATGCTTCGTCTGGGGCGTTAATTACTAAGTGAAAACCACTGAGTTTAAATTCACAAGGAAACCTCCCCTCTTGCTTACGTCATAGTGACCTCTAAACCTATTTAAAACATTTAATTATAAAAGGGAACGGAAACCACAGGATTCCAACCGCACATATACACAACAGAAACGAACATTCTTGTAAAGACTTAGTTGCAAGGATAAGTTATAAATGAGTCAATAGACCTATATCTCCTCCTATTTCTTAATACTAACCCCTACATTCGTTCCTAAACTATGCAGGCATTAACATCACATTCAAAGTTTAACCCTTGAGGTTGAATTGTATTTAGCAGGTACATCCACTCTACCTCCCTCTTATTCAAAATCGCAACAAAATCTCCTGCACGTATGGGGGTATGCACTATCTCGATCCCAGTAAAACGCA
This sequence comes from Bufo gargarizans, assembly GCF_014858855.1. Lineage (NCBI taxonomy): Eukaryota > Metazoa > Chordata > Amphibia > Anura > Bufonidae > Bufo > Bufo gargarizans. Next base: position 560,026,234 of record NC_058080.1, on the reverse strand, counting down.
AACCCCTGGGTTTTTTTGGGTGATGGACCTTAAAATGCAGAGAGACACTATGCGTCTCGAGACCCTTTTTTATATTGCAGATATGCTCCTCGACTCGGGTCTTAAGACTCCGTGTGGTTCTGCCCACATATTGGAGGCCGCACGGGCACGCCAATAAATAGATTACACCCACATTATTACAAGAAATATTACCTCTTATTTTGAAAGTTTCTCCATTTCTTTTATTGGATTGTATAATATCCAGACCTCACCCGATCCTTTTGGATGCGGTTTCTGCATGGTATGCAGAAACCTCACCATGTGAATTTACTCTTATTAGCGATTATGCATTTTTTGTTGGTTGCAAAGCTGGTGCTATGGACCAATCTATTGGTGAGGTTACTTGCTCTCTTAAAAACTACAGGGGGTTTATCTGGTATGTCCTTGCTGAGAACGGAATCGTTCTTTAATATATGCCAATTTTTGTTGATCATGTTCTTTATATGACCCACTTTGGTGTTGTACTGGGTTAGAAACATATACCTAAAGTCATTTTTTGCTGGTCTTTCTTTTTGCTTATTGGGGGCTTATTTCCATCGCGTTTTTCTTCTATCTCTTTTCTACAATGGTCCAAATACTCTTCCTCATACCCTTTTTCTAAAAATCTCCCTTTTACCATCTGACCCTGTTCTCTATAATCTTCTATTTTAGTGCAGTTTTTGGAAATACGCTGAAACTGACTTTTTGGTAGATGTGTTCACATCTACAGTTTTAAAAAAGGTCTTGGTTTTTAGCCTGCTATCTTCTACAATAATAACTAGATCAAGGAAATCCACAGAGATGGAACTTATGTGGCTAGTGAACTTAAGATTGAACTGATTCTTGTTGATGTCCGCTATGAAGGTTTCTAGGTGAGAAGGAGGGTCTAGAAACCTTCATACCATGCAGAAACCGCATCCAAAAGGATCGGGTGAGGTCTGGATATTATACAATCCAATAAAAGAAATGGAGAAACTTTCAAAATAAGAGGTAATATTTCTTGTAATAATGTGGGTGTTATCTATTTATTGGCGTGCCCGTGCGGCCTCCAATATGTGGGCAGAACCACACGGAGTCTTAAGACCCGAGTCCAGGAGCATATCTGCAATATAAAAAAGGGGCTCAAGACGCATAGCGTCTCTCTGCATTTTAAGGTCCATCACCCAAAAAAAAACAGGGGTTTGCGTTTTACTGGGATCGAGATAGTGCATACCCCCATACGTGCAGGAGATTTTGTTGCGATTTTGAATAAGAGGGAGGTAGAGTGGATGTACCTGCTAAATACAATTCAACCTCAGGGGTTAAACATTGAATGTGATGTTAATGCCTGCATAGTTTAGGAACGAATGTAGGGGTTAGTATTAAGAAATAGGAGGAGATATAGGTCTATTGACTCATTTATAACTTATCCTTGCAACTAAGTCGTTACAAGAATGTTCGTTTCTGTTGTGTATATGTGCGGTTGGAATCCTGTGGTTTCCGTTCCCTTTTATAATGAAATGTTTTAAATAGGTTTAGAGGTCACTATGAGGTATGCAAGAGGGGAGGTTTCCTCGTGAATTTAAACTCGGTGGTTTTCACTTAGTAATTAACGCCCCAGACGAAGCATTATGGCGAAACCTGGGTCGGGCAACACAGATTGTTCTTAATACGATTATATCCATGTAATTTTGTGAGTATATTAAACCATTTTTATCTGCAACAATTGGTGCGTACTTCACTATTCCTGCGCCCTCCTTCCTTTTTGAGATCCATGGAAGTGTGAGACGGGTGATATCTCAAAGTGACACTCTGCTGGTGGGATCGTGGTTTGGATTAAGATCTACTGAATCGACGGCTCCTGGTTCGTGCCTGCTCCACAAATAGAGCTCTTTGATTACACGAGGTCTCTTTCTATGCACGTCACAAGTGGAATTTTGTGAGTATATCGCATTCACCCGATGCGACAGGTGTTCAGAGCATACTACACCATAGTGCGTTTTGTTACTGCATTTCAGGTTTCCATGCCACTGTTGAGAATTATTGATTGAATGTGGTCCGTCTAACTGAAGATTTTTACGAATATAAGAGGAAGAAAGGAACACTTAAAAGAATCTTCTCCTGCAGCGCAATCCTTTTTCTTACCATTAATTCATATACGGCAAAAGATAAATCCATGAGCCCCAATATGGTAATAAGATTAAAGTGCATGTGCAAATATACACCCAAAATGTTCCCTCATAAAAAATAACATGTAAGTATCACACACCCATAATGGGGAAATACATATGTGAAGGAAACAACAGGGATACTATAAGGACATAATCCCACAAAGGGACCCTAGTTAATAGAGTAACTAGCCAGATCATATGAATTCATATATTGAAGTGGATGGTTATAAAGTCCTTAACATAGTAATGATATTAAAATGCAAGTGCAAACACATAAGTTATTTCCTCATATAAAGTAATACATAAGTATCACATACACATTGTAGAGAGATACACCTCAGGAGAGTCGCACACCCCAAAGGGGTGTAGGTATATTCTATTTTTATAGAGCAGGTTGTTACGGATGCGATTACATCAAATATGTCTACTTTCTTTGTTTCAGTTCTATATAATAAAGCATTTTTAAAGAAAATCATGTTTTTGCGTCTCCATTTTCTTTAAGACATATTTTTTCTATTTTTCTGCCAATCGTCTTGTGCAGGGGCTAATTTTTAGCGGGAAGAGTTGACATTTTCATTGGTCCCAATTTTGGGTACATAATATTTTTTAATCATTCAATATTACACTTTATTGGGCAAATAGACCAATAAAATTGGTTGTTTTGGCACACTTTTTATTGTATTTTTTTACAGCATTTACCTTTTGGCGGAACAGTGTGTTATATTTTTAAAGAGCAAGTCGTTACGGACGCAGTGATCCCTATACATTTTATTTATTTTGGCTTTACACAATAAAAGCATTTTAGAAAAAAAAAGTTTTTGTGTCTCCATTTTCTGAAGGCCATATTTTTTCATTTTTTGGGCGATTGTCTTTCTCTTTTTTTGGGGAGTTCACCGTGCAGGGAAAGTAACATGATCATTTTATAGATCAGGTCGCTACGGACGCGATAAAAGATGTGTAGCTCTCTCCCTCTGTTAACCCATCAAGCATCAGGCCGCTGCCACAGCACAGCAGCAGCCCGATGGGAGAGGGAGCTCCCTCCATCTTTTAACCTCTTCCATATAGCAGTCCCTATGGACCGCCGCATGGAAGGGGTTAAGCGGCCGCCATCGGTGCCAACACCGATGTCGGCCGTTTCGAGCAGAGTGTAAGCTGTATATTATAGCTGACACTCTGCTAACCGCTCCGGTCATCCTGAAACAGATCGGGGCGGGAGGAGGATCTGCAGCGCTGCCGTCGACATCCTGAAATTAGGGGGGCACAATGGGGGCTGGAGCCCACAGGTGGGGGGGATATTATATATACACACATTGTAGAAGGTTCTGATACCCACAGTCACGGACTGTGTAGATCACAACCTTTTAGCCGGCATTAGGATCATGTGATTAACTAGTCTGTACAGACTAGTCATTTAGAGCGGTCGCCGGGGGGCAGATTGGGCATGCGCTGCTCTTAGGCAGATAAGGCCGCATGTGCAGTTACAATAAAGGCATGGACGAGCTTTCTCTAAAGCTCCTACGTGTTACTTGCAGCCATGCACGAACTGGCTGCGCGGCAGAGCGGGACTCAGGGGGCGTGGCTTACTATAAAAAGATTAGCAGACAGATTTTTTAAAATAAAGTATATTTGGAATCTCTTTTTTACCCTGCCTCCAACAATTTTATGTAAAGTACTGATATAGTGGCCAACCCCTTTAATGCTACATCTGTATTCCACTTTTAGTCTTTCCTGCCCAGATGGCAGGAGTTAAACTATTAGGCTGTTCTGTGATATATCCTATGCACAGACCTGCTCAGAGTCATACAGGACTATGCAGGGCTAGGTTAACTCAGTAGTTTACCATACTTTACATAAGATGAAGGTATAGAGCACATTTGAAGGCATTGTTTTAGGTTAAAAAACATGTCTGCTCTGGAATGTTTGATTCCGAGAGAGGTTAATTAAGAGTAAATGCTTTACCTTCAGACATCCAAGTCTGGTCCTTAGCTCATCACACTCAACTTGCAAAAGCCGAATCTCTGTTTCTCGCTCTGATTCTTTACTTGGACAGGGTGAGTGAGCCGGCCCGCCATTCACTGATCTCATCATGTCTCTAGTTGGTGGCTTCTTAACCAGTGTTGTAGAAGTTTTCTTCTGCTGTAATTGTAAGCAGAACAGATGTCCTCTTACAAGAAACAAAGGTTTAACCACATTCTTTCATTTTGTGACAGTTCTTATAAATTATTTACACAAGAGGCAATGTATGAGCAAACAGAATAAAACGGATTTGAAGATAAATATGTCTACGTTAACATGGGACAAAGGAACAAATGGAAATGGATGAGGGACAAGAAGAGTTGGCATGAGTTTCCAAAGTGCATGAGATGACATGTCTAGTATTATTAATTAATAATCATCTATAAACTAGGCTTTTATGTTGCAAACTGGTGTTAGATTGTAAGGGGTTTCTGTTTGGTGCCATTACAGGCATGAATGACGTTCTATTTGGAAAGATAATGCTTAGTTATTATTCCAATCTTTAGTTATAAAGGCTTGTGGGGTATGTGCCCTGCAGCCTTCACCACCCAGGGAACCTCCATCACCCACTTTCCTTCATGACCAGTGATCCTATCAAGCTGAGATGAGGTGGAACCATACAGTATGTGTGTGTCTCGTTCTTCTAAAGTATACGGGAGTAACTGCCTGGATTCTTTCTATAGTATTTTCCCATACACTTGACTTCAGTGGAGAAAACCAAGCATATGATCTGCCACATCTCCTATACAGTATATGGCTGTGATAGGGAGGCAGGTGGGGCCTGTTTCACACAGGCTGAATAGGGCCCACCCCACCAAAAAACTAAATTAAAGCAGTTTTCTGTACAACACCTGCGCATATGATGTTATAGGGTGGGGGAGCCGCTCCCATTGTGGCAGACTTGAGTCATCCTTGTATTACATGGATGACTATTCAAATAGTTGGTATGTACTACATTATTCCTGCAGCAGCTGGCGCAGGGTGATGCTTGGCTAGCTTCAGCTTCCACATAATCAGCTGTCTCCCAAGAGTGGCCAAAGCAGTTACTTGTATTTTAATAGGGGTTGTCTCAGATAAGACAACCTATTTAATGTGTTCATTTAGTTTATATAATACATACACACTTTCTCCAAGTGAGCCGTAGTGAACCTTTGTTAGTTGGAGGATCATGTGCAGAGGTACAGCAAATAAAACTCTGTGTTACTGATAGCGCTGGATGCGCGAGGAAAATCCTGCACTGTGGAGGCTTTATTGAGCAATGTTAAAATCTCATATGCTGAGTCAGGTTCTGAGTAAGGCCTAGTTCAGCCTGAAACGCGTCTGTGTGTTCTGCACCCTTTTTTTTTTTACCAGACCTCTTACCAGCATTCTTCTGCTGCATGTTAAAGGGGTTTTCCAGAAGTAGAATATCATATTAGTTGCGGTCTGTCTCCTGACACCCCCAGCAAACAGCTGTCTGGTAAGTGCAGCAACCTCTTCCTAGTCCAGTGACGTCATATTCATTGGTCACATGGCCTAGATGTAGCTCAGTCCCATTCAAGGGAATAGGTGCGTAGACTGCCATGCCTATACAATGTACAGCACTGTGTCTGGTATGTGAGGGGCGCAGAGCTTACTGGAGCCTCCTCAAACAGCTGATAGGTGCGGAGCCAGGAGCTACATAACCACAATTAGATATTGATGACCTATCCTTATCATAGCTGATCAATATTGTACTTCTGGAAACTCCTTTAACAAAACTAGAGCCATGCATTTGGACCTAGAGTGGATTAACATTGGAGGAAGCCTAGCTGGTAGGGTTGCCTACACAACACTTGTGAATTGTAATGCTATATACATCATGAAGAGAATGTTGAACACTTCTCTCAGGCTACACCGTAAGGACTCTTGTTGGACTGCACTTGCCCTCAGTGCCCAATAGAGCATGCAATTGTAAAGTGAAGAAGGCCCTGCATAAAACTTAATGCGCACGGCTGTGTTCATATTTTGGATCCTCAATCTATACAGATACCTTTTGTGTATATTCCACATTTTTCTCACACTCATCAATAGATAGGACTTTTCCTGTCTGCAATACAGCCATTTGGTGAGATGGATCCACAAAAAAAATGGATGTTTGCATGGCCCCAAAAATAAGTCAGAGTTGTCCCAAAAATGCAGATAGCACAAAGAAGAAAAATATGGTTGGGCGCATAGGTCCTTAAAGAGCAAGCGGTGCTAAGGTGCATTTAGACAAGGCAAAGCTTATCTCTGCATCTCTATAGTAGTAATAGCTGTTGCAGGATTCCAGCTGATATACAGCAGAAGATGTTTCCAGTAGAACTCTAGGAAGGTGGCTATCTCTTGTCTGATTATGGCAACCATATGCATTCAGCAGCTGTCAGCCAAAAGATTGTTTGTCCGACAGCACTCTCTCCCAACTTCCCCACGTTGGCCTAATGCATATGTGTATTCGATGGCGAGAGAGGAGGAGGCCACTGGCAGACACCTCTGGTGGAGACTTATCTCCTGGAAGAAAAAGAGCTCTTTCACATGAGCGGATCCCATGCGTGGAATCCACTGCCTGAAAGAGAGCCAAGCCCGCTCCGGACAGCAGAGATACGGAGCATTCATATTATTGATAATGCTCCGTGCCTCTCTGTGACCTTTTTGCTTTTTACTCCGTGTCTCTGCTGTCCGGAACGGGACTTGGCTCTCTTTTACGCAGCAGATAACCCGCACAGCATCCGCTCGTGTGAAAGAGCCTAAAAAGTATTGTGCAAAAATAACTTCACCTGATCCTTTTCTTCCTCGGCATCATCTGTCAGAGAAAGTCAAGAGCTTTTCATGGTGATAGGTTCTCTTTAAAGACAATCCCTGTGCAACCCCCTTTCAGATGGAAGCAGCTGCAGCAATCAGCCGGCCAACATGGGGCCACCTTCCTAAACCATCTGGCAAACAGACGATTTTACTGGGGAATTTGCGTTTGGCTGTACACCTGCTTTATTCCACGCCAATCGATCCAATAAACAGCCACCATGAGTACGTCCTATGTGACACCTTATTTAGGACATACTGTATAAACAACCTCTATAATATGATAGTAAATTAACGGGCTCAGTTTAGTAGCCCGTCAAATGAGTACTCAAATACACAGTATGGCAGGCTTTATGTGAGAAGTTTAAACTACATATGCAATATGGCAAATATTTTCAAACCCTACTTCCAACATACTGTATACAGTATATGAGTTTTAGGTGTCCGGTCAAACTTAATCTTTGTTCCAGGAGAAAAATAAGGCCTAGCTTCATATGATAGTATATGACACTGGCTATCCCAAACTTGCTCCTGAGGCCTCCAACTGTATACATTAAATCCACATAAGGATATATATTCAACAACAGTAGGAATGTAATCGGATATATATAGTAATAAAATAGAAACTTTATACCACATTGTAACGTTGCGTTTCAAAAATATCTTTGTTTTTCACAGATATGAGTGAGGAGTATACAGCTTCTCCAGTGAAAAATGTACAGCCTTCAGAACCTCAGAAAAACATCATTACATAATAAAAAAAATAAAAAAAATAATCCTTATTGAAAGCAGTTTTTTTCCCCCTTTATAACTTACAGGTCACGCATGCATTAAATGTTCACGCTTACAGAAACACATTACTATAAATTCTCATACGTATGTTGGCTAATCAATATTAATTACTTTGGGCTGCACAGTGTAACATGCTGAAGCTGATCAATGGCAATTAAGATCAATGTAAGCTTTAATAGGCAGAAAAATGTTTATGGTCTTGATTAAACTTGACTTATCAGGTACAAGCCCCAAGGCTACATATTATAAAAAAAAAAAAAAAAAACATAGATTTTTTCTAAATTTAGACATCACATGCTCCACTCCTTAATACTGCTAAGGCCGCGTTCATAATTCAGTAATTTAGTTATCATAAGTTATTGGGAGCCAAAACCAGTAATGAAGCCTACACGGAGATAAGGTATAATAGAAAAATGTGCATTTGTTCTGTGTTTTTGACCTGCACCTGATTTTGGCTCACAATAACTGATGGAAATAACTGACCAAATAACTGAAGTGTGAACTCAGCTGAAGACACATTAAAGAGGTTGTCCAACATATTTTCATTAGGGGAACTGCCAAGAGCATAATAAAAGCACTTAAAGGTGTTGTGCGGCCATATATATTGATAGGTCATCAATATCAGATCAGCAGGTGTTTGAGGAGGAGAACGCACTTCCTTGTCTTTCCACTACGCATCATCTGCTGTGGAGTGGCAGGATAGTGTAATTACAAGTACTCTCTCCATTTTCTTGAATGGAGCAAGTACTTGTCTTGCATTGCACTTCCGCAATGAAGTGCAGTGTAATGAACAGGAAGCGACACTCTTCAAACAGCTGATCGGCGTGGGTGTCAGACTCCTGCCCATCAGATACTGGTGACCTATCCTGAGGATAGGTCATCAATATATATGGTCGGACAACCCCTTTAAACTCAACACTGATATAGCACCACTGCTCCTTCCTCTTCTCTGGGTCAAAGCCAGTGACATCATGTTTTGACTGCAGGGCTGACGTCCTGTACATCGCTGCAGCCAATCTCTGGCTTCAGCAGTCTCACGAGGTTAAAAGACTCTCTCAGCCTGTGAGTGCTGTAAAGAGCACAGCAATCAATCATCTTTCCATCAAAGCCCTCAGAGGAAAAGGACAGAGTAGACAACTGATGCTTCTGGGAGATTGTGAGTTGTGGAGCATAAACATGCTAAGTTTAGCCCATCATTATACAAGTCCTATACTGTACTTTCTGACCAAGAATGTGACAAAGTTGCTGGTTAAACAGGGCTCACCATGTGAATTCTAAGGGAAAGATTGTCTTACAAGAGGTAAATAATGACATAAACCAGCCAGGCTAATCAGGAAGAGAAGGCATCTTCTTGTTAGGAGATGTAGAGGTTTTGCCAGTCTGTAATTAGTAGTGATGAGCGGCAGGGGTCATATTCGAGTTCGCGATATTTCGCAAATATTTTGTAGAATATTTGCAAATTCGAATATTCGTCATATTCTACGATTTTTTTACTCAAAAAATCAACAAGGTAATGATCGTGTAATATGCAAATTTTCGTAATGCAAATATTTATCGCAAATTTTTCAATTGCTGAGCAAAAACATGATTCCTCCCTCCTTTTGCTTGTGGGCCAATGAGTCATAGCACTATATCGAATATATTTGTTTTTTTGAATATTTGTAATATTCTAAAACAAGAATATATAGCAATACAGCGAATATATAAACAAAAATGTACAGCTATTTATAGTGCCAATATAGTGCTATAATCTTTTTTTTTTTTCAATAGTTGAATTTTTTTTTCCAATCTGAACTTCAGATGAGAAACAAAAATTACAATTATTAGACAAAGAAGATTATAGCACTATATTAGCTAAATTGCTCTATATTCGGGTTTTTTTCCGTATATTCGCTATACAGGGAGTGCAGAATTATTAGGCAAGTTGTATTTTTGAGGATTAATTTTATTATTGAACAACCATGTTCTCAATGAACCCAAAAAACTCATTAATATCAAAGCTGAATATTTTTGGAAGTAGTTTTTAGTTTGTTTTTAGTTTTAGCCATTTTAGGGGGATATCTGTGTGTGCAGGTGACTATTACTGTGCATAATTATTAGGCAACTTAACGAAAAACAAATATATACCCATTTCAATTATTTATTTTTACCAGTGAAACCAATATAACATCTCAACATTCACAAATATACATTTCTGACATTCAAAAACAAAAACAAATCAGTGACCAATATAGCCACCTTTCTTTGCAAGGACACTCAAAAGCCTGCCATCCATGGATTCTGTCAGTGTTTTGATCTGTTCACCATCAACATTGCGTGCAGCAGCAACCACAGCCTCCCAGACACTGTTCAGAGAGGTGTACTGTTTTCCCTCCTTGTAAATCTCACATTTGATGATGGACCACAGGTTCTCAATGGGGTTCAGATCAGGTGAACAAGGAGGCCATGTCATTAGATTTTCTTCTTTTATACCCTTTCTTGCCAGCCACGCTGTGGAGTACTTGGACGCGTGTGATGGAGCATTGTCCTGCATGAAAATCATGTTTTTCTTGAAGGATGCAGACTTTTTCCTGTACCACTGCTTGAAGAAGGTGTCTTCCAGAAACTGGCAGTAGGTCTGGGAGTTGAGCTTGACTCCATCCTCAACCCGAAAAGGCCCCACAAGCTCATCTTTGATGATACCAGCCCAAACCAGTACTCCACCTCCACCTTCCTGGCGTCTGAGTCGGACTGGAGCTCTCTGCCCTTTACCAATCCAGCCACGGGCCCATCCATCTGGCCCATCAAGACTCACTCTCATTTCATCAGTCCATAAAACCTTAGAAAAATCAGTCTTGAGATATTTCTTGGCCCAGTCTTGACGTTTCAGCTTGTGTGTCTTGTTCAGTGGTGGTCGTCTTTCAGCTTTTCTTACCTTGGCCATGTCTCTGAGTATTGCACACCTTGTGCTTTTGGGCACTCCAGTGATGTTGCAGCTCTGAAATATGGCCAAACTGGTGGCATGTGGCATCTTGGCAGCTGCACGCTTGACTTTTCTCAGTTCATGGGCAGTTATTTTGCGCCTTGGTTTTTCCACACGCTTCTTGCGACCCTGTTGACTATTTTGAATGAAACGCTTGATTGTTCGATGATCACGCTTCAGAAGCTTTGCAATTTTAAGAGTGCTGCATCCCTCTGCAAGATATCTCACTATTTTTGACTTTTCTGAGCCTGTCAAGTCCTTCTTTTGACCCATTTTGCCAAAGGAAAGGAAGTTGCCTAATAATTATGCACACCTGATATAGGGTGTTGATGTCATTAGACCACACCCCTTCTCATTACAGAGATGCACATCACCTAATATGCTTAATTGGTAGTAGGCTTTCAAGCCTATACAGCTTGGAGTAAGACAACATGCATAAAGAGGATGATGTGGTCAAAATACTCATTTGCCTAATAATTCTGCACTCCCTGTATTGATCCAATAGATGGCGCTGTCCATGAGGAAAATGATGATAGTCTGCAGACTGTAGGACATAAGACTATGTATCCAATAGATGGCGCTGTCCATGAGGAAATTGATAATAGTTTGCAGACTGTAGGACATAAGACTATGGATCCAATAGATGGCGCTGTCCATGAGGAAATTGATAGTCTGCAGACTGTAGGACATAAGACTATGTATCCAATAGATGGCACCGTCCATGTGGAAATTCATAATAGTCTGCAGACTGTAGGACATAAGACTATGGATCCAATAGATGGCGCTGTTCATAATGGAAAGTAGGCTAATAAGCCGTAAATTTTTATACAGCCTTCCTAAACAGTTAGAGATGAATTAACTAGCAATAAAATATTTTTAAAAAATTATAATTTTGTCACCCTAATGATAAAGATTTAGGTGCATGGTCCCCCAAGCTATCCAAAAGCTCTTAGACAATTTTGAGATTTACTGACTCTCAGTTAGATGAGAGATGGTTTTAAAAATCTCATAGTGCACCAGGCTGCCATTGTAAGGTATCCCAGTTACCTGTTTAATAAATAGGTGCTGGCTTGCATTATACCTGGCTTTTGGCATATAGCCTTGTGTATATTTGTAATTTAGTTAAAACAGCTACTGTGGTTTTAATTAAGATTGGATAATACTGCCATCTACTGGCTTTGTTATGAATTGCAGGTTAGAATCACGATTCGTTTCTTTCCTTATGAGAAAAAAGGGATCACTAACGTTGTTACATCTGTAGTTATTATATAAAAAAAACACACGAGGATGACAAATTTATAAGATTATGCAGAAAGAGGCCAAGCAAGTTATAAGAGCTTCTAAAGCACAGGCAGAAGAGAAATTAGCTTAGTCAATGAAAAAAGGCGATAAGACATTCTTCAGATACATAAATGAAAAAAGGAAACTAAAACAAGGAATTACCAAATTAAAAACAAAAGAAGGAAGGTATATGGAAGAAGATAAAGAACTAGCTGACTGCCTAAATGAATACTTTTGTTCAGTTTTTACAAAGGAAAATGAAGGAGAAGGACCTCCGTTAGGAAGGAAGACTAATGAATCTTTTGATGCATGTGTCTTTACAGAGGAAGAGGTTCTAAGTCAGCTGTCTAAAATTAATACAAATAAGTCACAGGGGCCTGATGGGATACACCCAAAGCTATTAAAAGAGCTCAGCGGTGAACTAGCAAAACCATTAACAGATTTATTTAACCAATCACTGGTAACAGGAGTCGTCCCAAAAGATTGGAAATTAGCAAATGTTGTGCCCATTCACAAGAAAGGTAGTAGGGAGGAATCGGGCAACTATAGGCCAGTAAGCCTGACATCAATAGTGGGGAAATTAATGGAAACCATACTTAAGGAGAGGGTTGTGGAACATCTAAAATCCCATGGATTGAAAGATGAAAAACCGCATGGATTTACTTCAGGGAAATCATGTCAAACTAATCTTATAGATTTTTTTGATTGGGTGACTAAAATAATAGATGCAGAGATGCAGTAGACATCGCTTATCTAGACTTTAGTAAGGCTTTTGATACTCTCCCACATAGAAGGCTTATCAATAAATTGCAGTCTTTGTGCTTGGACTCCCATATTGTTGAATAGATTAGGCAGTGGCTAAGGGACAAACAACAGAGGGTTGTAGTCAATGGAGTATATTCAGACCATGGTCTTGTTACCAGTGGGGTACCTCAGGGATCTGTTCTGGGACCCATATTGCTTAATATCTTTATCAGCGAAATTGCAGAAGGCCTCAATGGTAAGGTGTGTCTTTTTGCTGATGACACAAAGAAAACAGGGTTGATGTTCCTGGAGGGATACACCAAATGGAAAAGGATTCAGGAAAACTAGAGGAATGGTCAAACATCTGGTGCAAGATAATGCACCTGGGGCGTAAAAACTCAAGAGCAGAATATAAAATAAGTGATACGGTTCTAACCTCAGTATCTGAGGAAAGGGATTTAGGGGTCATTATTTCAGAAGACTTAAAAGGTAGGCAGACAATGTCATAGAGCAGCGGGAAATGTTAGCAGAATGCTTGGGTGTATAGGGAGAGGAATTAACAGTAGAAAGAGGGAGGTGCTCATCCCGCTCTACAGAACACTAGTGAGACCTTATTTAGAGTATTGTGCTCAGTACTAGAGACCATATCTCCAGAAGGATATTGATACATTGGAGAGAGTTCAGAGAAGAGCTACTAAACTGGTACATGGATTGCAGGATAAAACTTACCAGGAAAGAATAAAGGACATTAACATGTATAGCTTGGAAGAAAGACGAGACAGAGGGGATATGATAGAAACTTTTAAATACATAAAGGGAATCCACAAGGTAAAAAAGGAGAGAATATTTAAAATAAGAAAAACTGCCACAAGAGGACATAGTTTTAAATTAGAGGGGCAAAGGTTTAAAAGTAATATCAGGAAGTATTACTTTACTGAGAGAGTAGTGGATGCATGGAATAGCCTTCCTGCAGAAGTGGTAGCTGCAAATATAGTGGAGGAGATTAAGCATGCATGTGATAGGCATACGGCCATCCTTCATATAAGATAGGGCCAGGGGCTATTCATAGTATTCAGTATATTGGGCAGACTAGATGGGCCAAATGCTTCTTATCTGCCGACACATTCTATGTTTCTAAAATATGCTTAATTGTGCACGTATATAGGATTAAGCTAGAAATACTGCAAACGTTTTTTGGGGGAAAATACAAGCCCAATTAGATGTCCCCTGGCTGTGATCAAACTATACACTGTGATTGACACAAAAAAAATATGCTTAATTGGGCACAGTACAAAAAATGCAACAGCTTTTTTGAAAAAAAAAATACAGGCCTAATTGGACATCCCCTGGCTGCAAGGAAACTAAAAACTGCTATTGACGTACTAAAGTACATTTGTGCACTTATATATGGTAGAAAAACTGCAATATAATTTTTTTCTGGAAATAATTACAGAGTTAGAGGTCTCCTGGCTGTGAGCACAGTATCTTTCTGTATTCTGTTATTCTCTTCGACACTGCAAGGGTTAATAATCCATGTTTTAGGTATGCACCTGCATGTCTAATGAGCTCATCAGTGTTGTTTTATGTTCTGTGTTGCGTTTCCCACCCCTTGCCTGAGCAACAGGTTCTACCTTAATTCCTTACTTGAACAGACTGAGCCGTCCTATAGAAGTGAATGGGGATGCCATAATTGTAATTACACCTGCTCACCACTGCAATTGCTGTGGCAAGCAGGTAAACAGAGTAGAGAAGGCAGCTCTCTTATGAGCGTTGCCTTCTATTCAAACAGTTGATCGATATGGGGGGGGGATAGGTCATCAATAGTAAAAAGAAGACAAGCCCTTTAACAGTAGGGCTGGAGTGAAGGGCAGGGGGGGGGGGGGGCAAGCTGAACTCTTGCATCAGGGCCCATGAGCCTTTAGCTACCCCCCTGGCCATAACATTTAGAGCTGGAGATGAAAGTGGTGAAATTTGAGAGCAAATATATAAAATGTTATACAGAGCCTAATAAATGAAACGTAGTGAAGATTTGCAACATTTTCCCAAAAATTTCACATTTTTATTTCTGTTTGTGGGAGAAGAGCAGGGGCAGGTGAGCACCTAGCCTTTCTACTACCTGAGGTAAAAATTGAAAGCCCCCTCCCCCCCCCTTGCCAAATTCTCAACCTAACCCCTTCTTTCCAGCCCTACTGTTATAAGGCTTGTCCTCTTTTTACTATTGATGACCTATCCCCGGCCGATCAGTTTGAAGAGAAGGCAAAGCTTATAAGAGAGCTGCTTTCTCTCCTCTGTTTACCTGCTCGCTGCAGCAATTGCAGTGGTGAGCAGGTATAATTACAAGTATTGTCTCCCTATTTACTTATATAGGACGGCTCAGTCTGTTCAAGTGAATACTACAGAGCCGTCCCATAGAAGTAAATGGGGACGCTATTATTGTAATTACACCTGCTCACCACTGCAATGGTTTTGCTGTGACCCATATAGCAACGCCAGTGGTTATAGCACAAATTGCATAAATCTCCCCTTATGTAAAATTTGCTTGAGGAAAAAGGCTTATATTGTTTGTATTTGTTGAAGAAATTGATTCTTTTGGACTTTAAGAAGCATATTTATCAAATCCAGATGTGCAAACCTTATGATATCACACTCAAGACGGCTAGAGGTTGTAATCACTGCTCAAAGTGCTGCAACCTAGTAGAGAGTTAGAGTACCCTCACACATTGTTAGCCTATGGCGATGAAGCGGATCAATACCTGCGTTCTGTTCCGATGAAAAATCTGCAACAAAATTTTTCATTTTCAATAAATTAGCAAAGATTTGTAATATTCTGTTTTCACATTGTCATTAAGCGGTATTGAGCATAGCATGATGGGGGGGGGGGGGATTGGACTTTTTAAACATTTAGCACAAGACTGCAACATAACAAAATGTGATAAAAGTGAAAGGGCGGAAGACTTTCTGAATGATATATATACAGTCCTGATCAAAAGTTTAAGACCACTTGAAAAATGGCAAAAAAATCATATTTAGCATGGCTGGATCTTAACAAGGTTCCAAGTAGAGCCTCAACATGCAACAAGAAGAAATGGGAGTGAGACAAAACATTTTTTGAGCATTCAATTTAATGAAAACAATGAATTAACTGAAACAGGCTGTTTTTCAGCTGATCAAAAGTTTAGGACCACACCTCCCAAAAAAAACTAACCCCCCCCCCCCCCCCCCAAAACAGAAATCCAACTTCCAAACATGAACTCAGTAATGAGTCGCTCCGCCTTTATTGTTTATCACTTCCAAAATTCATTTCGGCATGCTTGATGCAAGCGTTTCCATGAGGTGAGTGGGAACATTTCTCTAAGTGGTGAAGACGGCCGCACGAAGGCCATCTACTGTCTGGAACTGTTGTCCATTTTTGTAAACTTCTCTTGCCATCCATCCCCAAAGGTTCTCAATTGAATTTAGATCAGGGGAACACGCAGGATGGGCCAAAAGAGTGATGTTGTTCTCCTGGAAGAAGTCCCTTGTCCTGCGGGCATTGTGTACTGTAGCATTGTCCTGGTGAAAAACCCAGTCGTTACCACACAGACGAGGGCCCTCAGTCATGAGGAATGCAACATCTGGACATAGCCAGCGGCCGTTTGACGCCCCTGCACTTCCTGAAGCTCCATTGTTCCACTGAAGGAAAAAGCACCCCAGACCATTATGGCGCCCCCTCCACTGTGGCAGGTAGAAAACATCTCAGGTGGGATCTGCTTGTCATGCCAGTAACGTTGGAAACCATCAGGACCATCAAGGTTACATTTTTTCTCATCAGAGAATAAAACTTTCTTCCACCTTTGAATGTCCCATGTTTGGTGCTCTCTTGCAAAGTCCAAACGAGCAGTTCTGTGGCGTTCAAGGAGATGAGGTCTTTGAAGACTTTTTTGTTTTTGAAGCCTTTCAGTCTCAGATGCCGTCTGATGGTTATTGGGCTGCAGTCAGCACCAGTAAGGGCCTTAATTTGGGTCGAGGATCGTCCAGTGTCTTGACAGACAGCCAATTGGATCCTCCGGCTCAGTGCTGATGACATTTTTTGGGGTCTTCCACTTTACTTAAGGGTTTCTACCACTTGAATATCACATATTTGGTGTTCAGACACTAGCGATTCGCTAGTGTCTGTTCTTGCCTACAAGCTAATTATCACATTAATCCGGGCTGCCGATACCTCAAAAAAAGCACTTATATCTTTATGCAAATGAGCCTCTAGGTGCTATGCAGGCGTTTTTCTAAGCACCTAGAGGCTCCGTCTACCTTGCATTTTGCCGCCCTGCGCCTCGCTCCAGCACGCCCATCTCTCACTGTAATCGATCCTCCCCCTGCTTCAGCCTTCCGAAATCCCGCGCCTGCGCCGTCCGTCGCGGCATTCGGAGGCATTCGGCGCAGGCGCAGTCAATGTCTGACCGCTCCCTGCTCAGACATTTCAACTGCGCCTGCGCCGATGACGTCACAGAGCTCCGTGGGACAGACGAAGCCCAGCAGCAAGCGGTCAGACATTGACTGCGCCTGCGCCGAATGCCTCCGAATGCCGCGACGGACGGCGCAGGCGCGGGATTTCGGAAGGCTGAAGCAGGGGGAGGATCGATTACAGTGAGAGATGGGCGTGCTGGAGCGAGGCGCAGGGCGGCAAAATGCAAGGTAGACGGAGCCTCTAGGTGCTTAGAAAAACGCCTGCATAGCACCTAGAGGCTCATTTGCATAAAGATATAAGTGCTTTTTTTGAGGTATCGGCAGCCCGGATTAATGTGATAATTAGCTTGTAGGCAAGAACAGACACTAGCGAATCGCTAGTGTCTGAACACCAAATATGTGATATTCAAGTGGTAGAAACCCTTTATGTTCCATAACCCTCAGGATCATTTAAGAAATTCCAAATGACCCACCTCAGCAGCGATGGCGCGTTGTGAGAGACCCTGTTTATGCAGTTCAACAACCCGACCACGTTCAAAAAGGGAGAGTTTTTTTGCCTTTGCCATCACAACATGTGACTACCTGACAGAAAATGACAATAAATCCACATCTTTGCACAGATTTGGCCTTTTAAAGGCATGTGGTCCTAAAATCTGGATCAGCTGAAAAACAGCCTGTTTCAATTGAATTGTTATTTGCAATTAATTGAATGCTCAAAAAATGTTTTGTCTCACTCTCATCTCTTCTTGTTGCTTGTTGAAGCTCTACTTGGAACCTTGTTAAGATCCAACAATGTAAAATATGATTTGTTTGGCATTTTTCAAGTGGTCTTAAACTTTTGATCAGGACTCATATATATATATATATATATATATATATATATACACACACACACATACATACACAGACACACTGTATATTTATAGTGTATAATTTGCTACAAATTTATTTGTTGCTATCTTTTAAAATCGGCACTAAACTAAAACTGAAAACCTGTAGATGACAGAGAAACTAATGTACTCCACTGGGTGCAAAAAGATCTGAAGTGTCTTTGGTTACCATAGTAACCAATCATGCGGCAAAATGCAGATCTGTGTGTATGGAAGAAACACTGGAAAAATACTGCACAACTATAAAACATGAAAGTTCAACTTGTGGCCCAATGAGACATACTGGAGTCACTTTATTTTTTTGCAATGTTTGCAGTCATTGACCCTTGAACTTGTTATTGCTTAGTTCTATCATTGCCGTTAAACCGGAGTGTGGGGCTCTAGGGCGCCCGTGAGCATCAGTTCTCTAGGGAAATTTTGGCATATTAGATTCTACCAACCACATCCCACGGTCACATAGAATAGTATGAGAGTGGAGAGTGTGGAGGATGTTTTTTTTTGTTGTTTTACACCACACTGGCAATCATAGCTGTAGGGGTGCACCTAGCCTTTCTGCTGCCTGAGGCGAAAACTGAAACGAGTAGCCCTTCAACTGCCCCTCTATTGCCCCTACCTAGTACTGCCTCACCTGGCCTCATTGGTGATGCACCCCTGAATAGCTGTCATGGGGGCTATATTTATAGGAGCACTGGTCAAGGTCAGGGTATTAGACAAAAAATAAATAAACATAAAGCAATTTAGACATGTAAGGTATAAAAATAAGTGTCATATCTATCATAATACAACATCAGTGTAAGGCCTGGGCTACACTGCAAGCTTTTGTAGAGCGACCGATTGATTTTACTACTGAATGACATTAGTACTGAAGACAGCTGCAGTTCACAACATTGCATTCAACTCAGTGCATTCATTTGAACTGCAGCTGTAGTTCAATAGTTAAAATCAATGAGTCGCACTACAAAAGGTCACAGTATCGCCTTACCCTTAGGGCCCATGCACACGACCGTATGTATTTTGCGGTCCGCAAAAAAGGGATTCAGAAAAAATACGGATGACATCCGTGTGCATTCTGTATTTTGTGGAATGGCCCCTAATAGAACAGTCCTATTCTTGTCAGTAATACGGACAATAATAGGACATGTTCTATTTTTTTGCGGAACGGAAATACAGACATACAGAAACGTAATTCACACAAAATAACTTCAGTTTTTTGTGTGGACCCATTGAAATGAATGATTCCGCATACGGAACGGACACAGAAAGAAAATACGTTCCTGTGCATGAGCCCTTAAAGGGGTATTCCGTTAGGTACAAGTTATTCCCTATCCACAGGATAGGGGATAACTGTCAGATTGGTGGGGGTCCTACCGCTGGCACCCCACTGATCACGAGAACAGGGGGCCCTGGACCCCCTGCAGGTCCCTTGCTGCTCTCTTAAAATGACCAGAGCAACCGTATTCAACTATCTCCGGAGCTGTCTTAGAAATGAATGTAGCGGCCATTTGCATGTGGAACTGGCAGCTCCGGTCATTTTAGGGGAGCAGCAAGGGGCCTGTAGAAGGTACGGGGCCCCCATTCTTGTAATAGGTGGGGGTCCCAATGGTAGGACCACCAACCGATCTCATAGTCAGCAGAATATCCCTTTAAGGTACAGTATGGCAACACCTAGTGTAAATGATGCGGAATTTCTACAATAAAATTGTGTGCAGAAAATCTGTAGCAGTAAAGTACACAAATCACAAATCTGATCCGCATACTGTGAAGATCTCATGTCCCCTACTAGGACACAGAAAAAAAGGTAAAATTGGGGGAAAAGTGTACAAAACCAAGTAAAAAAAAAAAAAAAGAAAAAAAAAGAAAATAATTCAAAGGTCATATGTACTGTGACATAGTGAGGGGTTTGGTCTGGGAAAACAGGTATTTTACTCCCAGCATATGCTGCTGGGCTGATTTACAGCCAGGTGAGGTCAAATACCGGACCGGATTTTAAGTGCCGGTCTGGGTTTTGGCAGCACCTGGCTGTCCTTAAATAGGCAGCTGGGCTCAGAAGCCATGTCTGTGTGCTGGGATCTGAGGCCTATGCTGGGCTGTAAAGCTGAGACCCGTGTATCAGGGGAACAGGCCGCCTAAAGCCTGTATTTGGACTTTCTAAGGCAGAACTGCCACCAAGGTGACTTGCCATTGGGTGTGAAGTAACACCAACACTGCAAAAGTGACGTTTTGTTTTTGGCACCATGTGTGAATAAACACTGAAGTTTGAATTTCGAACTTGTATTTTGCCTCTGTACTGTGCCCGCTTATCCTACCAGAGAGAATCCCCACAATTGGTGGAGGATGCGGGCAAGCGCCGAAATATTGTTGTTTATTTTATTTTTTTCGCCAGGCTCAGTTGTATGTCTTGCATTAAACCCGCTAAGTTTCAACCCATGACCCTTGACAAAATAGAAATTAAAATAAAAAAAAATTAAATTACAGACTCCTGTGCTCCACTTTGCTATTAAGGTAATTGCTTTATTTCAAAAAGCGGTATCCAGTCAAAAAAACTTTTTTCGGCAGATTAGCCGCCTTCAGCATAACTGGTTAAGCCGCATACAGAGAAAAAGAGGCGTAAAAGTTGTAGATACCCACAGTGGGTTGCAGTTTGCTGCAGGAGGGGCTCTATGGCCCTGGTTGGCATGCGCTGTAATAGGCTATGGCCTAAATGAACGGGTGCCATGTCTGCATATACTACAGCGGTTTTACTGGCCCAGCATATTCAGAGAGGTAGAAGAGTCTTGCCCAACTGCCAGATAACTAGCCCCCAGCCAGATTTCCGTAGTCCCCTAGTTCATCTCCCGATTATCGAGGTACCGTTTGACAGAATAGCTGTGGATCTCATAGGCATTGTACTGAAGTCTGCCAGAGGGCACCAACACATCTTAGTTATCCTAGACTACGGCATAGCTAAGAAGTTAATGGAGAGGTTTTCCCGAGTAGGACTACCTAAAGAGGTTTTGACCGATCAGGGGACCCCTTTTATGTCCAAGGTGATGAGGGAACTCTATAAATTGCTGCATATAAAACAGCTACGGACGTCCATTTACCATCCGCAAATGGACGGTCTGGTAGAAAGGTTTAACCAAACATTAAAAAATATGTCGAAAAGCGTGGTGGCTAAAGAAGAGATGGACTGGGACCTTCTTCTGCCCTATATTATGTTCGCAGTGCGAGAGGTACCCCAGGCCTCTACTGGGTGCTCGCCCTTTGAACTGCTATATGGCAGACACCCTGGCGGTCTCTTGGATGTAGCATGGGAACAATAACCCACTCCGTATAAAAGTGTTATTGTGTACGTTACCCAGATGCATGAACAGATCGAGTGTCACGACGTAAAGTGGGGGAATCCCCGCCATTGCGCAATGTACTTAGCTACCGGGCTGCAATGCAGGAAAAAGGGAGCTGGTCACCTCCCAAAACTTCCCTCAACAGGCCTTAGTCTCCTAGCTGTATGAGCCCCCTTCAAAGGTAAGGGGACCCATACTCACGTGCCTAGAAGTCTAAGTATCCCTGCATTGCCCTACAGCTGGAGACAGGGCAGAGAACACCTGTTCATCCAGGACACGGATGACAGGCGTCTCCAGAGGCCCAGTAGCTGGCAGGGTGCAAGACTATAAACAGTACGGCAGGTAAATAGCACAGCAACACTACAAATGCTATCAACTCTTACCTGCCGCAGCCGAGATGGAAGGACGGCACCAACGACAACCCGGACCTCCCTGCGGCTACAAGAAGCATGGAGGTTCCAGGCTGGGAAGCACACAGTCTTGCATATTGCTTAAATCCCTCCAGTGCAACATAAACACACCAAAAGTGACACGTCAAGCAGCCATGCTGGTAACAACGCCACAAATACCATACATAGCACACCACACTAGACGCAGAACAAAACCAGAGAGGAAGGGTACAGGAAACAGACACAAATAATAACAATGACAACAAAGGGTGGCTCATACAGCATGACACATTCAGTCAGGGAGCAGAGCTCCAACACAGACTGACAACAAGAAAACTCAAACTGACCACAGGCTCCACCACACCAACATATAAGGAGGCCTGAAGTCACACCCACCACACTCCAAGTTTAACCCCGTGCACACCAAAGTAGGGAAAACACCATTAAACGTTGCCGCAGGCAACTAAATGAAGCCACGACCTTAACACAAGGTCGTGACATTGAGACAGTGTTGCCTCTTGTTAGAGAGCATATGGAGGCAGCTCAGCGAGCCCACAGTTGGGTCTATAATCTGCAGGCTCGGGCCCGGATCTTTAACCCGGGTGCTCGGATTTTGGTTCTGGTACCGACTGTAGACAGTAAGTTCCTGGCTAGGTGGCAGGGGCCCTACGAGGTACTCGAGAAAGTTGGAGATGTGAACTACAAGGTACACCAGCCAGGGCGGCGAAAGCCGGAACAGATCTACCATGCTAATTTGCTAAAGCCGTGTAAGGATAGGGAGACCTCTACGGAAGAAAGCCCGTGTTCGGGTTTTCTAGGGGGAAGAGGTTCCGGCCCCTTTGTTTGATGCAAGGGAAGTGGTTGCTGCCGTAAAAGTTGCTGACAGCCTCTCCTCTAAACAGGCTCAGGAGGCCAGGAAGTTCATTAGTCTGAACACAGATGTGTTCTCTGACCTCCCCGGTTGCACTTCCACAATCCAGCATGACATTGTCACGGAATCTCAGGCCAAAGTCCGGTTAAATTGTTAGACCAACCAATAAGAGAACTCCAACAAAGTGCATACAATACACTGGGGTCTAGCGTAAATAACTACGACCAAAAAACCAAACCAATAACCCCACAAAAAAGGAGAACACTCATAAAATATATGTAGCTTTATTAATACATGAGATAATTATACAATAACATAAGGCACCTGGTCATGGGAGGAAGGGACGCCCCATGTATCAGAGCAATGGTCCCCACCCTCACATGCACCGCACTGACAGGGGAACAGACCAAAACATGTGTTAAACCACACACGCGCGTCGAGGTATAGTCCTGTCCAGACATCCGTTGCTTCCACAAGTTATGAGTAATTAGTGCACTCCTATTTTTATCTATAGTATTCTTATGTGGTTGTTATTTTGTTGATATGCTACCATTGCCGTGTCCTTGCTCGGTATACACCTTATACTCTTGACCTAGCCTTCTCTTTATCATTGCAGGCTGGCCACTATTATTTTTATGGGCTGGTAGACACAGCACGGGTGGTAGCTTATATGATATCAACTTAGGATATGCATTTTGCTATATGTTACTCTGGTTAATCTTACATAAGATGTGCCAGTGTGTGGTTTAACACTTTGGATGTTCTGGTCTGTTCCCCTGTCAGTGCGGTGCATGTGAGGGTGTTGACCGTTGCTCCGATACACGGGGCGTCCCTTCCTCCCATGACCAGGTGCCTTATGTTATTGTATAATTATCTCATGTATTAATAAAGCTACATATATTTTATATGAGTGTTCTCCTTTTTTGTGGGGTTATTGGTTTGGTTTTTTGGTCAAAGTCCGGTTAAAACCATACCAGGTACCTGAGGCTTGGCGACAAACCATCTCGGAGGAAGTGCAGTTAATGCTGCAACTAGGTGTCATTGAGGAGTCTAAAAGTGAGTGGGCCAGTCTTATAGTCTTAATACCCAAGCTAGATGGGACATTACGGTTCTATAACGATTTTCGTAAACTGAACGAGATTTCCAAATTTGATGCGTATCCCATGCCCCGGGTGGATGAGCTTATCGAGAGGTTAGGACAAGCCCGGTATTTTTCTGTTTTGGACCTCACGAAAGAGTACTGGCAGGTGCCAAAGAGAAAACTGCCTTCATCACACCAGAAGGGCTATACCAATATAAGGTGTTACTCTTTGGTCTGCATGGCGCCCCTGTCACTTTTCAACGTCTTATGGACATTGTACTTTGTCCACATCGCCGGGAAAGTCATCTACCAAAAGTGCAGGCTGTAGTGGACTCCCTTAGGAAGGCTGGACTGACTGTTAACCCAAAAAATGTGCGATAGGATGAGAGGAGACTAAGTACCTGGGGTATGTCATTGGGCGAGGAGTCATCAAACTCCAAGTAAACAAAATAGAGGCAATACGAAATTGTCCCTGACCTGTCACCACTAGGCAAGTAAAGTCATTCCTGGGAATGGTGGGCTATTACATGAAGTTTGGCCCCCACTTTGCTACGGCGGCTGCGCCATTGACAGGGCTCTTGAAGGGACACAAGTCAATGATGATTCGCTGGGATGATTAGACAGAAGAGGCTTTCTCCGCTTTGAAGTCGGCCCTGTGCAGGTCCCCGGTTTTGGTGACGCCCGACTTCAAAAGGGAGTTTATAGTAGGCCTCAGCTGTACTGTCTCAGGAAGTCAACGGGGGGGAGCATCCAGTTTTCTTCCTCAGCTGTAAGCTCACCCCAGCCGAGACCCGGTAAAGTATAGTGGAGAGAGAGTGCCTGGTTATCAAGTGGGCACTCGAGTCTCTCCGCTATTATTTATTGGGGAGAAAATTCCGCCTGGTGACTGACCACTCCCCTCTCAGGTGGATGAGTCAGGCCAAGGACAGAAATGCCCGGGTCAACGGATGGTTTCTCTCCCTACAAAACTTTAAGTTTTCGGTGGAACACAGGGCACGCCAGTTACAGGGAAACGCGGATGCCCTGCCCCAGGTACACTGTGTGGTGTGTGTTCACCCCCTCAGGGTTGAACAAGGGGGGGTATGTGACAAAGTGAGAGGTTTGGTGTTGAAAAACAGGTATTTTCCTCCCAGCATGTGCTGCAGAGCTGAGGATCCAGGTGAGGATTTAAAGTGCTGGTCCGGGTTTTGGCAGCACCTGGCTGTCCTTAAATAGGCAGCTGGGCTCAGAAGCCATGTCTGTGGATCTGAGGCCTGTGCTGGGCTGGAGAGCCGAGACCCGTGTGTCAGGGGAACAGGCCGCCTAAAGCCTGTATTTGGACTTTCTGAGGCAGAATTGCCACCAAAGGTGACTTTTTGTTATATTAACTTGCCATTGGGTATGAAGTAACACCAACACTGCAAAAGTGACGTTTTGATTTTGGCACCATGTGTGAATAAACACCGAAATTTGAATTATGAACTTGTATTTTGCCTCTGTACTGCGCCCGCTTATCCTAACTACCAGAGTGAATCCCCACAGTACCAAATGGCACCAATGAAAAAAATAAATAAATGCTCTCACACAGCTTCTTGTTATGGTTATGCATGTTATTTAAAAAAAAAAAAAATTTTTTTGTGGGAAAGTAATAAAACATAAAAACTATATAAATTTGGTACTTTAATATATCATAGTGATCTGATCTGCACAATAAAGTTATGTCAGGATGAACGTTATAAAAACAAAACTCAAAAAACAATGGCAGAATTGAAGTGCTTTTTTAACACTGTTGCTCCCAAAAACATTTTCAAATGTATAACATGATATTAATTGTATCCAAAATGCTGTTAGAAAATATAACTTGTCTAGCAAAAAAAACTTCTAAGTTATGGCTTTTGAAAAATAGAGATAAAAAAGCTGCATCCTGAAGTCCATAGGCCAGATATCATCTCAGATATTGTGGACATATCATTAGGATATGCCCCAATGTCTGATAGGTGCGGGTCCCACCTTCAGCCCCATAGAAGGAAAATGAGCGATGGCTGTGCTTGCTCTGGGTCCTCTCCATTCATTTTAATGGAACTGCCTAAAAATAGTCACCCACAGAGGGCAAACACAGATTAGCAATGGACCCTTCACAGACATCTCCACCGATGAAAAAACACTGTTTTGTCACAGACACGGATGGGAGAAAAAGGCTTAAAGGGGTTGTAGCATCTTAGACATATCTTAGCAACATGCCCCCAATGTCTGATAGGTTCAGGTCCCACCTCTTTTGGACCCACAACTATCTTTTGAATTGAGGACGCACGCGTGGCAGCTCTCTATTCACTTCTATGGAACTGCCGAAAATAGCTGAGCGCTGGCTTGGCTATTTTCGGCAGTCTCATTGAAATGAATGGAGAGTGCACAAAGCAAAGGCAGCCACTTCTATGGGGCTGAATAAAATAGCCAAGCCAGCACTGGGCGCCCTCCTTCACTTTGTGGGCTCCGTTCCAAAGATAGGTATGAGTTCCAGAAGTAGACCTTGCACCTATCAGACTTTTGGGGGCATATCCTAGCGATGTGCCCCAATGTCTAAGATGATACAACACCTTTAAAGGGAGTCTGTCACCACATTTGAGCCTATTAGACAGATCCAAAAGCGTTATATGTGCCACCCAGAGGTTTAAAACGGTACCTTTGTTGCATATACCGGAGTCTTCTTTCAGCCAAAAATGAACTTTGTAGATTCTGTAAATGCGCCCTCTCAAGTGCCCAGGGCGGTGTCTCGATCTTCCGAGCCCAAGACCAGACCTCCCCAACGGCTCATAACCCCGCCCTCCGTGTCCCTCTGCCTGCCCGTTTACGCTCCTCCTCTCTCCTTTTGCGCCGCAGTGGAAAAGGAGAGAGGAGGAGCATAAACGGGCGGGCAGAGGCACACGGAGGGCGGGGTTATGAGCCGTTGGGGAGGTCCGGTCTTGGGCTCGGAAGATTGAGATGACGCCCTGGGCACTTGAGAGGGCGCATTTACAGAATCTACAAAGTTCATTTTTGGCTGAAAGAAGACTCAGGTATATGCAACAAAGGTACCGTTTTAAACTTCTGGGTGGCACATATAACGCTATTGGATCTGTCTAATAGGCTCACATGTGGTGACAGACTCCCTTTAAGCCTCTTTCTCCCGTCCATGTCTGTAACAAATCAGTGTTTCATCGGTGAAGATGTCTTCAAAGGGTTGGATGCTGATTTGTGTGTCTGTTTTTTCCCTCCGTGAGGGTACTAAAAGGGGATTTCCAAACCAGTGACAAAATATGGATGCCATCTGTGTCCTGTCAGTGGTTTCTACAGATCCCTAGACTCAACAGGCATGTTTGGTTTGCACCATGGACGATAGGAGTGCATGACTCAAAAGCGTATGTGAATAAATGCATTCAAATCCATGGATACATGTGCGGTCTGTGGAGAAAACTGATGTATAGAATAAGGCCTTGAAAAGTTAAAAGATTTCTCCTCTGGCCTCTGTTATGCACTTAGAACCATACCAGGGTATGCTGGGACCTCAAGACAGGGATGTAGAAGTGTTTTACTGGCACATGAAGAACTCTTTTCTCCAGCAGATATTACTTAATCTGCTGATTAATGGCCGATAGCCACCTTTTGTTGGTTTTGCCTGAATTCCATACTATATACAGTGGCCTTGTAGTAGTTAGACAGGGTAGACATCGACAGGCAGTCTAATATGCACCAGAATTATCACTGTAGCTCACGCAATCTGATACATTTGGTGCATCTATAGACTGACTTTCTAACTTTTAGTTATCTTTCTTTTAGATTTTTACACAAAAAGTGTTGGACCAAAAAGCACATTTTATGCAATGTCTCCTTTCTGCTAAGCCATGTCCCCTGGTTGAGCGTGTCGAAATAAAAATAAAAAAACTGTCCAAAACACTAGATGGAACATTTTGTGTTAAAATTGTAGATAAATAGTGAATATGGGCCATTATGGTTTTTCTTCTTCTATTTGTGGCTTAGTAATATTAAGTTCATAGATAGAAAAGATTAGCAAGATTCATTAGCCCAGTGGCTCACAGGTCATAGACCTACTTGTGTCTACTTATGTAAATGACCATCATGTGTAAAAGGCCTAGGATCCGCTAGTCATCACGTAAAGGCTGATGGCGGTGCACACACACCAACAATTTATGTTCTCATTAATTCAATATAGAGGGTGTTAAACAGCGGGGTGCTCTGTGACAAGTGCCTTTTTGAATACTTAAGTGGAGCAATACTATTTTTATGTTCTGTATGATCGTATATTTTTTATGACTTTAGACAGAGTATTGTAATTTCTCATTTTTAGTTCCACTTTAGTGGATGGAAAAAAACTGTAATTCCCCAGCATTTAAGTCAAAGAGAAGCGTTGTTTAGTGCTTAGCCTCTAGCCAAACATTTAGGGAGAATTTATCAAGCAATGAACTCCAGAATTCTGGCTTTAAAAAGTCTCAATTTAGGGCTTTTGAGATTTTTTTGGGCTTAGTTTCAGAAAAATTATATAACTTGCTCTGATTTTGAAAAATGGATGAGAAGGTGGATGTGCTCAGACATGTTAAGGCGTTTCCCTCCAGATTTATAACTTTTTTTTTTAAGTTGCAAGTTTACTCCTATAGGGGGTGTGTAGAGGACAGGAGAAGCATTTGTAGACATAAGTGTCAGATTCAGGGTATGTTCACACGGATAAAATCTACATCAGTGTCAGAGCAGTAGCAGAATCAGTAAACAGGTCGTTTTTGGTGGCAGCTTTGTAATATGGTGGTGGCTTCAGAGTTTTTACACACACTTTACCAAGAGACCAAGGACTTGTGGAAACGGTCAAGCTTTTTACATTGAAGTCAATGGCAAATTGTTGATGGAGTTTTGAATGGGGATTCAGTAGCAGTAAAAGACCAGTTTTCCGTTGCTGAATCAGTGGCAGATTTTACCGCAAACATGCACACAAAGATGCACTAAATTTACCAAATAACGTGTGACATTTGATAAATTTGGCCCTAAGTAGCCAACTCAAACTCAAGAAAAACTGAGATATTACCCTCATAAAATGTTCCGCACTGAGTTTTGTGAAGTTGGTTTTGAGACAGATTTGGCTGCAGGCCTTTCAGCCAGAGCCAGAAGTAAATCTAGCAGGAAGTAGAAGTCCTTTCTTTATATTTTCATTTAAATCCACTTCTGGCTTTGGTTGAAAAACCTGCAGGAAACTCTACCTCAAATCCTCTTCGAAGAAACTCTGTGTGAACCAAACCTTAGTGTACCATCAAATGTCCAATCACTCTCATCATACACTTAGAGCAGTGCAGGAGATGGAAAGATGGCACTGTACAGCTGTAGAGTGAGGAGTGGTCCCTCCCGGTTTTCAGGACCAGGTAATGCAATGTATATATCTGTTATACTGTTTGATTGTATTTTCATGTGTCATTTAAATGACAATGGCTTTCCTCTACCTAATACTACACATTTATATCCTTATTCCGACATTCAAACTAGCAGCAGTAATAAGACTGGCCCTGACTACTATTGCCTGGAGGTATCTGCAATGGTTTTATATGTAAGGCTATGTATTTTTCATTTCTGTGGCCGTATAATCCAGTAAGAGGAGTTGTCAGGAACCGGGCTAATCACCTTGTTCCTTCTCTCTTGGTAGGAGTGGGCTGGTACTGCTTCCTGCCAGGAGGTGGAGTTCTAAGTGGTCTTTGAAGGGAGACGAAACACATTGCAGAGCCCCGTTCCTTGGAAAGATTCTCCAGAGAGACTAACTTAATCCTTCCTCAATAAAACACTTGAGAGAGAAGACAGCAGAGTGAACAGCAAAATCCTGAATTACAGACACTGCTGCAAGGTGAAGGATAACAGCTCAGACACCCATCACCCAAAACTATCACTAGGCCAGATAAAGTTCAAGTCTGAACCTTACAGTGGACACCTATACCCACAAGTGCCCATTTGCAGCCATCCAACCTGCCTTCACACCTTCTTAACTGGTGCCCAAAACTGTACTTTTAATCTGCAGTTATTGGATCTACCAGAAGTTATATTTTGCACATAGTAAAAAGAGACAGTTATACGTTCACTTCTGGCCTCATTCTTCGATTTATATTTCTACTGCACCAATCCCCAGGGAGCAACGGTCTGAGGGAGCACACTGTGGCACAACATCTCATTAGGGCCACTATCGCTCCCATTCTCTGCACTCAGGGGCTTGCTGCACTATGCCCATGTTGACACTGGACAGGGCTTTAGTGATAAATGGGCACTGTTGCAGCAATCCAGGGCTCCATGTGCAGGTTAAAAGCTGAAAAGAGTCCATATGTAGACCCAAAGTCCAAGAAACTGTTTCCAACAGAGGTGAAAGATACCACAGTCAGTCTGATGAAGGTCTACACTCTACCTACTGAAGTTATCTCTGCATCATGGAGGAGTCACTGACACTTAACTGCACCAGTAAAAAAAAAGCTAAAGTGATCTGTTTAATTGCAACCATCTGTTTATATCGTCATGGCCATTAGATTTAAAGCAGACAAATTTTGGTTGAAAAAGTTTGCTCATATATTTTGATGGTATACTGAATTACAAGTATAAGCATTTCATATTTTTTTTTGTTTATCTTTTATTGGCAAATACATCAAGTGTACGCAAAGACTCAATATTTCCAGTTTTGACCCTTCTTTTTCAAGACTTCTGCAATTCATCCTGGCATGCTGGATATCAGCTTCTAGGCCAAATCATAAATGATGACAACCCATTCTTGCTAACCAGTGCCTAGCGCTCCTCACAATTTCTGTGTTTTTGTTTGTGCTCATACTTTTTCAGGACTGACCATAGGTTCCCAAAATTTCAATGTTTTGTTCACTGAGCCACTTACTTATCACTTCTGCCTTGTAACATGGTACTCTATTATACTGGAAAAACAGACTGTTCATCACTGAATTGCTCGTAGATCATTGGGAGAAGTTGCTCTTGTAGGATCCTTTGATACCATTTATTCAGGGCAGTGTTCTTAGGCAAAATTGTGAGTGAACCCACTTCCTTGGATGAGAAGCAACCCTACACATAAATGGTCTCAGGAAGCTTTACTGTTGGTAAGACACAGGACTCATGGTAGCGCTCAACTTTTCTCCTCTGGTCAATCATTTTTCCAGATGTCCCAAACAGCCAGAAGGGGCTTCATCAGAGAATATAATTCACCCCATTCTCCGCAGTCCAATCCCTGTACTTCCTACAGAATGTCAGTCTGTTCTTGATGTTTTTATTGGGGATCAGTGGCTTCTTTGCTGCTCTTCTTGGCAGGCCAGGTCATCCTCTAAAAACTTTCACCCCACTGTGTGTGCAGATGCACTAACTGGCGTAAAGGTATTTATGTGTGGGGTTCAGGGGCGTAGCGTGGGGGGGGCCGGAGGGGCCGTTGCCCCGGGCGCCAAATTGCAGGGGGCGCCAGGCAGCCGAAATTTCAATGTGGCTCCCGTCCCCTCCGTTATGCCCCATAGGCTTCAGGCCTAGTGGCCTGAAGCCTATAAGGCAGTAGAGCGATGCAGGACTCGGTCACGATAACCTCACTGTGACCTCCTGCGTCGGGTCTCGCGAGATGACGCGATGACGCGGCGCAGGAAGGCACAGTGAGGCGTTCGTGACCGCCTGCGGCGGGAACAAGCAGGGATGGAGATGGGTAAGTATTTTTTTTTTATGTTACCTTTCCTAATTGCAGTGCAGAGGCTCTGGGGGCAGTATGGGGGGTGGGAGAGGACTGGAGCAGAAAGGCTATGGCATTGGCACAGTAATAAGAGGGGGACATTATATTAGCAAAGAGGGGGCCAGTACATTAATAACAAAGAGGGGGACATTATATTAATAACAAAGAGGGGGCCAGTACATTAATAACAAAGAGGGGGACATTACATTAGCAAAGAGGGGGCCAGTACATTATTAATAAAAAGGGGGGCATTATATTAATAATAAAGAGGGGGCCAGTACATTACTATTAATGTAATGACCCCCTCTTCATTATTAATGTAATGACCCCCTCTTTATTATTAATGTAATGACCCCCTCTTTGTTATTAATGTAATGGCCCCCTCTTTGTTACTAATGTAATGACCCCCTCTTCATTATTAATGTAATGACCCCCTCTTCATTATTAATGTAATGACCCCCTCTTTATTATTAATGTAATGGCCCCCTCTTTGTTATTAATATAATGGCCCCCTCTTTGTTATTAATATAATGGCCCCCTCTTTATTATTAATGTAATGGCCCCCTCTTTGTTATTCATGTAATGGCCCCTCTTTATTAATAATATAATGGCCCCCTCTTTATTATTAATGTAATGGCCCCCTCTTTATTATTAATATAATGACCCCCTCTTTGTTATTAATGTAATGGCCTCCTCTTTGTTATTAATGTAATGACCCCCTCTTTATTATTAATATAATGACCCCCTCTTTATTATTAATGTAATGGCCCCCTCTTTGTTATTAATGTAATGGCCCCTCTTTGCTAATATAATGGCCCCCTCTTTATTATTAATGCAATGGCCCCCTCTTTTTATTAATGTAATGGCCCCCTCGTTGTTATTAATATAATGGCCCCCTCTTTATTATTAATGTAATGGCCCCTCTTTATTATTAATGTACTGGCCCCCTCTTTATTATTAATATAATGGCCCCCTCTTTATTATTAATGTAATGGCCCCTCTTTATTATTAATGTACTGGCCCCCTCTTTGCTAATATAATGGCCCCCTCTTTATTATTAATGTAATGGCCCCTCTTTATTATTAATGTAATGACCCCCTCTTTGCTAATATAATGGCCCCCTCGTTGTTATTAATATAATGGCCCCCTCTTTATTATTAATGTAATGGCCCCTCTTTATTATTAATGTACTGGCCCCCTCTTTATTATTAATATAATGGCCCCCTCTTTATTATTAATGTAATGGCCCCTCTTTATTATTAATGTACTGGCCCCCTCTTTGCTAATATAATGGCCCCCTCTTTATTATTAATGTAATGGCCCCTCTTTATTATTAATGTACTGGCCCCCTCTTTGTTATTAAAGAGGGGGCCAGTACATTAATAATAAAGAGGGGGCCATTATAATATACAGGTGGAATAATATTATGGGGAATGAAAGCTATCTGTCTGGCTCTAGCTCAGTATTGGGGGGCAGCAGGATGACAGTGTTGAGACACCAGGAAGGAGAGCATGATAGTAAAGTGAGGAACCTAAATTTTTTTCGGTGAAACTCTGCAGAGACGAGAAGCGGCTGAAAGAAGTTATCATGGTGGTCTTATCTCTGAATGAAGACGTCGAGGAGAGTCTACATCACAGGAGACGTCACTGGATGTAACAGGTATGGTGCGGTATTCTACTGTAATAATAATGTCCATCCACATATCTGTTTCATGGTAGGGTTCAGGGAGAAGATTGAGAATTTGGCCCATACTGCCGCATTCTGGCCCCAGACTTCAGGTCACACTGTGTGTGTTCTGAATTCTGGGGCCTCACACCCATCTACTACATTATCTGTACTCAGAGAGTTATCTCTGTGTTATCTGAGGTGTTACATAGGACTGCTAGTGATCTACTATAGTATCTGTTAAAAGTGGCGTGCCTGGGGTAGGCGCGGGGGGGGGGGGGGGGCGCAATTTTTGGCTTGCCCCTGGTGCTGGCAACCCACGCTACGCCACTGTTGCTTCCCATCCAAGGGAGTGGGCTCACAATTTTGAAGCATCAAAATAAATATTGAGTCTTTGCATAAACTTGATGTATTTATGAATAAAAGTGAAACAACTCATGACATGCTTATAATTGTTCTTCAGTATACCATAGAAACATCTGACAATAACTTTGTAAAAACCAGCATCTGTGTCAGTCTCAAAACATTTTACAACTGTAGACTTTACATAGGACCAATGCAGCCATCAGTGTAAGAAACCAATGTTGTTAACCCTTTGTAGACATCCAGACTTTTTTTTGCCCATTTCAATATCCATGCTGTCCTGTAGAGTGTTTCTGCAGTTAATGCTCATTTGCACAGCACTTGTGGGTATTGGACTCCCTTTCTTGAGAATACTGAGGCTCTGACCACTGGGATCCAACATTTATCACCTACTCTGTATATAGGTGATAAATGGTATTTGTGGGTTAACCCCTTTAAGCAGAGATGAGAGATAGCTTGCAGGCAGGACACTATTGTAAACCACTTCAACTGAAAGCAAAGCAGCTCTACAATATCATTAGCAGCTAGCAATACCTAGTGGAGAGAGTCATGCGAAATGAAGGGAATTTATAAAGTAAGAAAAAGAGCTCAATTAGATATACTATATAATAATCAGTCCAGATTTTTGCATGTAAGGACACAATGGTGGACATTAACTTTAGGCATAGTACACTTGATGAAGCTCTTGTTAGGGACCCTGCCAACAGCTTTTTCTGTAGAATAGTACAGTAGGTGATCCCACGGGGTACATCAATCATGCTATAATTAGTCCTATTCAGTTAGCCCATGTACTATTTTATACTCCAGGGGAAAAATGTATAGTGTATAGGGCCCACGGTCACAGGGGGGTCCCTGCTCAGCACACAAGGACCTTGTCTGAGAGGGTTTAAATAAGGGTCGCTTATGACACTAGCCAGAGAACGGACCTTCTGTGTGGAGCCCGATGCTGACTGATGTAAGTAGCTGGAGTGAAGGGGTTACCGATAAGAGGCAAGGGGAATCAGGGCAGTAAGTATATTGGGGTCTGATGTGACGTTTGAATAAATTTAGGGATCTGGTCTGATCTGAACGTGCTGCCAAAACAGATTTTCTCTGCCACATGTGAACATGTCCCAACGGAGTAAGAGGCCCCCTTTTCATTAATTGCTTACAAATATACGGTATAAATAAGGACTAGTCCAGTATATAGGGGTGTAGCTATAGGGAAAGCAGGGGAGGCGGCTGCTTTGGGGCCCAAACTCAAAAGGGGCCCATCCAGGAGGAGGACCAAAAGATTTTATTGTCAGGGCTCCCTCAACCAGGGCTGCCATCAAAAATTTTGGGGCCCTTTATACAGCTCAAGGCCTGGGCACCCCCTCCCGTGGCCCGCTCCTACTCTGCCCCTTTAGAATTCATCCTAACTCCGCCTCCCAGCCCCCTCTCCCCCCTTAAGGACCCACCCCAGTCTGCACTCCAGTCTGTGGACTCTGGTCTTTTGTCTCGCCTCGGTATGGTTCCTTCTACTCCTGACTAAGGCTTCCACTTCCTGCCACCCACCTGCAAACCAGAATTGACTGGCAGGCGGCGGTGCGCAAACAGGACTGGTGCAAGGATTTTTGCCACCCTAGGCGAAAGCTATTTTTTTTGCCCCCCTTGACTCCGCCCATTGACCATGCCCTTTGACCCGCCCCTTTTTTGTAGGCCACCTATTTAATGATTGTTGCATGTAACATTTTACTTGACCAGCTAATTTTAGATATTCTAGATATTCTTGGTGGTCATCTGGGCCATTTTGGCCTCAAAACATTACATGACGCCCTACACTACATTACATTATTGACAACTACGTTTTTACCTTGACTGGTGGTGGTCTAGGTGTGTTTATCAGCAGGTCTGCTCCAGTCACTGTTATGGGGATCTGTGGATGACACATACCATATATAGCATCTTATGCTATATGTGTCATCCACAGATCCACCTCATGACAGTGTCATCCACAGATCCCCCCATAAATGTCATCCACAGATGCCCCTCCCTATAACAGTGCCGCCATCCACAGATCCCCCTCCCCGCCGCTCACAGGAGTATACATTTATAAACTGTAATCCGTATCCTGCAGTAACTTTAACTTTAAATCAGCGCTCATCTCTTTACTACCTACCTTACACTGGCGGGTGGCAGCACTCACTCACTGACGTCGCGCGCCTGCGCCGCCTAGTGGGAGGAGCAGACACGTGACGTCAGTGAGTGAGCGCAGCCCGCACTGCTTGTTACCGGAGCTTAGTGTAAGGTAGTGAAGATATGAGCGCTGATTTAAAGTTACTGCAAGATACGGATTAACTGTAGCGACGCAGCCTATCACTCACTGACTGACTCACAAAAAAAAAAAGGCTCGGGACCGCCTGGCCTCCCCCCCCCAGGCCCCTTACTGGAGTATTGGCTGTACCCCCATGATGGCGGCCCTGCCGTCAACAGTATTATGCAATGGTATCATATACAATGATATCATATACACTGTAGTAAAGAGTTGGAGCTGGTGTTGGGCATCGACTTACTTGCCACAGGAGCCCAGTCATTTCAAGTTACGCCATCGCCAGTATACAAGTTATCACTGTTTGGTAAGATATTACTGTGGTCAGCAATAGCAAGTCCTTTGTGGCTAATATATGATATAAATAAGAAAGGTATTATTTTAGTAAATCATTGTTAGGCCTCATGCACACAGACTTTTTTTGTGGTCCGCAAAAACGGTTTCTGTTGTTCCGTGATCCGTGTCCGTTTTTTCTTCTGTGGGTCTTCCTTGATTTTTGGAGGATCCACGGACATGAAAAATGAAAAAAAAATCTAAGTCAAGTTTGCCTTTGAAATGATAGGAAAAAACGGACACGGATCACGGACGCGGATGACAATCTTGTGTGCATCCGTGAACCGTTGGCCGTGAAAAAAACACAGGTCATATTTTTTTCACGGACTGGAAACACGGATCACGGACGCGGATGCCAAACGGTGCATATTCCGATTTTTCCACGGACCGCGGAATGCACACAACGGTCGTGTGCATGAGGCCTTAAAGTAATAACTGGAATGGGGCAGCTACAGTACCCTGAAAGATTATCAAAATTAGGGTTATTCACTTTAGAAAAAAGACAACTAAGGGGAGATCTAATTACTATGTATAAATATATCAGGGGTCAGTACAGAGATCTCTCCCATCAGCTATTTATCCCCAGGACTGTAACTGTGACGAGGGGACATCCTCTGCGTCTGGAGGAAAGAAGGTTTGTACACAAACATAGAAGAGGATTCTTTACGGTAAGAGCAGTGAGACTATGGAACTCTCTGCCTGAGGAGGTGGTGATGGTGAGTACAATAAAGGAATTCAAGAGGGGCCTGGATGTATTTCTGGAGTGTAATAATATTACAGGCTATAGCTACTAGAGATGGGTCGTTGATCCAGGGAGTTATTCTGATTGCCTGATTGGAGTTGGGAAGGAATTTTTTATTCCCCTAAAGTGGGGAAAATTGGCTTCTACCTCACAGGGTTTTTTCTGCCTTCCTCTGGATCAACTTGCAGGATGACAGGCCGAACTGGATGGACTAATGTCTTTTTTCTGCCTTATGTACTATGTTACTATGTTAAAGTGCTGATTTGGGATAGATTCGTTAACAATTATATGTACAACTCTGCCATCTAGTGTTCTTTTCTGATAATTGCATACAAGCTGCATACTGAAGGTCTTATGCCTTAGGCCTCTTTCACACGACCATTTGGCTTTTTCAGTGTTTTGCTGTCCGTTTTTTACAGATCCGTTGTTCCATTTTTTGTTTCTGTTCTGTTTTTTTTTTTTTTTTCGTATTGCATATACAGTATACAGTAATTACATAGAAAAAATTGGGCTGGGCATAAAATTTTCAATAGATGGTTCCACAAAAACGGAACGGATACAGAAGACATACAGATGCATTTCAGTATGTGATGTTTTTTAATTTTGCGCACCCATTGACTTGAATGGAGCCACAGAACGTGATTTGCGGGAAATAATAGGACATGTTCTATCTTTCAACGGAACGGAAATACGGAAACGGAATGCATATGGAGTACATTCTGGGCTTTTTTTGCAGAACCATTGAAATGAATAGTTCCGTATACGGACCGTATACGGAACGCAAAAGACGGCCCATATATGGAACGCAAAAAACAGCCCGTAAACAAAACAAAAACGGTTGTGTGAAAAAGGCCTTGCGTTTTTTTTTGCGGATCCATTGTAACAATGACTATCCTTGTCCACAAAACGGAAAAGAATAGGACATGTTGTATTTTTTTTGCGGGGCTACAGAACGGACATACTGATGCGGACAGCACACATTGACAGCCCCATTGAAATGAATAAGCCGGCATCCTATCCGCAAAAAAAGCGGAACGAACACGGCAACAAAATGCATTAGTGTAAATGTACCCTAAGGCCTCATGCACACCACAGTTCCGTTTTTTTCAGTCCGCAAACTGCGGATCCACAAAAAACGGAAGCCACCCGTGTGCCTTCCATAATTTGCGGAACGGAACGGGCAGCCCATTGTAGAAATTCCTATTCTTGTCCGCAAAACGGACAAGAATAGGACATGTTATATTTTTTGGGCAGGGCTACGGAACGGAGCAACGGATATGGACAGCACACGTAGTGCTGTCCGCATCTTTTGTGGCCCCATTGAAGTGAATGGGTCCGCATCGCGGCTCGGATGCAGACCAAAACAACGGTCGTGTGCATGAGGCCTTATTCACACATCAGTGTTTTGGTCATTGATTTTCATCAGTGATTGTGAGCCAAAGCCAGGATTGGAGGCTACACAGAGATAAGATATAATGGAAAGATCTGCCCCTGTTCTATGTTTAGTGCCGCTCCAGGTTTTGGTTCAAAATCACTGACCGACACTGATGTGTGAATGAGACATATTATGATTGCTGCGTGTAAAAAAAAAAGGCAGTGACTACAGCGACAATACTTCTGTATTTATTATACTTGAGCTACTTTTACATCTGCGTTTTTGCTTGGTCCGTCATGAGTTCAGCAAAAACGAATCCAGTATATAATACAACTGTCTGCATCCATTCAGAACGGATCCGGTTGTATTATATCCCAAATGAACAAGACAGATCCGTCACTAAATCCACTGTACATCAATGGGCACGTGTTCAAAATATGGATCCATCACCATTGACTTACATTGTGTTTCATGACGGATAAGTGTTGATTAGTATCCCATGAGGCACTAAGCACTGCACTGAATCCGGACCCATTCATTTCTATGGGGCTGTTCAGATGAGCGGTGATTTTCATGCATCACTTCTGCGTTGCGTGAAAACGGCAGCATGCTCTATTTTGTGCGTTTTTCACGCAACGCAGGCCCCATAGAAGTGAAGGGGGCTGCGTGAAAATCGCAAGCATCCGCAAGGAAGTGCTGATGCGGTGTGATTTTCACGCACGGTTGCTAGGAGACGATCGGGATGGAGACCCGATCATTATTATTTTCCCTTATAACATGGTTATAAGGGAAAATAATAGCATTCTTAATACAGAATGCATAGTACAATAGGGCTGGAGGGGTTAAAAAAAATATATATATATAATTTAACTCACCTTAATCCACTTGTTTGCGCAGCCCGGCTTCTCTTCTGTCTTCATCTGTGAGGAAAAGGACCTGCGGTGAAGTCACTGCGCTCATCACATGGTCTATCACATGGTCCAGCACCATGGTGATGGACCATGTGATGAGTGCAGTGAAGTCACCACAGGTCCTTTTCCTCACAGATGAAGACAGAAGAGAAGCCGGGCTGCGCAAACAAGTGGATTAAGGTGAGTTAAATTATTTTTTATTTGTTTTTAACCCCTCCAGCCCTATTGTACTATGCATTCTGTATTAAGAAAATAATACAATCTACACAACACCTAACCCAAACCCGAAGTTCTGTGAAGAAGTTCGGGTTTGGGTACCAAACATGCCGATTTTTCTCACGCGCGCGCAAAACGCATTAAAATGTTTTGCACTCGCGTGGAAAAATCACACATTTTCCCGCGACGCACCAGCAACTTATCTGGGCCAAAAACATGATGCCCGTGTGAAAAAGGCCTAAAAAACACTGCTTGAAACACTTTGGTTTGTGTCATGGGAGCGCAATGAAATGGAACGGAATGCATTCTGGTGTGCTCTGCTCCCTTCAGTTCAGTTTTGTCCACATTGACAATGAATGAGGATAAAACTGAAGCGTTTTCTACCGCTTTTGAGATTCTATCACAGATCTCAATAGCAGAAAGGGAAAGCGGAGGTGTGAAAGTAGCCTTTTATATTAGTTATGTGAGATCAGAAATGCATACACAGTACATTATTTATGGTTGATTTTGTTCCAGGTTACATAGGTCATAAACCAATCCAATATTCTGTAACTCTGGCCTTCAAAATACTGTATGTCCTTTTGAAGTCACTTTTGTGCTTTTGGACCCAATTGCCCAGATGCCTATTACTGTGGTGTGTCTATACGGATGGCAAGATCCTGTGAAGAACTCAACACTTCAGAAGAACCTTAATGGTGGCTCATTCTGATTGTTACTAAGGGGCTGTCCCTCTCATATGAACACTACTGATTTCTGTTAGACTAGCCAATGAGTATCATTTATATATGTAGTGCCCTGGACCAAGTATACTTTGGACTGCGGACATTTGCCCGTTGTGCTACTACACAAAGCTATCAACTCACAACTTTAGTGCACTTGGAAGGGATATACTGTTTTATATTATTGAACTGCATTTTATATGTTTATTGTAATATATCATGTTCATTTGCACAGTTCCTGCTCTGCACTGTGGAAAAGGTTAATGAACAGCCATCTAATACCGGACATCCTACCTATACACTGAGAAGTTAGAAATCTTCTGCAGTTACTATGAGGGACTATGCAAAGTTTTGAAGAGAAAAAACAAGCACACTGTCCTTTTGACTGTCTGGTTTAGCTCTGTTGTTTACTTCTGAAGACTTGCTTATGTCTGGAAAAACTGCTTAATAATTTCGATAGTGTTGCATTGATACTCTATAAAAGTTTGACAGAAATTGCAACAATGTTTCTGTTTAGGCTATGCTTCTTCACGCCACACCTTCATCTAAAAAGTTTAAGTTTAGCTTGAAACTGTATATAAGGAGAGTAGTCAGAGTCCTTAGTTGTCTACAGTTGGGGACCAGCGATTAGTAGAAGAAACTCTGGCAGACTGCATGAGTGATCAGAAGACAATGAGATAAGGATGCTGAGCCACAGACCCTGAGTCAACAGCCTTCTTATCAGGGAGCCAGCCGGACAACTGAGCCTCAGACCCTGGGCCACCACCCTTTGGCCAATGTACCAGCCTTCTGAGAGAGAAAGAGACAGCTAGCTCTTGACTTTCTTCAGCACAAAACCTACTTTTGCCAGGTAGGAGAAGCCTTGCCTGTATTGTTATACACTTGAGTTCCTCCAATAAAGCACACTGGTTTACTGTAGACCCTGACTCTGTGGACTTCTTTCCCAATGGAGGGCCTTACCATCCCCTTTGGAGAGTAGCAACATGTGGTGACACCTCTACGGTTTCTGGGGGACCCAGTGTAGCATTGGGGCCATTACAAACCCAGCCACTGCCTATATTGGCTACATTTTTTAGGAAAGAGCTAAAATTGTTTGGGTGGTGCTTATCTATGAGCTCATGGGCAGCTCTCCTCAATTGTATAGTATGGCACAGGTGGCATCAGAGCAAGAAGAATGGTTCTGACATGATAAATTTGCAGCAACTGGTCAGCTTTACTAATGATGCAGCCAACAAAGTCTGATCTACTTGGGCTTAACAACCATCCAATCATGAGAGAAATACAATTAACCGTCTCAGGTTTGGAGAGGCTCAGTTCTTAAAAAGTCATCACAATGAGCTAGCTCTCTCTCTCTTCCAGCTCGCAAGAGTGTTCTCAGCAATATTTTGCAAACTGTAAGCCCACATGTAGCAGTCCATAGAACTTCACTGATAAAGAGGCAGTACGCTGTTGGAGATTTCAGCATGACCAAGCTAGAATGTGTCGCCAAGATTCACCTCACAGCTGACGCCCACCACAACCAGCAATATCTAATAAGTGCTAAAGCACCACTTCAGCCCCTGATGCTGAACACTTTGCAGACCAAACAGTGGGCTCCAGCTCAACACATTAGCTTATGTCCAACTACTATTATGGTATGGTCTGACAGTGAGGCTGGCCACATGCGGCCATGTCATACCACCCTTAGCAACCAATGAGCGGTGAAATTGTGCAGCCATTGGCTCCCTCTGGTGGGAGTGGCTTAGCTACATGGAGTGTTCTCCGGGAATTAAGAAAATGAAAATACTTAAATATTACTTTATTATAAATATATTCCAGAATATCTTTTATTAGTTAGAATGGCTTGTTTTGTCTAGGGGGCAATCAGTAGGAGAAATAAAATGCGTGCCTTCCTATTAGTATGCACACAACCTGTTATAATCACACAACAGGACAAGCTACTTCACAACACTCATTCAAAGATTTGCCTCATCCTCCTCTCTGCTCTACTTGTCAGGGATTATGATCCTGAATACTGTTTAATATGGTCGTCAGCTGAATTTCTGTAGGAATATAGTTCATGAGGAGACATGAAGTACAGAGATGAGGGTGGGGATGTGGCTAATGAGCAGCAGCTCTTGTATGCAGTCTCCATTACCACAGTCTGTCCTGTCCATCCTCTCTGTACTTCATGGCTCCTCATGAACTCTATTCCCTCAGAGACTGAGCTGAAGATCTTATCATCTGAATTCAGGATCATAATCACTGACACACAGAGCAGAGAGTAGGATGAGTCAGCTCTTTAGCTCAGTGTTCTGAAGTAACTTGTCCTACTGTGTCATTAGGACAGGATTTGTGTGTACTTATTGGACGGCGGCCATTTTATTTCTCCTAAGGATTGCTCCCCAGACAAAACAAGCCATTATAACTAATGAAAGGTATTTGGGAATATATTTAAAGTAATAAAGTATTATTTAACTATTTTAATTCCTGGAGAAAACCTTTAAGATAGAAAGGCTGGCTTTTTTTTTAAACTTTCGTGACACCACCAAACATGGAAAACACAGCATACTTACGCAGATACGAGAGCTGTTACAATACAGCACTCACATATATACATCGGGGGTCATTTACTAAATCTGTACACTAGGGGGCACATCTATTAAGACCGGTGTTTTAGTCACCAGTCTTAATAAGCCCCTAAGCTGGCTGTGGTTCCGCCAAAGTATAAAGAGAAGCAGGCCTAGCTTCCTAGCTGTCTTACATTTAGACCTTTTTCTATGCCCGAAATAGGGAAATTAGTTAAAAAGGTAAACCTACCAGTACATCCCCTTCCCCACCCATGCCATGCCGACTTTTTTAAACCTGGCGTGGGGGGGAGAAGCCAACCGTTGCGCCACAATCTGCGCCTAAAATACGCTTAATATAGGCGTATTTCAGTATGACAAATGATCTCCTAGG
The DNA here is from genome assembly GCF_014858855.1 of Bufo gargarizans. Classification (NCBI taxonomy): domain Eukaryota; kingdom Metazoa; phylum Chordata; class Amphibia; order Anura; family Bufonidae; genus Bufo; species Bufo gargarizans. Next base: position 559,983,225 of record NC_058080.1, on the reverse strand, counting down.
TTTTTTTGTATGCAAAAGTCAGACATTTTTGCACAAACAGCAATATGTGCAAAAATTTGTGACTTTTTGAGTTTTTACACCACTTTCTCCACTTTCTTAAATGTGGGCAGAGGTTAGCAGAAAGAGGTGAGCTATCGTGGCCTGGCACATTTACTATAATTTATACTGGAAAACTGGTGTAAATTATAAATGAAGTGCATGCCATCTCCTAGCTCCTTCTGACACACAGCATCACAAATGTGACATATTTATTAAGAAGCCTGAGCCTCTAAAAGGGGTATTCTAGTTTCATGAAATCAATGACCTATTCTCAGGATAAACAATCAATTTCTGGTGGGCGGGGTCTGACTCTCAGTATCCTTGTCATTCAGCTTTTTGAATGGGCCATAGCTCTCATGCGAGAGCTGCATACTAGTCAGTGTTTGCCTGCAGGCCATCTACATTGTAATGGTGGTGCACTGGAATTACAGTTGTTCCTCCCCTTCAAGTGAATGGGAGAGGAATGTGCAATTACCCTGCACCGCCACTACAATGGTGATTGCAACATTGAAGGGGATGCAACACTCCAGTGAGCGCCATTATCCCTTTAAACTTTTGATATTCATTTGAGGATAGGCCATCAATATCACAAAACTAGAATAACCCTTATAATATTTTCTACACGTATTTGTACAAAGTATTGCTGTGTACATTACACTGCTGGGTGATCAGTGGCATACAACCGAGCCCTCTGTGGGTCAGGAAAAATTACAGGATATTAACCCCAGGTCACAGAACTGTAGTGTCACTGTCACAGATATTACTGGGAACCTGAGTGAGCAGAAACTAGATCAAAGGGGTAATGTGGTTTATTCCATAATGGCACGTGCTGATGAGATGCTAAACACACAAATTGTAGAATACAAGGCTGACTGATGTTAAATTGCTTTAAGGCATTTGAATTTCAAGTACTGGGGAAGATTAAACAATAATTATCACTGCTTCTTTTAAAGAACCAATGGCAATTTGTGGCATAGAAAAAGAACTGTGGTGTCAGAAGCTGAAAACCAGTAATCAGACAACAGGGAATCCACACAATTTCCAGTATGTGAGAATTTCCCCACAATATTGATAATTTCACCAGGGAATATATCATGATGGAATGTCTTCTGCTGTCGAGATCCCTACCGACGTTTCTTCACTACATCTGCTCCTGAGTAATCTGGGTGACAAGCAACAGGACCTCCATTACAGCTCCGCCAGAAGTCTCTCATCGGATGTTAAATTTGCTGGTTATGTCAAAACCTAGTCCTAGTCTCATAGAAACTAAAAAGGCAACAGCTAAATGGAATTTTTATTAGGTTAACAGGATATTGGAAATGATTTTACTATGTTCGGGAAAATTCTCGTTAATGAATTTATTGACAGAGAGGGACAGTTCCAAAGAGAGCAGTTCTGTGGGCTCCCAGAGTGATCCTAACTGTCAACCCATCTAGACAAGGACAAGAATGTAGACTCTGAATCCAGTCAAAGCTATAGGTTCAGATTGCATCCTCTTGTAACTCTTGAACAAAGTGACAGTCAGTCCATCTTGTCTCCTATGAAGTAATATCACGGTGCCCATTCAGTAATGTCATCCGTTCCAGTTTCTGGCATGATTAAGATACTAGGCAACAGGTATTAGTTTCAGTCGTCAAAGACCTCACAGGGACTTAAGATGACAAGCAGGTTATTGAAATATAACCGCTAATGTGATCAGGCCATTGAATACACCACTGACCACTGGGTAACAGACTGTGACTATACCACTGACCAGTTGCTGGACATAATATAAACAAGCCAGTATACCACTCACCACGTGGGCCCGGACATGGTCTGTTCCAATACATACCAATCTAGCTTTTGAATTTTTAACCTAAAACCAGTTGTCAAATCATATGCTAGGTAGTAGGTACCTAATGACAGGGATACTTACCAGTAATAATCTTCAATATTGAGATTATATGTTGTCATTCTAGAATAATAGTGCACCATAATAAATCTTCGGATGTTTAGATTGAACTTCTATGGATGTTGCTATCAATTAAACCCATTGTGAATAGGTGGTTGCTAATAATTTGCTATAGAGTCCTGAGAATTTTAGCTAAACTGTAGTTCTACTAGTGATTTGTCACATCATAATGGTCATTTAAAATGGAGGGAAGGAATGTGACCAGCTATTTACAACATCTTATAAACACCTGAAAGGGCAGTTATAATTATATACAACTACTGGATGATAGAGTCCTCTGTAGAGTCCTTTATTCCATGCCTTGGAAATATTTATTTTAATTGTTAGGAGCCTCCAAAATGTGATGTTTAATACAATAAAATATATACCCATACTTCTCAAACGTACAGTAAACATACTGTAAATTAAAAAAATTATAGGCACAAAAACATACAATTGACAACATGAAATCAAAATAATTTAACTTTTTACTTTTGGAAGTGCCACTTCTGTTGCTAATAGAACTATGACTTAGGCCTCATGCACACTGCTGTTGCCCGGCTGTGCCCGTATTGCGGCCCGCAAACAGCAGCTCCACAATATACAGGCACCGGCTGTGTGCACACTGTATCACAGATGCCGACCCATCCCACTTCCGTGGAATTTCTCTCCTTGACTCCGCACCGCCCAAAAAAAAATTGGACCACGGACCCATTTAAGTTGAAAGGGGCTGGGTCTATCTGTGGCAACCACACGGATGATGCTCATGCATTGGGGACCACTAATTGTGGTCCCCAATTCACGGAACGGCCAGCATGAGTTCATGTGCATGAGCCCTTATACTGGGGCAAAAGTTAAAGGGTTTTCTGAGACTTTAATACTGATGACCTATCCAGAGTATCTGATAAGTGGAGGTTACGACACCCGGGACCCACCAATCAGCTGTTCAAGAGGGCAGCAGCACTTACAGGTCGTGGCCTTCTCACAGCTTCTTCTAGGCCAGGTTCATTGGTCATATCGCCTAGGTGCAGCTTAGCCCCATTCAAATGAATGGGACTGAGCGTTATGCCAAGTACAGCCACTATACAATGTGCTATGCTTGGTAAGCGCTGTTTCCTTCTTAAACATATGATCGGTCCCAGGTGTCAGACCGCTACCAATCAGATACTGGGGATAGGTCATCAGTTATAAAATCCTGCAAAAGCCTTTTAAGTTTCCTTTTAAATATCTAAAAAGAGAGGAAAGGTATTTTAGAGTATAAACCAACTGAAATTATACCGAGAAGTTGTCTTTCCAATAGGAGTCTGTCACCAGGAAAATCACTGGTAAACCTGGCACAATGCCTTTAGGTCCAACCAGGGGCGTAGCTAAAGACTTATGGGCCCTGGTTCAAGAGTTCAGCTTAGGCCCCCTTCCCTTAGTGCTTTGTGGCCAGGGGCAGGGAAGCACATAGCCTTCATGCTGCCTGAGGCAAAAATTGAAACGGCACCCCCTCATGACAAATTCTTGACCTAACCCCTTTCCTCTAGCAAGAGTTGTAACTTGACCAGGATGCACTTGCTATAATACCGTTGTCGTGCTATGCAGCACAAGAAGGGTCTTTGTGCCCCCTCAGGCTCCTGGGCCCAGTAGCGACCTATCACTTAGCGATCTGTTGCTTAATTCTGGAGAAATAGTATTTTTCATCCATTAAGTGCAAATAGGGTGGGCCCAAGTCATTATGTGCACCCTGCTTCCTCTTGCAGCCCATGTCTCTCCATCCTGATTGACAGGGTCAGACGAGATGATTAGGCATGAAACTGCCCCTCAAGTAGGCGTCAGTACTACTTCTCCAGAATGAAGCAATGGATTGTTAAGTGTAAGGTATTATTACATTTAGCTGAGCTAGCCCTACGAGGAATTGTGCCTGGTTTAACAGGGAATTTCCTGGTGACAAACTCCCTTTAAAGGTAATTATATTTTGCGGAATTCTCCGGTAATAATACCCCAAAAAATATTTAAAATAATAGCTAGCCTTTTAATGGATTTGATATGGCGAGGGAAAAAACCAAGGATAAAAGCACAAATATTGTATATCCAAGAGAGGGAAGGCGGATTATCCGTCCCAGATTTTGAACTTTATTTCATCGCTGGCCATATAAAAACATGATAATGTGGAGTAATACGCAAAGATATAAGTCCATGATTGCAGGGATAAATTATAGGTTAGACAATTGTACTATTTTCCAATTAAAGGGGTTGTCCAGGTTCAGAGCTGAACCCGGACATCCCTCCATTTTCACCCCAGCAGCCCCCCTGACATGAGCATCGGAGCAGTTCATGCTCCGATGCTCTCCTTTGCCCTGCGCTAAATCGCGCAGGGCAAAGGCATTTTTCTGAGTTCCGGTGACATACCAGGCTCTCTATGGGGCTGACAGGCAGCCCGGTGACGTCACCGGCACTGATGGGCGGGATTTGGCTCTGCCCTAGCCAGTAAAACGGCTAGGGCAGAGCTAAAGCCCGCCCCTCAGAGCCGGTGACGTCATCGAACACACTGCTGGGCGGAAGTTACCGCCCGGCAGTGTGTTATTGAAAACACAAGAGCCTGTGCCCTGCGCGATCTAGCGCAGGGCACGGGAGCGCATCGGAGCATGAGATGCTCCGATGCCAGGCTCAGGAGGGCTGCCGGGGTGAAAATAAGGGTATGTCCGGGTTCAGCTCTGAACCCGGACAACCCCTTTAATAGAAGCGGGAGTAGTAAGGGAAGGGAAGTAGTAAGATACCGCTATTTGAATTGATGGGGTTTGGAAGGAGGCAAGAGTACTGTGGACCCAGTTTGGACCCCATGCTGACACCTTATTGTGGGACAATACCCACCTTACAGAATTAAAGTCAATTGAGAAGAAAATTTGGTGAAAACGTGGCGACTACAGACTGGGCCAGGTATGGAGACAGGGGGATATAATATTATATGAAGATCTTGAAAATGAGTATGGTTCGGGCAATATAGACCTGAGGTTTTTCTATCTGCAATTAAAACAAGCACTGCGAATCTCGCTAGGAAAAAGGTACACAAATTGATACCCTTCCGCAGCCGTTAATTAATATCTCCAGGATAACAGCAGGGGGGAAATTAATTTCTAAAATATATGAATGTCTGTTGCATCAAAAGACTAAGAAAAAAGCAGCCAATAGCTTATTGTATAAATGGAAAGATGAGTTTTAGGAATTGGCCATAAAGGAAAAAAAATAGGGTTTCTAAGAACTTTTCCCATAGGATTACCCAATTTAATATAATATACCACCTGTACTACTCCCCTAAGATATTAATGAAGTGTTATAAACCTAAAAATGTTTGTTGTTTAAAATGTGGAGAGGTAGGGGTGGACGATGTCCATATACTCTGGACATGTATAAAGACTCAAGAGTTCTGTGGAAAGGTCAATGACAGAATAGAACAATACCATCGGTTTAAAGTCCCCAGCCAATTTGAGACATGTATACTGGGGGTGATGGATAAAATTGAGGCCCCACAACATCGGCAAATTGCATCCAAACTCCTTTTCCGAGCTCGAAAATGTATTATTGGACACTGGGGAGGCAGTGTGGCTCCCACGGTCAGAGAATGGGAGAAGTTTACTAAAATCTCACTTGTTAGAGAGGAATTTCACCAGGCAAATATTAAGAAAAAACTAAGATTTGTTAGAATATGGCAGAAATGGCTAATATAGTTACTCTCCGGGAGACGATGGGTGTTGCTGGTTGGGGCTAGGGTGTAGGGGTGAGAGAGGGGCAAGAGGTGTGAGGATTTTTATATATTTTTTTACCTTCTTTTCTCTCTCCAAGAGGGAGTAGACAATGAATAAGGGAGGAGGGTATATAATGCTATGTAACTAAAAGATTGTTATAACTTTTTTGGTATGATGTAAAAAACAATAAAGATTTAAATAAAAGAAAAAAAAAAAAAAAAGGTAACCTGTCTCCATGAAAATGAAATGTAAGCTATAGGTACCATGAGTAATGGAGCAGGAGGAGCTGAGTAGATTGATATATAGCTTTGTGGTAAAAGGATTAGTATAACTTGTATTTGATATATTTATACATTTAGTATAACTTGTATTTTATACATTTACATTTCTGTTCATTCTTGGCTGGAAGTCAAGAAGACAATACTATTAGTGATTGACAGTTCTCTCTGTAGTCCCAGTCATCAGTCATAGAGGCCCAGTACCCCAGAGCAGGGGGTATCTGCAAATGGTTTGTTATTTAATGTGTTGCATTGTTATGTCATGTATTGTGCCCAGTGTTGCTGTGTATGGATGGCACAGGCTCAGCCCTGGCAGGAGGTTGGGTGAGGATCCAGATCCGCCCCCAGCTTATTTAGCGAGTTGAGAGTGAGAGTTTAGAGACAGAGAGACATGTTGCCTCATGCTCCCTCTTCTCAGGCCCAGAAACCTACAGAGACTCATCGATCTCTGCATGATCTACAGAAGGAGAGAAAGAAAAAGATGAGAAATGGAGAACTTAGGGATTGCATTGCTGAGCATTAGTGTCAGTAAGGCAACCTATTTAAAGCTGACAAGATTTTACTGCTGTAGGGGACATTGTTAAGACACCCTTCACACCTGGACACAATACAATTGGCCAGTCGTATCACTAAAACTCTGTATCCTTCAGTGGACACTATGGCCATTATTGCACGAGTACTTTTTCCCACCATAGGTTCTGTTGAAAGAGACTATAGCAAGATAGAGAGGAAAAAGGGGCCATAACTCCCATCCTGGCCTAAATCCATACATCGTTTTCTGGGAGATAATTGCACTGTGTACAGTTAGAACTGGGTCTGCTATAACTAGATGTACTAAAAACCCAATTTTGTACTAAAGAGAGACATTTATTCTTATACCACTGGCCTTTTTTTTTACTTCTACACCATACACTGGCCATTGCATTGCACTCCACACACCCTGCCTTGCACCTATACAGACAACGTCACAGGCACCCCAACTACCATCAGGCAGGAGCCCTACAACCAGAGTGTGCCCTCCTGTCACTGTCCCCGGTCCAAGGGAGCAATGGCAAGAGGATAGCCACAAATAAATACATTTTTGTGATAAATTGTTGAGGCCAGAGCCACTACCACCCTCATCCTCCACTCCAGCTCCTCCTGAGCTGTGGCAGAGGCACAGCTGTTAATCACTGATAAGACTACCTTTACCTCCAAAGTCCAGAATGAGCAGAAATTTAAATCAATCTTTTCCCAGAAAACTACATATCATTCTGCTGTATAACATGCTGCCTGTGGCGGAGACACCCTGTTTAACAAGGCAGGTTTCCTTTAACAAAGCATAACCCACAAATGCATAATATTTCTCAAAATTTCAAAGTAGAGATAAGCAAACCTTTTGAGATTCAGTTCATTTCAGGGTCGCCTGAATCAATTCTTCCCGAACCAAAATTACTCCAATTGTCCAGAAAATTGGTATATAACCCTAGGACCCTTTTTTTGTTAATTTTTTTTATGTATATTTTCATCCCCATGCCCTGTAATACAATGATAGAGTGACACTGACATACATAGCTATGAGTAAACACATAGTTGACGGTGTTAACAAATAGCATGTTTAAAAACACACAGCACCGTCACATGTGTTATACTTTTTCATAATACAAAGCCTCCAAAAATTGTCCTTTATTTGGGGAATTCAGCATCCTGACCTGAACAGCACAACTATGGCACAACCAGGACCAGGCACCTGCCATAAGTGACATAATTACTGGCACCTAACTACTGAGGGGCATGCAAGTATACTGATCCAGTGACACCAGATATCTGCTGGCAATTTTTTGCAGTTATCGGATTTCATATGAATCTTTTGATCCTCCCCAGCAACACATCAGCTTTACAGAACCTCACAGCCATTCTATTTTATGCAGCCATATACTTCTTATATCTGTAGGAGATGCATATGTTTGTATACTAGTGGGTACATAACGCTATGTGGTATCTGAGTGCGTTTGGCGAGAAGTATTTGCTGGTCTGCTTTGGACCCTACCTATACCGTCCAAACCATGTATGATCACAAGCAAATATTGGCTTTTGGATTTATTATTTTCATCACATTATATAACAACCATATAACCAGTTTAATCAACTTACCATATCTTTTTATCATACTATATAATAACCACATAATAGGTTGAATTGACTGTCGCCTGATGAACTGTATCCTGAATGTTGCAGGGAAACGCGTTGGGACTAGTAGGCCACTTTGTATGGCGGTTGTCTAATTTCTTATGGATTGTGTGATATTTACAACATATAGGTTCCATGTAACGTCCATTTAAATATGTGATCTGCATTACTTTTTCTGGGGCTTTTGGCCCATTTTGCTTGTGATCTATCAGGCTTACCCTGTATTATAACAATATACAGGCATCTTGGCTTCATCTACTTATGTGGTTTATATTTTTATACCTGAACATCTAACATCTGCATATATGATCTATACAGTCATATCTGAATATATTATATTTTAGTGTCGTTTGGCACTACAATAACTTTTGGAAAACTGATGTTGATTTGATGGTGGTTTCTATCCCAGATCAGGGCCATCTAAGGTCATCTAGCAGGTTCCTGACATGGGATCACCCTTATCGGGGTGCCCATTCTGTTTTTAGGAAGGGCTTTATGGAGCACGGAGAGTCTGTAGCCTGATATTACACATTTTTGGGGTTATCTTACTGAATAAGAAATAAAAGGGTACATTTCATTGGTGGTGGTTCTGTGACTTTGATCTTTAAAAAACTGTGCAATTACTCAGCAGCAGAATACTATTGGGGTGCTGTGCTGGCAATAAGCCTATCAACTTGAGATTTTGGAGAAAAAAACTGCCTTTTCTCTATATAACTTTAAAAACAAATTCTTGCGGGGGGCTGGCTTTATAACGCAGAACTGCTAGAATAAGGTTCTTCAGCAGTTGTATTATTAACTACTGTCCTCCAGCCCTCCACTCCGTCAAAGCTTTCCCTGACAAACGTTCCCAGTATTCTACAGTTATTTTGTGCTATTCTTTCCCTACACTGTCCCTATTACGTATGAATAGATGCTTGCTTGTATCTCTGTATACTATGTAAAATCGTTAGATACTGCATAGGCCCATTCATCCTCATCAACAGCAAAACACAGAATGTCATCTGCTCGTTCTGCACAGACATCTCCGTGCCTGGTACCATCCCTGATTGGCTGATGAGGTTCGTTTTTCAGACAAATTTTTGTGAAATTCAGGACCTGGTTCATTATGAATTGATTTGAAGCATCCAAACTACAATGTATTTGCCCCAATTCCATTGATTGAAATTATTTTCTAGTAGGAGCAGCTTCATTTTAGTGCTAGGATGCGGAAGTATATGCACACAGCAGTGTAGCTTATGGGGATTTGCCCCAGATCTCATCCTCTGCATAGCAAAGTTCACACACAATTGACATTCTGTGGATTTCAAAATCCGCACTGCAGGTCAGTTTCCACTCTTTCTGCACCATGCGCATGAGATTTTGAAAATCTAATAAGCTTTTACTGGATAACATTGTGGATGATCTGTACCATATTCATATATGCGCACCATTCTAATTCATTACTAGTGAACATGCAAAAAAACACAACCATCTACCTTGCTTTTTGTGACTTTCGCTGCATTGGGCTTTTCAGAGTCCTTACTGTTAGCTTTCTGGTTTGGTTGCTTTGCTGTACTCGCTACTTTACTGCTGGCAGGTTTTTGCTATAAAAAAGTAAGAAAACGTAAAAGACATTTATTGCCTGTGATGCAACAGTGTACATTCAAAGAAACAATCATTACAGTAAGGCCTCCTGCACACAAACTTTATTTTACCAGTTTCCAATCTTTGCGCTCCGTATACGGAACCATTCATTTCAATGGATCCGCAAAGAAAACCGGAAGGTACTCCGTATGCCTTCCGTTTCCGTATATTTCCGTTCAAACATGGAACATGTCCTATTATTGCCCGCAAATCACGTTCCGTGGCTGCATTTAAGTCAATGGTTCTGCAAAAAAAATATGGAATGCATACAGAATGCATCCGTATGTCTTCCGTATCCGTTCTGTATGGGTCAGTAATACGTAAATCTGTATGGAACTTATTGCACCTCTGCATGTCTCCAGTTTAATACAGAGGGCAACTGAGGTTTTTGCTGTCAGCAGATTTGGAAATAATTGCGGCGTGTTCCACCTTGCAGTGATGTTCTACTCCCCTAGAAGCACTGAATACATTGTATACATTCCCATTGTGCCTACACCTAGCCTTAGGGAATGGGAATGTGTCACCAGTTAAAACCAGATAACACAGTATGTCCTTTTTTTTAAGGCTACTTTCCCATTTCCGCTGTACAGCAGGCTGTTCTGGCATAGAATGCCCCAGCATAGGCCAGACAAAAACTGCTGCGTGCAGTGGTTTCTGTCTGGCCAATTCATTGAATTTTTGCCAGATTCGAGCCAGATCTCCACCGGACCCAATTATAGTTAATGGGTCGGAGGGCATTCTGGTAGCATCCAGCAGTGCCGGATACGGAGAACTTCGGCAACCTGTTCTCTGCTGGAAGAGCCTGTAGGAAGTGGTGCCACAGATGTGAAAATAGCCTAATCTGTTTTTATTTTCTGATTACAGATGTATTTATTCTCTTTCCTGAACATGATTATGGGGGTGGCCATCTTGTCTGAGCTGTTCTTAACAGCATTTGGAAAGCGTTTAAAGAATTGCTTTACAGCAGTCACATGGGCCATAGACACAGTGGTCTGGAGCTGACTTATTGACTTATATAGGACATTTTTCTAGGCATGCCCTGTGATCTGTGCAGAGTAGTACATAAGCTTTGACAATCCCCTATTGTGAATGGAGGATCACGTGTCTTATCTATACACAGAGATGTTATCTGTCATTCTAATCCTGCCTGTAATGATAAGGAGATAACTGCAGTAAAGTGATCTGTACAGACCAAGAAGTGGCGCCTATTATTAGGCCTAGTGGCCAGTGCGAAAACAGGATTTTTTTGTTTAAATTTATATACTGAAATTCTTTAAAAATGTGATTTAAAAAAATAGGAATATTTTCTCAGGACACATAATACCATCTTGATAGTATTTTATAACTGGCCTCCTGATACTTACTGGCAATGGAGGATTTGTGAGCTAATTGGAATATTTTGAGCCATTGGTCGGAGGAGATATCAACTTGCAAAACTTGAGTCAACTTGTCAGAGTAGGAGGGGTGGACCCTCCATTTCTTCACAAGTTAAAACGATGTATTGAAAAAAATTGGGAGAGCGACCTTGGCTAGGCTCTGCGACCTCGCCTGCACTTCTACTGATGCTCATCCGTTATTAGGCACACGCAACTTTCAAAGTTTTGCCAACTGCACTCGACACCAACAGAAAAAAAACAAGCATGGCAGATCACTTTTTCCACATTTCTGCCTCTGGTCAATATCTGCCTTATTTATGTCACAAAAAGGTCCAAAACTGGCCCTTTACGATGTCTACAATCTCTAGTGTTTGGTCGGCTTTACAGCCAGGATTGCCTAATTAAAATCTAAAGGTTGCAAAAAAAAAACACACTATGGTAGAATTTTTAAATGAAGCTTGAAATGACATGATAAATAAGTATTGAGACTATATTTAAAATTCCTACATACATAATGAAAGACCCTCAATGAATATCATGGCAAATCCACCATATACCATAATGGCCGGATACTGAGGAGGAAGACAGAGCCCAACAGCTAAGGCCTCTGTCACACAAGCGGGTTTTCCATCCGGATGTGATGCATGTTGCCAAGGGATAGCATCTGGACTGAATACGGACCCGTTCATTTCAATGGGTCTGTGCACATGAGCGTTGTTAATCACGCAGCCCTGGACCCATAGAGGTGAATGGGGCTTGCATGAAAAACACAAGGCATCCAGATGCAATGCATTTTTCACTGATGGTTGCTGGGTGATATAGATTGTAATTCTTTCATTTTTTTCTTCACAAGTGTGAAAATATCATCAAAACCGACTGCATCCATTCGAAGAAAAAAGTGAAACACTGAATGCAATCACAGACAAAACTGTTTAGACTTTTTTCAGTTTTTCACTGAACAGACCCAATATCGCTTGTGTGAAACAAGCCTAAGGGGTCCCCGCTCCATTCAAGTGTAAGTGGTGTCCATGGATCATAAGTTACAAGAATTATCCTTGTAAAGTGACATAGTTGTGTTCAATATACCTTTACATTAACATATTTCCCTCCTCTGTGATACCACATGGTATCATTTTGGGGTCCTTTATTCTGGTACATTGATATCATCATGCAACCAAAATAATAACCAGCCCAAACACAGCTCCATTGACTGAAAAATAAAAACAGTTTTTTGTACTATTTGCAAAAAAAAAACAAAAAAAACAAACCCCTATGGCTATACTGAACCGAAAAATAAGAAAAATAAAAAAGTTATGCTCTTCGAAGGTGGAAAATACAAAGCTATACCCTTGGGTTAAAGAATAAAGTATAGGGCATACCTGTTGTATCATACATTTCTCATCATACAGTAGAATATAACTCCTGTCTTGAAGCTGTGTGCTGCCAGGACTTAGCGCATCACAGGCCCTCAGAGAAGAATCACAGGGAGTGGTGAGTAATACCTGTTCTAGGACAAGGAGCACTAAACTCACCGGGGCCCGGGGCCCTGAAAACAAATCCATTTGTCCAAGTTCTGGACTAGTGGTCAGACTCGGAGCTGCCATAATGAAAGGGTTTAAAATGCATGGATGCAACTAAGGCTACTTTCTTACCTGTGTTTGGTGCGGATCCGTCTTGTATCTGCACAGACGGATCCGCACCTATAATGCAAACGCTTGTATCCGTTCAGAGCGGATCCGTTTGCATTATTCTTTAAAAAAAAAAAACGGATCCGTCCCGACTTACATTGAAAGTCAATGGGGGACGGATCCGTTTTCAATTGCACCATATTGTGTCAGTGAAAACGGATCTGTCCCCATTGACTTATATTGTAAGTCAGGACGGATCCGTTTGGCTCCGCATAGACGGTCACCAAAACGCTGCAAGCTGCGATTTAGTGACCGCCTAAAAAACGCAATGGAGAACAAACGCAGCAAAATTGATGCATTCTGAACGGATCCTTATCCATTCAGAATGCATTGGGGCTGAACTGATCCGTTTTGGACCACTTGTGAGAGCCCTGAAACAGATCTCACAAGCGGACCCAGAAACGCCAGTGTGAAAGTAGCCTAAGCTAGAATGAAGCACATTACACTGCTAGAATATTGGGGTGAGTTAGCTTTATAGGGCTGTAAACATTTTGGGAGGGATTCTTTAACCACCTCAGCCTCCCTAGCTTAAACCCGCTTAATGATCAGACCACTTTTTACAATTCTGCACTACACTACTTTCACCGTTTATTGCTCGGTCATACATACGTTTACCACCCAAATGAATTTTACCTCCTTTTCTTCTCACTAATAGAGCTTTCATTTGGTGGCATTTCATTGCTGCTGACATTTTTACTTTTTTGTTATTAATCGAAATTTACCGAATTTTTTGCAAAAAAATGACATTTTTCACTTTCAGTTGTAAAATTTTTCAAAAAAAACTACATTTCTATATAAATTTTTCTCTAAATTTATTGTTCTACATGTCTTTGATGAAAAAAATGCAATAAGTGTATATTTATTGGTTTGTGCAAAAGTTATAGCGTTTACAAACTATGGTACAAAAATGTGAATTTCTGCATTTTGAAGCAGCTCTGACTTTCTGAGCACCTGTCATGTTTCCTGAGGTTCTACAATGCCCAGACAGTAAAAACATCCCACAAATGACCCCATTTCGGAAAGTAGACACCCTAAGGTATTCGATGATGGGCATAGTGAGTTCATAGAAGTTTTTATTTTTTGTCACAAGTTAGCGGAAAATGATGATTTTTTTTTTTCTTACAAAGTCTCATATTCCACTAACTTGTGACAAAAAATAAAAACTTCCATGAACTCACTATTCCCATCATGAAATACCTTGGGGTGTCTTCTTTCCAAAATGGGGTCACTTATATTTATACTATTTATTTATACTGCCCTGGCATTTTAGGGGACCTAAAGCGTGAGAAGAAGTCTGGAATCCAAATGCCTAAAAAATGCCCTGTGAAATCCTAAAGGTGCTCTTTAGAATTTGGGTCCCTTTGGGCCCCTAGGCTGCAAAAAAGTGTCACACGTGGTATTGCCATACTTAGAAGAAGTAGGGCAATGTGTTTTGGGGTGTATTTTTACATGTACCCATGCTGGGTGAGAGAAATATCTCTCTAAAAGTCAACTTTTCCCATGTTTTTATACAAAGTTGTCATTTTAGAGAGATATTTCTCTCACCTAGCATGGGTATATGTAAAAAGACACCCCAAAACACATTGCCCAACTTCTCCTGAGTACGGCGATACCACATGTGTTACACTTTTTTGCAGCCTAGGTGCGCAAAGGGGCCCAAATTCTAAAGAGCACCTTTAAGATTTCACAAGGCATTTTTTACACATTTGGATTCCAAACTACTTCTCACGCTTTAGGTCCCCTAAAGTGCTAGGGCAGTATAAATATCCCACAAGTGACCCCATTTTGGAAAGAAGACACACCAAGGTATTCCGTGAGGGGCATGGCGAGTTCCTAGAATATTTTATTTTTGGCACAAGTTAGAGGAAAATGATATTTTTTTTTTTTTATAATTTTTTTTTTATAATTTTTTTTTTTATAATTTTCTTTTTTCTCTCTTACAAAGTCTCATATTCCACTAACTTGTGACAAAAAATAAAATTTTACATGAACTCGCCATGCCCCTCACGAAATACCTTGGGGTGTCTTCTTTCCAAAATGGGGTCACATGTGGGGTATTTATACTGCCCTGGCATTTTAGGGGCCCTAAAGCGTGAGAAGAAGTCTGGAATATAAATGTCAAAAAAAAATTACGCATTTGGATTCCGTGAGGGGTATGGTGAGTTCGTGGAATATGAGACTTTGTAAGAAAAAACAAAAAAACAATAAAAAAAAATCAATTTCCGCTAACTTGAGACCAAAAAAAAAAAATCTTCTATGAACTCGCTATGCCCCTCAAAAGTGATCTTTTTATAGCGCCGCAGCGATTTTACGGTGTTTTTGCAGTGATCACAAAAAAAAATATTCTGTCACTGCGGTGGGGCGGACTGAACGCAAGTATGCACACAAGATCAGGCCTGATCGGGCGAACACTGCGTTTTTTGTAGAGCCTATAGAACATGTCCTATTCTTGTCCGCAATTGCGGACAAAAAAAGGCATTTTCTATATAGTTCTGGCAATGTGCGGATCCACTAAATGCGGAAAGCATATTGCCGGTGTCCGTGTTTTGCGGATCCGCGGTGTCCGTGTTTTGCGGATCTGTGGATCCGCGGATCCATAAAACACATACGGGCGTCTGAATGGAGCCTTACAGGGAGGTGATCAATGACAGGGGGGTGATCAAAGACAGGGGAGTGATCAGGGAGTCTATTTGGGGTGATCACCCCCCTGTAAGGCTCCATTCAGACGTCCGTATGTGTTTTGCGGATCCGTGCATCCGCGGATCCATAAAACATATACGGACGTCTGAATGGAGCCTTACAGGGGGTTGATCAATGACAGGGGGGTGATCAGGGAGTCTATATGGGGTGATCACCCCCCTGTAAGTCTCCATTCAGACGTCCGTATGTGTTTTGCGGATCCGTGGATCCGCAAAACACATACGGACATCTGAAAGGAGCCTTACAGGGGGGTGATCAATGACAGGGGGGTGATCAGGGAGTCTAATATGGGGTGATCAGGGGTTAATAAGGGGTTAATAAGTGAAAGGGGGGGTGTAGTGTAGTGGTGTTTGGTGCTACTTTACAGAGCTGCCTATGTCCTCTGGTGGTAGATCCAAGCAAAAGTGACCACCAGAGGACCAGGAAGCAGGTATATTAGACGCTGTTAACAAAACAGTGTCTAATATACCTTTCAGGGGTTAAAAAATAATCGGATCCACAGCCTGCCAGCGAATGATCGCCGCTGGCAGGCTGTAGATCAGCTCGTTTACCTGCAGTTCCTGTGAACGCGCACTCCTGTGTGCGCGCGTTCACAGGAAATCTCGCGTCTCGCGAGATGACGCGCCGGCGCGTCTAGGAGGAATGAATCGACCGCCTCCGGAACGCAATCCTGCTTTAGGCGGTCCGAAGGCGGTTAAGTACACTTGCATCGTGCTGAATTATAAATCATTCCTCTTATATTTATTGTGGATGGAATAGATGGACAATCCTATCATTCTGTGAATGCCTGGTAAACATAATTGCACAATTTGTGCTATATTTGAGAGTGGGCCATATGTTTGGCACATTTCTCAAAAACAGTATGGGATGAAAACTTCCCTATGAAAGCATTACATCTCTTCCATATTTCAGTCTGCATTTCCTTTTTCACTTCTGCTGTGTTGTTCTTTGGCGTAATCATTAATTTATCCACCGCGACTCGGCACAGAAGCTGCCAAGAGCCACTAATGTAATGATCAACTTGGTAGCCGTGCCCAAACAATTATAGCTGGCACACTGAAATTCTGTATTCTGCCTATCAATAGAGCAGTTCAAATGCTGTGATATTTTCTGTAGTGTTTCCTTCATGTCACAGGCAGGCACCGATAAATCAGTTCACCAAACTTCACAAAGACATACAACCATTAGGCCTCTTTCACACGGGCGAGTATTCCGCGCGGATGCGATGCGCGAGTTGAACTATTGCACCCGCGCAGAATCCTGACCCATTCATTTCTATGGGGCTGTTCACATGAGCGGTGATTTTCACGCATCACTTATGCGTTGCGTGAAAAATCGCAGCATGCTCTTTTTTTTTTTAATTATACGCAGGCCCCATAGAAATGAATGGGGTTGCGTGAAAATCGCAAGCATCCGCAAGCAAGTGCAGATGCGGTGCGATTTTCACGCATGGTTGCTAGGAGACGATCGGGATGGAGACCCGATCATTATTATTTTCCCTTATAACATGGTTATAAGGGAAAATAATAGCATTCTGAATACAGAATACATAGTACAATAGCGCTTGAGGGGTTAAAAAAATAAATAAATTATTTAACTCACCTGAATCCACTTGATCGCGCAGCCCGGCTTCTCTTCTGTCTGTCTTCTGTGTGGAGGAACAGGACCTGTGGTGATGTCACTCCGGTCATCACATGGTCCATCACATGATCCATCACCATGGTAAAAGATCATGTGATGGATCATGTGATGACCGGAGTGACATCACCACAGATCCCGTTCCTGCACACAGCTAAGATGAAGACAGAAGGAGATGCCGGCTTCGCGATCAAGTGGACTAAGGTGAGTTAAAAAATTTTAACCCCTCCAGCGCTATTTTACTATACATTCTGTATTCAGAATGCTATTATTTTCCCTTATACCCATGTTATAAGGGAAAATAATACAATCTACAGAACACCGATCCCAAGCCCGAACTTCTGTGAAGAAGTTCGGGTTTGGGTACCAAACATGCGCGATTTTTCTCACGCGAGTGCAAAACGCATTACAATGTTTTGCACTCGCGCGAAAAAATTGTGCGTGTTCCCGCAATGCACCCGCACATTTTCCCGCAATGCCTGTGTGAAAGAGGCCTTAAAGTGAAAAATAGCCACAATTGTGGGTCCGTCACCTAAAGGCTCCATTCACACGTCCGCAACGTGTTTTGCGGGTCCACAGAGCCGCAAAACACGGAAAGCGGCAATGTGCGTTCCGCATTTTGCGGACCGCACATTGCTGGCATTAATAGAATATGCCTGTTCTTGTCCACAGTTGCGGACAAGAATAGGACATGTTCTATTTTTTTGCGGAACGGAACTGCGGACCCGGAAGTGCGGATCCGCAATTCCATGTCCGGGCAGGACATCGTACTGCCCCATTGGAATGAATAGGTCCACAATTCCGTTCCGCAAAATGCGGAACGAAATTGCGGCATGTGAATGGAGCGATGCCCACTGTCAGGTCAGCATAACACGGAGACAGGTCCACTGTACCTTTGGACTCCAATAAATATAGTATATGTAGCTGTCCGGAAAATGGAGACACACAGAATACAGTAGACTACTATTCATGAGCAGTGATGGCCAGTTCACATTGTTTGCCCGCAAACATATGCAGGCTGCCATATTTTTTCACAAGTCCGGCGAGGCACAGGTAAGCCCTTACCTGTGCCGCGAGCCGGTCTGAAAACAAATGCGGTCACCGGGAGCAGGCAGTTCCAAGAACAGCCCGATGAAGGTGGCTGTTCTCGGAACTGCCTGCTCCCGCTGACCGCACTTGTTTTGAGACCTGCTCGGCACAGGCACAGGTAAGGGCTCACCTGTGCCTCGCCGGACTTGTGAAAAAATATGGCAGCCCGCATATGTTCGCAGGCGAACAATGTGAACTGGCCATTACTGGTCATGAGTCCTCCTGCCTCAAAGTGCTCCCCTCCCCTGTTCTTGTCCACAGTTGCGGACAAGAATAGGACATGTTCTATTTTTTTGCGGAACGGAACTGCGGACCCGGAAGTGCGGATCCGCAATTCCGTGTCCGGGCAGCACATCGTACTGCCCCATTGGAATGAATAGGTCCACAATTCCGTTCCGCAAAATGCGGAACGAAATTGCGGCATGTGAATGGAGCGATGCCCACTGTCAGGTCAGCATAACACGGAGACAGGTCCACTGTACCTTTGGACTCCAATAAATATAGTATATGTAGCTGTCTGGAAAATGGAGATACACAGAATACAGTAGACTACTATTCATGAGCAGTGATGGCTAGTTCGCATTGTTTGCCCGCAAACATTTGCGGGCTGCCATATTTTTTCACAAGTCCGGCGAGGCACAGGTAAGCCCTTACCTGTGCCTGTGCCGCGAGCCGGTCTGAAAACAAATGCGGTCACCTGGAGCAGGCAGTTCCAAGAACAGCCCGATGTTCTCGGAACTGCCTGCTCCCTCTGACCGCACTTGTTTTGAGACCGGCTCGCGGCACAGGCACAGGTAGGGGCTCACCTGTGCCTCGCAGGACTTGTGAAAAAATATGGCAGCCTGCATATGTTCGCAGGCGAACAATGCAAACTGGCCATCACTGGTCATGAGTCCTCCTGCCTCAAAGTGCTCCCCTCACCAGTGACTGATGTGTATATAAGCAGATCTGTCCAGTCAGTCAGTTGTGGGGGGAAGAGGTGGCTGGAGTTTGGGGGGCAGTGTAGCATTCTCTTTATGAATACAATGAGTCAGCTGGTTTTCGTGTTTGCTGCTTTTAACCAAATGGCACATTTCTTCTGTACCTTTTGGCTACAAGTACAGCAGAGGGGCTCCAGTAACATGCCGATTCAAAATAGGGCATCATACTATGGTGACAAATCTACTTTAATAATTATTATTTGGATAGAATGGACCAAGCAATATGTAAATCCTCAGATGGAGCTACAAGATGAAGGGCGTGAGTGAGAATGAATTAGGTAAGTAGAATTATGAAAATGATGTTGGCTCAAAACTGAGTGGGATAAAACCCAAGCTGACATAGCAGCTAGAAAAGAGGTGGTCTTATAGAGGAGTGCAGCTCTGACTATGGAGAGGCTTGTTGGGATGAGGGTAGTACGTGACTACTGGGTTCAGGGGTTAACACGGCAGATGCAATGGTGATCTGGGATAGAGTCTTGTTGAAAACACTGTAAGGGCTCATGACCACGAACGTAAGGGCTCCGTGCCTGTGCTGCGGACCAAAAATTGCGGTCTTGCATCTCTCAACTGTCTCTTCCCAATATCCCACAGATTCTCTATGGGGTTCAGGTCAGGAGAGTTGGCAGGCCAATTGAGCACAGTAATACCATGATCAGTAAACCATTTACCAGTGGTTTTGGCACTGTGAGCAGGTGCCAGGTCATGCTGAAAAATGAAATCTTCATCTCCATAAAGCTTTTCAGCAGATGGAAGCATGAAGTGCTCCAAAATCGATAGCTAGCTGCATTGACCCTGCCCTTGACAAAACACAGTGGACCAACACCAGCAGCTGACATGGCACCCCAGACCATCACTCACTGTGGGTACTTGACACTGGACTCCAGGCATTTTGGCATTTCCCTCTCCCCAGTCTTCCTCCAGACTCTGGCACCTTGATTTCCGAATGACATGCAACAGTCCAGTGCTGCTTCTCTGTAGCCCAGGTCAGGCGCTTCTGCCGCTGTTTCTGGTTCAAAAGTGGCTTGACCTGGGGAATGTGGCACCTGTAGCCCATTTCCTGCACACGCCTGTACACGGTGGCTCTGGATGTTTCTACTCCAGACTCAGTCCACTGCTTCCGCAGGTCCCCCAAGGTCTGGAATCGGTCCTTCTCCACAATCTTCCTCAGGGTCCGGTCACCTCTTCTCGTTGTGCAGCGTTTTCTGCCACACTTTTTCCTTCCCACAGACTTCCCACTGAGGTGCCTTGATACAGCACTCTGGGAACAGCCTATTCGTTCAGAAATTTCTTTCTGTGTCTTACCCTCTTGCTTGAGGGTGTCAATGATGGCCTTCTGGACAGCAGTCAGGTCGGCAGTCTTACCCATGATTGCGGTTTTGAGTAATGAACCAGGCTGGGAGTTTTTAAAAGCCTCAGGAATCTGTTGCAGGTGTTTAGAGTTAATTAGTTGATTCAGATGATTAGGTTAATAGCTCGTTTAGAGAACCTTTTCATGATATGCTAATTTTTTGAGATAGGAATTTGGGGTTTTCATGAGCTGTATGCCAAAATCATCAATATTAAAACAATAAAAGGCTTGAACTACTTCAGTTGGTGTGTAATGAATCTAAAATATATGAAAGTCTAATGTTTATCAGTACATTACAGAAAATAATGAACTTTATCACAATATGCTAATTTTTTTTAGAAGGACCTGTATAATACTGCTGTCTTCTTATAGGGCAGAGATCAGCAACTGCTGTCAAACTACAACTCCCAGCATGCAGACTTACTTAGCTGTTCTTATAACCCCCATAAAAGTGAAAGGAGACACTGGCAGTTTGCAGAGGTTACTGATCCCTGTTATATGGTATGGGGTCATTCAGCTACTTAAAGATTCAGGATCCGGGTGCCGCCACCCCCCCCCCCTTTAGTTATGCCCAAGATCTGGATAGATGTATCCAATACGTAAGCGGAAATCCAACACTGGGTACATTATAATTAAAATTCTGTTATTCATACATGGAAAGGAGTTGCATTAAAACATAACTGGATCCTACATGTTTCGCGTGTATCACATGCTCTTGCCTGGTCCTGTCAATCAAAGTGCCGAGGGCGCGGCAGGTCCATAGAGAGCTGAGCCTCTAGGCGTAATGGCAACGCCCCCGTTGCTCTTAGAGGCTCATATGCATATATTAAGACTTTATTTTTCTCGGCAATGCGGGCACATATGAGCTACAAAGATGCCTTCAGCTGCCAAGCGCACATGCAAAATGTCAGCCAATTTCATTGGTAAAAATCTGCTGACAGATACTCTTTTAAGGGGTTATCCAAGTTCTTTTTTATTGGTACAAACTTCTGGGAACCTGTTAAAATAAAAAAAACTGACCTTGCTTTCCCTAGCAGCTGCTGCTCTGTCTCTCTCTGCCGCGCTGCATCCATGGTGTATTGTTTTGGGGCAGCAGTGACGCACCATATACCACTGCAGCCAATTACTGGCTTCAGCAGTCTCATGCTGTGCACCACTGAGGCCTGTGATTGGCTGCAGTGATATACAGGGCATCACAACAGCAGTTAAATGAAAACACCACGGCTGCAGCCCAGCAGAGAGGAAAGAGCAGCGTCACTGGATTGGAGGGGGCTCCAGAAGGTAAGACCAATTACTTTCTTTGCTACATTAACAGTCTCTCAGAAGTTTGGAAAAATACAAAAATAAATCAGACAACCCTTTTAGACTTCGTTCACAATTCTGTTTTCACTGACATAGATTGTCCGCATTTTCAGCAGACAGCGTATCTACCCATTGATTATAATGTGTCTGTTCATATATCAGTAGTTTTTTTTACAGACCCTGGGTCAATGAAAAAATGATGAAGACATACACTACTGTGGTGCGTGTTGTGGATCAAACATGCCCATTGAAAGTCTACAGGTCCGTGAAAAAAAAACTGGCACAATGTGGATGGCATCCGTGTTTGGTCCATTTTTCATTGATCAGTGATGGGATACTCTGGAAATTAATTTTTATCTGAGCAGTGTCCATAGAATATGGGTGACACACAGAGGGCAAAAAACGGACACACGGACCAAACACAGGTTCTTCACGGACATCTTCAGGGATGAAACACAGATTGATTTTTTTTCGTGAATCTCAAACGGACACAGAAATGTAAATGGGGCCTTAATGTGCTTGGCTTCAAACTAATCACAGGGAGTCTTTCTGCTTGGACATCCAGGACAGGGATCATCTGTAATATGTGGACTGGAGGAAGCCAACAGCAAGAAGTTCTAAGTGTGAGAGCATCCCTCAGAAGGGTATATGAAAAAAAAAAATCTAAACCAGACAACCTGTTATGTTTACACATAGGGTTAAAAAGAAAATGAATGCCGTCTGGAGATAATTTAACATCTTAGGCTACATGCACACGACCGTTGTGTGTTTTGCGGTCCACAAATCGCGGATCCGCAAAACACGGATGGCGTCCGTGTGCTTTCCGCAATTTAAAGAACGGCACAGACAGCCTTTAATATAACTCCCTATTCTTGTCCGCAAAGCGCGGATAAGAATAGGACATGTTATATATTTTTTGCAGACCACGGAACGGAGCAACGGATACGGACAGCACACAGAGTGCTGTCCGCATCTTTTGAGGCCCCATTGAAGTGAATGGGTCCGCATCCGAGCCGCCAAAACTGCGGTTCGGATGCGGACCAAAACAACGGCCGTGTGCATGAGGCCTTAGCAGAACCTATAATAAGATAAAGGAAACTGATTTCTTTATACTAAATGATCTAAGGGGCCGTCAAACTAATATGTACCTGACATTTTTCTAAGTTAGTAAACCTTACATCAAAGACAAAAACTACCAGAGGGAGGAATATGCAGTTTAGACGCAACATTTCTACATCTAATTATTTAATCCTATCCAAAAAAGAACCTCTCCATAGAAACATAGAATGTGTCGGCAGATAAGAACCATTTGGCCCATCTAGTCTGCCCAATATACTGAATACTATGGATAGCCCTTGGCCCTATCTTATATGAAGGATAGCCTTATGCCTATCCCATGCATGCTTAAACTCCTCCACTGTATTTGCAGCTACCACTTCTGCAGGAAGGCTATTCCATGCATCCACTACTCTCTCAGCAAAGTAATACTTCCTGATATTACTTTTAAACCTTTGCCCCTTTAATTTAAAACTATGTCCTCTGCAGATTTTCTTCTTTTAAATATTCTCTCCTCTTTTACCTTGTGGATTCCCTTTATGTATTTAAAAGTTTCTATCATATCCCCTCTGTCTCGTCTTTCTTCCAAGCTATACATATTAAGGTCTTTTAACCTTTCCTGGTAAGTTTTATCCTGCAATCCATGGACCAGTTTAGTAGCTCTTCTCTGAACTCTCTCTAGAGTATCTATATCCTTCTGGAGATATGGTCTCCAGTACTGTGCACAATACTCCAAATGAGGTCTCACCAGTGTTCTGTACAGCGGCATAAGCACTTCACTCTTTCTACTGCTTATACCTCTCCCTATACAGGTCCTTCTCAAATAATTAGCATATTGTGATAAAGTTCATTATTTTCTGTAATGTACTGATAAACATTAGACTTTCATATATTTTAGATTCATTACACACCAACTGAAGTAGTTCAAGCCTTTTATTGTTTTAATATTGATGATTTTGGCATACAGCTCATGAAAACCCCAAATTCCTATCTCAAAAAATTAGCATATCATGAAAAGGTTCTCTAAACAAGCTATTAACCTAATCATCTGAATCAACTAATTAACTCTAAACACCTGCAAAAGATTCCTGAGGCTTTTGAAAACTCCCAGCCTGGTTCATTACTCAAAACCGCAATCATGGGTAAGACTGCCGACCTGACTGCTGTCCAGAAGGCCATCATTGACACCCTCAAGCAAGAGGGTAAGACACAGAAAGAAATTTCTGAACGAATAGGCTGTTCCCAGAGTGCTGTATCAAGGCACCTCAGTGGGAAGTCTGTGGGAAGGAAAAAGTGTGGCAGAAAACGCTGCACAACGAGAAGAGGTGACCGGACCCTGAGGAAGATTGTGGAGAAGGACGATTCCAGACCTTGGGGGACCTGCGGAAGCAGTGGACTGAGTCTGGAGTTGAAACATCCAGAGCCACCGTGTACAGGCGTGTGCAGGAAATGGGCTACAGGTGCCGCATTCCCCAGGTCAAGCCACTTTTGAACCAGAAACAGCGGCAGAAGCGCCTGACCTGGGCTACAGAGAAGCAGCACTGGACTGTTGCATGTCATTCGGAAATCAAGGTGCCAGAGTCTGGAGGAAGACTGGGGAGAGGGAAATGCCAAAATGCCTGAAGTCCAGTGTCAAGTACCCACAGTCAGTGATGGTCTGGGGTGCCATGTCAGCTGCTGGTGTTGGTCCACTGTGTTTTATCAAGGGCAGGGTCAATGCAGCTAGCTATCAGGAGATTTTGAAGCACTTCATGCTTTCATCTGCTGAAAAGCTTTATGGAGATGATTTCATTTTTCAGCACAACCTGGCACCTGCTCACAGTGCCAAAACCATTGGTAAATGGTTTACTGACCATGGTATTACTGTGCTCAATTGGCCTGCCAACTCTCCTGACCTGAACCCCATAGAGAATCTGTGGGATATTGGGAAGAGAAAGTTGAGAGACGCAAGACCCAACACTCTGGATGAGCTTAAGGCCGCTATCGAAGCATCCTGGGCCTCCATAACAACTCAGCAGTGCCACAGGCTGATTGCCTCCATGCCACGCCGCATTGAAGCAGTTATTTCTGCAAAAGGATTCCCGACCAAGTATTGAGTGCATAACTGAACATAATTATTTGAAGGTTGACTTTTTTTGTATTAAAAAACCTTTTCTTTTATTGGTCGGATGAAATATGCTAATTTTTTGAGATAGGAAATTTGGGTTTTCATGAGCTGTATGCCAAAATCATCAATATTAAAACAATAAAAGGCTTGAACTACTTCAGTTGGTGTGTAATGAATCTAAAATATATGAAAGTCTAATGTTTATCAGTACATTACAGAAAATAATGAACTTTATCACAATATGCTAATTATTTGAGAAGGACCTGTATATCCAAGCATTCTGCTGGCATTTCGTGCTGCTTTATTACATTGTCTTCCCACCTTTAAGTCTTCTCTCCATGATGTCCATATGCCCTTATAGGATCCATGGTCAGGGGTTACCGTAATAGGGCAACATTTAGAAGACAAGTTTGTAATATCGGCCCATAGATCTGCTGGAAAATGTACTCTTTACTTTACTGATCTTTAAATTGTATTTATATAGCACTTACATATTCTGCAGCGCCGTACAGAGACTGTCATCATTTACATCAGTCTCTTTTCCCATTTTGGGCATGTGAGAGGGAACTGGAGCACCCAGAGGACACCCATACAACACAGGGTGAATATACAAGCTTCATGGCCTCAATCCAAGGACCCCAGTGCTGCAAGGTAACAGCTCTAGTCACTGAGCCACCATGCTGCCTGTAATACTCAATACAACAGAAAACCGGCAGCTTACTAAAGTACGGACGCTCCACGTTACACGGTATAAAGCTAAAAAGTAGTGTTTTAGCAGTAGGTTCACATCCATAATTGTCTACTGTGTGGGGTGCTTCTCTGTATATGCAGGCACTTCCCTCGTAATAAGGCTTCTGACAAAACCTGCCAACCATCCTATTAGCCACAATATAATGGGTAAAGGTCAGATGGAAACTCACCTATTATTACAGGAGTGTCCTAAAAAGTGTTGTATTGGCAGCAGAATGAGAAAATGTATTAGAATACAAATCCACAAGCGCAGCACATCCGCTAATGCTCTGAAGGGCTGACTGCGGAATTTGCAAGGCCAGTATGTTTTATATTTAACACAGCTGGCAAAATGTAAGAGATATCTATACTATACCAGATACAGCAGTGCAGGCCTTCTAACACATGATTAACCGGAAAAAGGAAAATAATATATAGTCTAGTACATGATAGTCGAGCCCTGTATCTCACATAAATTTGAGATTTCTCCATTCATTGCTCCAATTACTGGCAGCTCATGGGGTGTGTCCTTTCTGCTGCACCTATTTTGCTGTAAGTGGCATAGCTTCTAATAGTAGATACAGCTGGTGGCATTTGAAACATTGAACTGAGCATGTGCGACCACCTCAGTGATGTTACTGTGGTGGACAGAAAAATAAAAAAAAGCAGCATTTTTATTGCATCCAATTACAAAAGCATTCAGATCTAGATGATGGTTTGAAAATGTAGAATATTTTTCATGGGACAAGAGGAAGCAAAGAGCCATACAATATTCAATATAAAGTGTAACTGTCAGTGACACTGACCATTTTGACCCATTTTGTGCATTAGCAACGCTCACTGTCTTCTGTTTCCTGAAAGGCTATATACACCTTCAGAGGCAATTTTTTTATGTTTTTAATTTTACTCATTTTCGGATAAAAATAAAATTTTCAATCGGTCTTTATTGCATCTATTGAGCCGTTCTTTCACAAAGGATTAACTGTTTTTCTAGGTGTGTGAATGGTACTTTTACTTTCACTTTGTGCAGGTCATCTTATAACCCTTATTTGTAAATTATTAAAAGGTCAAACACTTATTTAAGCCACATTCTGATCAGTAAGATAAGAACCGAGCTATAATGAGTGTTTATATTGTCAGAGATCAGAGATAAGGAGCCCATCAGCTCCCTGCCTGACAGAACAGAGAGAAAATTTAGAACCAGCTACTAGATAAACTCAAACCTGTGCAGGGAAAACTGATCAATATTTTTTTAATAAAAACCAATGGAAAAATGATTTTTAGCTAAAAATGAGTACAAGGCAAAATTTTTAGTTGTTTGCCTTTATGTTTTATCTTGACATCAATTTGAACACAATAAAATACTATGGTGCCTGGTGCTGCTGGGCCAGACTTTGGGCATCATTCAAACAAGCCATGACAAAATGCCTGCACCTTCTTCTATACACATGCTCTTCCGGTCCTTGCAGAATGAGTATGTGTGTGCCTGAGTGTGGAAGCCCAGACTTGGACAGAATGTCTACATAAATGGGAGTTATACCTATCGCTCTATCATTCTTTTTTTGGATCGTGACTACCTTAATCTCATACCAACAAAGCAACTTCACTGAGCACTCAAGGAATTTAACATTTTGAGTATTAGGGCTCTTAAACAGTAGGACATTATATACATGATGGATGGACAGAACACTTGAGATATATGACACATATGTATGGACCAAAGGCAACCTAATGTGCGGCATGCAAGATTTTGATGCCTACAGACGTCTTCAGTGACGTCTAGATGTATAAATATAGGCCAATACCCTGGCATAAGAGATCTTTCACTTGAGATAAAAGATCTGTGGATCAATGGATTTGGATCTTATGAGAGAAGACTGACAAGCCAGAGAAGTAAGTTCATATTCTTCCAGCCAGAAATAGAACATAAATTGGACTTAGAAACAAGTTCAGAGATTCTAGAACTGTATGAAAAGTATGAGTCATTTCACCTAGAGCAGAAGCCACAGATACCAGCAGATAATCAGCATAGGAGGGAAAAGATGGCTCGATGATAATATGATCCCTCATTCAAAGAAAATACATTTTTAACTACTGGTTCCCCAGGGAAAATGCAAGCAGTAGAGGACAACTATTGTTGGGTTAACTGTGGCAGGTTGGCTATGATGCTATACAGCAGGGGTGGCCAACCTTACAGACACAAAGAGCCAGAAAAAAAAAAAATGTATGACTGCCAGGAGCCACAAGCTATACATTTACACAAATATGTGTGCACACAACAGTATTATTGCAATTAAGTTTTCAAACATTTAAAGTGCATTTAAACCACCTTTACTACCTGCAGTGTAAACAGCTTTAGTGAGACTTCTGGCAATCTTTGTTTTTCACAATGTGTTTTAATATTTCTCAGATAACAGCCCATGCTCAGATGACCCCCCATGCTCAGATGACCCCCCCATGCTCAGATGACCCCCCCATGCTCAGATGACCCCCCCATGCTCAGGTGATCGCCCCATGCTCAGATAACAGCCCATGCTCAGATGACCGCCCCATGCTCAGCTAACAGCCCATGCTCAGATAACAGCCCATGCTCAGATGACCGCCCCATGCTCAGATGACCGCCCCATGCTCAGATGACCGCCCCATGCTCAGATGACCGCCCCATGCTCAGATGACCGCCCCATGCTCAGATGACTCTGAGTCCTCTCCACTCCTCTGCCTTGTTCCAGCCTACCACCGGGGTGCTGACGGGGGCGGGACCCAGGCCGGCTGTTACTGTCTGCAGCAGCACGTAAGTGAAGCGCTGCTGCTGCAGATTATTAATTTGCTAGCTCCAGAGAGGAGAGTAAGAGCTGGCCGCATCACTCCCCTGCGAGCCGCAAATGAAGGTGCAAGGAGCCGCAAGCAGCTCGCGAGCCTCGGGTTGGCCACCCCTGCTGTACAGAATTTCTATATGAACACATTCCTTTGGAGAAGATGCTAAATGTGGACCTTATTATGTAAATAAATACAGGATATATTCTGCACAGAAATGGATTATACTGCATCATCAACATGTTCCTGAAATACAAATGAAAATCTGAAATAATGTCTTCCCAACTCCCACTCCAACAAGGCAGAGCGTGACTAGTAAAAGTAAATCCCTGGCAGGGGATGCATGCAGATACATTCTCATTATCTAAGACAGATTGATGTGGGTGGCTCCATATGCATTACCCACTTGTTCAGTTTATGGGGAGCAATGAGTTTGCAGACCCGTCTAAATGGCATGGTGCCTGCTTTAACACTTAATAGTATTGGGTATTTTAAGATGATTTGCTACAAGTATTAATTATCTTATCATCAGAAGAAATAATTACTTTTCTATTATGTTCCTGTATCACATTACTACGATCAAAAACATTTTAGAAAAAAAAAAAAACCTTGGCTTTAAACCAATTATGATACATCATTTTTTTAATATTTAATTTTCAGTGCCCAGAGGGAGGATTTTTTTCCTCCTCCCCTTCATATATAAATTGTGCGTCCAGTCCCAAAGACTTACATGAGTGAATAAATATTTGGAATTATTGAAAAAGAACAACCAAGCTCAAGGAATGAAAAGAATGGCAGTAATGTCAACTAGAGATGAACAAAGTTCTTGAAATTAGTTTCAAGTCCGATTCTAAAGTTGAGTCAGTTCTCCAATTGGCCTTAAAATTACTATATAATATTCTGAGGTCTCATAGGATTATTTTTTTCACTTGCCTCCTTTAGCGCAAAGATAGCAATAGTAAAATAGTAAATGATGACAGTGACACTACTATGGGTGAACGCATGGCTGAAGGGGTTAAAAAAACAACTTGTTTATAACAGTGTTCTGGATTTATGCTTTTTTTAAACTAATAAACAAACATTCGAAAAAATGTCCCTCGTGGAGGCAGATGCTTGCGGGTGTTTAAACACACATGGCAGTATTGGAAAAAACAGTGGCTTGCTCTGAAGTAGCGGTCAAAAAATTATACCTTAATGGGGGGAAGATGCCTGTCCATGTTTATAGACCGTGGCTTGTTCTGAACATGCATGCTAAGATTTAGCCTTAACAGGGGCAGATGCTTGCAAATGTTTATACACATACAAGGTAGAATAGGAAGAAGCAGTAGACTTAATTGCACACTTATATATGGAAGAAAAATTGCAGTTTTCTCAAAAAAATACAGGCCTAATTTAATAAAAATCGGCAGCTGAAATTGTCCTGCAGAGGTGAAATCTACAGCAAATTGGTAGCAGGGTATATCCATGTGGGTAGGTTTTCCGCAGCAGAATTTCTGATGGCCTAATTGCGTTATTGAAGTCACCAATCAATCTGCAATTCTGACTAGGATGAACCACACATTTTTATGACACTTAAAGGAATTGTACATGACTAGAAAAAAATGGCTGCTTTCTTCCAAAAACAAGGTACCACTTGAAACCGAAACACAGTTTGGTAAAAGGTTTTTAACAGTAGAAACTAATTTCTGAAGTTATTACCCGAAGTCGTCGCAAAGTAGCTTTGGCTCATAGGAGCCAATACATTCTAATACTGTACAGAGCGCTCGCTCCGTACAGTATTCTAACGAAGTTTTATGCCAATCGACTTTGGATGTTTCATTCAAAGTCGATTCCCTCATCCCTAAGGCCACGGACGTGTGCACCTCGTGGTCGTGCTGCGGAGCGCAAAATGCAGGCCGCAATGCATAAACACAGTCTGTGGGGCAGCCGCAGGGGATCACGGATCAATTCACTTTAATGGGTCCACCATCTGGCCGTTCCGCAAAAAGATAGGACATGTTCTATCTTTTTGCGGAACAGAAGTATGGGACGAAACCCCATGGAAGCACTCCGTAGTGCTTCCTTGGGGTTCTGTTCCGTGCTTCCATTCCGCATCTCTGGATTTGCGGACCCATACAAATATAGTATCACCATAAGTATACTGACCCAGAGAATGAAGGGCACTTTGGCAGAATTGCATTTTTACCAGCTTTCCACTACATCTTATGCAATATTAAATGTTGGCATCACAATATTAAACTAATCCAGCAAAAGCCCTCATATAGTTATGTTAGCAGAAAAATGAAAAAGGCAGGGAGTAAAAAAATGGAAATGCGAAAACAGAAAATCGCCATGTCAGGAAGGGGTTAACATGTCAGATAATGTGAACGTTTTTCTATGATGATAGAAAATTTTGTGTACATATGGAATTGTGTGTGGTGTACCAAGGATGAAACCTTTGGATTTATGTACACTTTAAAGAGGAACTTTCACCGATTATGACACTGTGAACTAAGAATACAGACATGGAGAGCGGCGCCCGGGGATCTCACTGCACTTACTATTATCCCTGGGCGCCGCTCCGTTCTCCCGCTATGCCCTCCGGTATCTCCGGCCACTAAGTTATAGTAGGCGGGGATTTCAGTCACTAAGTAATAGTAGGCGGAGTCTGCTCTAACGCGCTGGCCAATCGCAGCGCAGAGCTCACAGCCTGGGAGGTTATTTTCTCCCAGGCTGTGAGCTCTGCGCTGTGATTGGCCAGCGCTACCGAAGAACAAGGGCAGACTCCGCGTACCATAACTTTGTGACCGGAGATACCGGAAGGTAAAGCAGGAGAACGGAGCGGGGCCCAGGGATAATAGTAAGTGCAGTGAGATCCCCGGGCGCCGCTCTCCATGTCTGTATAGTTCACAGTGTCATAATCGGTGAAAGGTCCTCTTTAAGACGCAGCAGAAAAATTAGAGATTATGAGAACACATTGAGAGAAGACATTAGATACGCATCGTTAAACTAGTACCACCGCTCCTCCTCATCCTATTACTTTTACTGGTTTACACATATAATTACTCACCAACTTTTTCTTCTCCTTGTCCCTTCTTGT
The DNA here is from genome assembly GCF_014858855.1 of Bufo gargarizans. NCBI lineage: Eukaryota > Metazoa > Chordata > Amphibia > Anura > Bufonidae > Bufo > Bufo gargarizans. Next base: position 559,951,552 of record NC_058080.1, on the reverse strand, counting down.
CTTTTCAGCCTTGGTTTCAGTGTGCAAATCCTCCTGGAGAGTGACAGCATGATCATTGCTCCTCTCCTGGAACAGAATGTCAGGACAGTCAGATCCAACAAAGACAAATGACACAATACAGTAGAAATGTCAAAATCTAGAAAAAGGAGTGAAACATTATTTTGTTATTTGGATACAATGTAAAACATAATAGAGAAGAGTATAAAAACCGACAGTAACGTGTTACTAAGCAAGGGCTAAAAATAAGCAAAATCAATACAACAGAGACTACAGAAACATTAAAGTATCATGACCTATGAGCAGAACCAGAGTCATATCAGTATTGTATTCTGCTGTGTCAGGGTTCTGTTATCTCCAGATGGAATAGATCCGATTCTGTACATTCCCAGAACCTTAGACTAATTATCTCCATATCATTGTGAAGTTTATTCCTTGGTGACTGGTGAATCATTCCGCCTTCCAATCACATAACCTTATGCGTCTTTTAATCTTTCCTCCCACCAGCTCTCTGACAACGACCAACTATGTCCGCTATATCCAGTAGTTCTGTATGGAGACTATAATGGCTCAGACTACCTATCCGTTTTCCGGTCTGAAAATTGTGGATCCGCAAAACAAGGATACCGGCCATGTGCGTTTCGTATCTTGCGGAATGGAAAGGACAGCCCTATGATTGAAATGCCTATTCTTGTCCACAAAAACAGACAAGAATAGGGCATGCTCTATCTTTTTTTACGGTGCCGCGGGACTGAAGTACAGCTTTTGCAGCCCCATTTAAAATGAATGCGAACACAGATATACAGTAGTATGAATGAGTCCTTATTAAGACAAATTAAAAACATACCTTTTTGGTGTCCTCTGTATGATAGGTACCTTGTCCCATTTAGTGTTGAGAAAAATGTAACTCTAAGAAGTCAGTGAAGGGTAAAAAGGGAGAACAGCGGATGAAGATATGACATCAGTATTTTTATAATGACTTAAGAAAACCTCCAAACTCCATGGATAAAAAACAGGGCTCCAGATCTGTCCCATGCTCCGCAAGTATTGGAAGCCAATGATCATCGGTTTAGATAGTGGCCATTAGACCTTGCTGAAGACACTTTCATGAAGACTCCAGGTGGAATGATAGGTCCCTGTGTCCCAGGTTGACTTTGCAGGCACCATATAAAGAAGTTTATTCTTTTCTTTCAAAGAATTTCCTTAAAAAATAAAGGGGTCATATCCTTTAAGAAAACAAGTATCTCTCTGACAAACAGCACGGTGAGGACAGTGTCTGTAACTGCCAAGGACATGAAGGACTGAAGAACTGGAGTCTGTGCGCCTCCGAACGTTGCACTCAGAAGCCTGGATGTGCAGGTAGTGAAGCAGGTCCTTCTCTGGTCATCAGCTGCAGTATGAAGCGTTCTTATTCACACACTCAAAAAGGAAAAATCAGTACAATATAAAGACTGGGCTTAATCCCAAGAGCAGAAAAGAGTTGATCTCTCTTTTTCAGCTCCAACAAAAGCATCATAGCAGATGGAGGAGCCACAGACTCTGCATGCGTAGCTACTGGGGAATGGACTCAGCACTGCTGTATTCTTTGTATATACCTGATGAGTAAAGCGTGCAGCATCAATGAACCAAGCTTGCTGATGCTTGTGGACGTGGGTGGGAGCACACTTGCTGATAACCATCTGCAGATCTTATTCAGTGTATCGCCTACAGTTATCACAGTAGGAGGAAGGCTCCTAATAATAAGAAGGGGACATAGGATCAAGATAGACCGACAGGCAGACATTACAAGAATATATTACCACTTCTCCTGAAATGCACTGATTTCAAGCATAAAGTACCCATGGGTTGTCTGATAGCTGCCTCCTGGTAGGCAAACCTCTACTTAAAGGGGTTGTCTCACTTCAGCAAATGGCATTTATTTGTTATTTATTTTTTCTCTGTCTGGGGTCAGTTTTCAGACCATCTGTGGCTACTTTATTCTAGATTCTTATAGCAAGTATGGCAAGTTTCTTATGAGGGGAACCAAATTTTGACACAAGGTCATCTGAGGCATGAGAAGTAGTCACAGAAAAAGAATACGCACTGGGCTTCCTTATCGATTTAATCGATTTGCACATGCAAATAGAGATATTATGGTTAGCTCCTGCTCACCCCAATTCTCTCTTATGGTCAAGCCCTTATGACCCTTTCAGTGCCGGGGTACTTCTTGGTCCTATGGCGCTGACCAGATCCATATGGCAGACCTGTAGCAGAAAGTTTCCATTGGCTTCACCACATTCCTGCATGACATTTTTTGTGTCATCCATTCCTTCCAGATAGTCTTTCTGGATCTGTTAGCAGACCATGGTTTTAACGAAGGATTTTTTATTTTGCAGACGTGATTGACCCGGTGGCAAGGGGGATGTTGTCTTTTTCTTCACTTTAAACTAAATTTGATCTCCCCTTGACAGCTAATTTTTTTTTACACCCAGGTTAGGCATTTTCCCCAGATGTTTTTTTCAGGATTAGTGGTCTCTCTTCCGATGGCGTTCGAAAGCCTTTGCAGAAGAAGACCCTCCTGAAAGGGGTGTAGTAGCCCAGAGGGGAGAATCGTGGATGGTCAGTATGTCCCGCTGAGAATGTATGCCTCCGTGATATAATTCCCGGAAATAAGTATACCAGTAACATTAGGTTGCTGGGAGGTTTTCATTAAAGTGGATTTTGGGTCCGGGTTTTAGGAGTGACCAGAGAGCCTGGGTGGGACAGGTCACTCCAGTACTCCATCCAGGGTTTTCCTACTGTGTAGTTAAAAAGGATGTGGGAATCTCAGCTGAGGAGATCACAAGTCTGCACAGGCTAACTGAAAGCTGAACAAGCTAAGAGGGAGGATTTGGTCTCTGAAAGACCCCAGAGAGTGGTGAGATCATATTGTTGTTTTCTGATTTGGACTGAACACAAAATGTGGGACTTTATGTTATGCAATATTTGTGGGCTGAAGAAAGCTTAAAGCTAAAGTTTGGACATGTTTACTGCTGTTTTCTGAAATAAACACTGCCTGTGGTGAAGAGTGAACTGACACGCGTATATGTGTGCACAGTGACGGAGTTAAAACCCCCACAATTGGTGTCGGATGTGGGCACAACGCTCCTAGAAATCACCGGCAGTTGTAAGAGGTATTGGAGTGTCCTGGGGCTATATCAGGGTCTCTATTAGCGGTGATGTTAGGTGAGGAGGACGAGGAATTAACCCCTGAGACCGATGTCCTGGATCTTGAGGTGTCTCGGGACAATTTTGGAGAGGCACAGTCAGGGATCTTACCTTAAAAGGTGCCCGGGAGAATGTATCAGTTCTGAATGGGGTTGCCCAAAGTCCAGGGGCTGATAATCAGTTTCCCCACTTCGCCATGAACAATGATATGTTGTATAGAGTGACCAAAAGGGGGGATGAAGTAGTTGAACAACTGCTGGTACCCAGTCCTTATCGACAAGTGGTATTAAGAATGGCCCACTCGCATGTTTTAGGGGGGCACTTGGGGGCAGCTAAAACCCAAGAACGCATTCTGCAGCGATTTTATTGGCCGGGGTGTTATAAGGAAATAGCTGACTATTGACAGTCGCGTCCCACCTGCCAGGTATCAGCTCCTGTCCCTCATTTCAAAAGTCCTTTGGTCCCTATGCCAATCATTGAAGTTCCATTTGAACGGATTGCAATGGACCTCGTAGGAGCCCTAGTGAAGTCAGCTAGAGGTCATCAGTATATTTTGGTGGTAGTAGACTATGCCACCAGATACCCGGAAGCAGTCCCTTTAAGAAATACCTCGTCAAAAAACATTGCGAGAGAGTTGTTCCAGATGTTTGCCAGAACTGGTATACCAAAAGAGATAACTGATCAGGGAACACCGTTCATGTCTAAAGTCATGAAAGAGTTATGTCGGATGTTAGAAATTAAACAACTGCGAACATCAGTATATCATCCGCAGACAGACGGTCTAGTAGAACATTTCAATAAAACACTTAAGAGTATGTTAAAAAAGGTGGTAGAGAAGGATGGTCGTGATTGGGACTGTCTGCTACCGTACCTACTTTTCTCTATTAGAGAGGTTCCTCAAATCTCCACTGGGTTTTCACCTTTTGAATTATTATATGCTCGGCACCCTCGGGGGTTACTAGATGTGGCAAAGGAAACCTGGGAAAATGAGACTACCCCATATAAAAGTGTAGTGGAACACATTTCACAAATGCAAGAGAGGATATCTAAGGTCATGCCCATAGCAAAAGAACATCTTCTGAGGGCTCAAGATAACCAAGCTCGAGTGTATAACAGGGCAGCCAAGGTTAGGCAGTTCAGTCCAGGGGACCGAGTGTTAGTTTTGGTACCCACGGTGGAAAGAAAATTCCTAGCTAAGTGGCAGGGGCCTTATGAGGTGGTTGAGAAAGTTGGGGAAGTTAACTACAAAGTTCACCAGCCTGGGAGAAGAAAACCTATCCAGTTGTATCATGTGAACTTGTTAAAACCGTGGAAAGATCGAAACTCCCTGGAAATGACCTGTTTGGTGGTAAAAGGCTAAAAGTAACAGTCAGGATGTCACAATTGCGGAGACCCTCTCCAAATCCCAAAAACAGCAATGCAAGGAACTGCTACAACAGAATAGAGATTTGTTCTCAAATTTGCCACGTCTCACTAATTGTATTGAGCATGAGATTCGAACAAAACCACATGTTCGGGTAAACATAAAACCCTATAGAATCCCTGAGGCTTGTAAGGAAGTAATATCACAAGAGATCAAAAGGATGTTAGAGCTAGGAGTGATTGAGGAGTCCCGAAGTGAGTGGTCCAGTCCAATAGTTTTGGTACCAAAACCAACTGGGGAATGGCGGTTCTGTAATGATTACAGAAAACTCAATGAGGCTTCGGAGTTCGATGCCTACCCTATGCCAAGAGTAGACAAACTCATTGAGAGGTTAGGTCCAGTGCGGTATATTACTACGTTAGACCTAACAAAAGGGTATTGGCAGATCCCTCTATCAAAGGATGCTAAAGAAAAGACTGCCTTTTCCACACCTGAAGGGTGTTACCAATATGTAAGGATGCCATTCGGTTTACAAGGTGCCCTAGCTACATTTCAAAGGGCTATGGACAGGATCTTAGGCCCTCACACAAAGTATGCAGCTGCATACCTGGACGATATCGTCATCTTTAGCCCAGATTGGGAGAGTCACCTGGGTAAAGTTCAAGCCATACTAGATTGCCCAAGAACAGCCGGATTCACCATAAACCCCCAAAAATGTGCCATGGGTATGGAAGAGGCCAGATATCTCGGGTATGTAGTAGGGAGAGGTCTGATTAAACCCCAGATTAACAAAGTGGAAGCAATTCAAACCTGGCCACGTCCACTTACAAAAAAACAGATAAAAGCTTTCTTGGCAATAGTGGGCTATTGCAGACGCTTTGTACCGAATTTTGCTACAATAGCTGCCCCGCTAACGGTGCTTACAAAAGGTACAAAGTCAGTCATGGCTAGATGGACCCCGAAAGCAGAACAGGCATTTAATGAGCTTAAGCTACGGTTGTGCCAGTATTAGTGGCCCCAGATTTTAGTAAGGAGTTCATAGTGCAGACGGATGCCTCAGAGGTAGGTCTAGGCGCTGTGATGTCCCAAGAAGTTAGGGGGGAAGAACACCCAGTGTTATACCTGAGCCGAAAACTTACCCCTGCGAAAAAAAAATATTCTATTGTGGAAAAAATGTTTGGTGATAAAGTAGGCACTGGACTCCCTTAGATATTATCTACTGGGTAGGAGGTTCAGATTAGTTTCAGATCATGCACCACTAAAGTGGATGTCTGAGAAAAAAGGGAGTAATGCCAGAGTAACAAGTTTTTATATAGAACACAGGCCCGGGAAGTTGCATGAGAATGCCAACGCCTTATGAAGGGTACATTGTTTGATGGTAACAGGTGCTCAGTCCCTCGGCTTTAGGCAGAGGGGGAGGGTATGTAGTAGCCCAGAGGGGAGAATCGTGGATGGTCAGTACGTCTCGCTGAGAATGTATGCCTCAGTGATATAATTCCCGGAAATAAGTATACCAGTAACATTAGGTTGCTGGGAGGTTTTCATTAAAGTGGATTTTGGGTCCGGGTTTTAGGAGTGACCAGAGAGCTTGGGTGGGACAGGTCACTCCCGTACTCCATCCAGGGTTTTCCTACTGTGTAGTTAAAAAGGATGTGGGAATCTCAGCTGAGGAGATCACAAGTCTGCACAGGCTAACTGAAAGCTGAACAAGCTAAGGCCTCTTTCACACTTGCGTTGTCCGGATCCGGCGTGTACTCCACTTGCCGGAATTACACGCCGGATCCGGAAAAACGCAAGTGTACTGAAAGCATTTGAAGACGGATCCGTCTTCAAAATGCTTTCAGTGTTACTATGGCACCCAGGACGCTTTTAAAGTCCTGGTTGCCATAGTAGGAGCGGGGAGCGGGGGAGCGGTATACTTACAGTCCGCGCGGCTCCTGGGGCGCTCCAGAGTGACGTCAGAGCGCCCCATGCACATGGATCATGTCATCCATGCGCTTGGGGCGCCCTGACGTCACTCTGGAGCGCCCCGGGAGCCGCACGGATGGTAAGTATACCGCTCCCCCGCTCCCTACTACACTTACCATGGCTGCCAGGACTTTAGCGTCCCGGCAGCCATGGTAACCATTGAGAAAAAGCTAAACGTCGCATCCGGCAATGCCCCGAAACGACGTTTAGCTTAAGGCCGGATCCGGATCAATGCCTTTCAATGGGCATTCATTCCGGATCCGGCCTTGCGGCAAGTGTTCCGGAATGCTGCGCTATTTGATGCGGCCAAAAAACGTTCCGTTCCGGAACGGAAGACATCCTGATGCATCCTGAAGGACGGACTGTCCATTCAGAATGCATTAGGATAATCCTGATCAGTATTCTTCCGGCATAGAGCCCCGACGACGGAACTCTATGCCGGAAGAAAAGAACGCAGATGTGAAAGAGCCCTAAGAGGGAGGATTTGGTCTGTGAAAGACACCAGAGAGTGGTGAGATCATATTGTTGTTTTCTGATTTGGACTGAACACAAAATGTGGGACTTTATGTTATGCAATATTTGTGGGCTGAAGAAAGCTTAAAGCTAAAGTTTGGACATGTTTACTGCTGTTTTCTGAAATAAACACTGCCTGTGGTGAAGAGTGAACTGACACGCGTGTATGTGTGCACAGTGATGGAGTTAAAACCCCCACAGGGGTTATATGCATAAAAAATATGCTATACTTTTGGTACCTCTTTGGGAATGGATGCCCCGCCACTCTTATATGGTTCACCAGGAGGACTCTGCCCGACAGCACCTGGTGCCTCATATGGAGGAGTGCGGCAAAGTTATCCTTCTCAGTCTTAGAAAAAGAAAACCTTGATATTTTGGTATTGTATTCCTAATCTCCTCCTTAGGATGAATCCAGCAGTTTCGGGGCTGTGCTGGAGGTGTGGAAGATCTAGGGGGACACTTCCTCATATCTTTTGGGAATGCGGGCTCATCCTTGCTTTTTGGCACGATGTTCAATTGATCCTATGTGACCTCTTAGGATGTGATTTTCCCCTGGAGCCCCTCTCCTACCTGCTGAATATTACACCTACACCCATGCAGAAACACAAGCTCCACTTGTTCTTGCTGGTGATGACGCCGGCTTGTTGCCTCATAGCCAAGTACTGGAAACGCTCTGAGCCACCGCAGATCTCTGATCTGTACGCCAGGGTATCTGAGGTCAGGACTATGGAGTGAACAAAAGAGAGAACTCCCACCAGCTTCTATAGCAGTATAAAGCCTCCATGCACAAGACTCTGCTCCATTTGCGTGTGACATGCAGTAAACAGTTCATCCAGCACTGAAGGGTTAAAAAGTATTTTCACCTTTATTGAGAATGCATGTTAAAAACATTCCAGGGCATACTGCTTTGCCGTAATCCGTCAACGCTTTTTAACTGTTACACAGTCTTACTCATGACTACAGACTCAAGACTGTGTAACAGTTGAAACACGTTGATGGATTATGGCAAAGCGGTATGCCCTGGAATGTTTTTAACATGCATCCAGGACTATGGAGTACCTGACAGCAGTATTGCAGGATACCATATGGGATGTCTGGGATTCCTTCTGGCTAACTAGACTGTGACGTTGCACGGATATGGTTCTCTGCCTTAAGTCCTCCCCTTCTCCCTATTGTTCTTGTGTCTGTCTTGTTTGCATCTTTTTTTTATTTTATGTTCTTTATCCTTTATTTGCCTTTTCTTATCTATAGTAGGTGATCACCTGTGAATGTTTTCATGGGTTTTCTTTCTGATAATGATCCAATTCAGATGACTACAGTTATTATAAAAGGACGTGGCACGAGGAAAGACTTTGTTCAGTGCTTTATTTGTAAACTACTGATAATGGTCATTTCTCTATGTTGCTATTTGCTCTTGTTCGGCATCTTGTTTGTAACTTGATATACAAGATTTATCCATGCATGTCTGTGGTACTTTTATATCATTGTACAAAAATGTATTTCAATAAAAAACACAATTATAAAAAAAATATTACATACAACAATGAATGACTACAAATATGAAAACCTTATCCAAAGAATTAACCTCAAGATATAAAATTATTGTGACAGTTAGTGGTAAAGTTTTTGGAGCATTACATTAAAAATAAGATTGTCCCTAGAGGGTTGAGAATAACATTGACCCCAACAGAGAGAATACATAACGCTGATCTAACAACCAAATGGAAGAAGCAACGGGTAGGTCACTGAGGTTCATGCACATCTTTCTGGAAGAGGAGGAGTCCTCCTGGGAGAGCAAATAGAACGTTCATTCCGATAATCAGCCTGCAAATCGTGCTGTGTGAAACCACCATTACTCCTTCCTTAATAAGTCCCTTCCCAAAAATACTATTCCAGAGATCTTCTCTTTAGAAGCAGTGAAAAAGAGAGGGGTACTGGAAAAGGGTAATAAGAAAGAGGAAAGATCACAAGAGAGGGGGACAAGCTGGGCACACTCAGGGATTGATTAGAGGAGTACAGTGGAGCCCAGCCTCCAACTCTCAGCCAATACCATCTCTGAAAAACAAACAAACAGGTAGACTCAATTTAACAGCGAGTAATAGAACGAAAGTCATCAAACTTTTGTGCCATGTTCTATCTAAATAAGAAATTACTGACCCTGAATCTTGCCATAAATTAGATTGTAATCATAGTTTATAGTTTAATCTACAGCAAGATTCAGGGTCAGTAATCTCTGATTTAGATAGAACATGGCAATCCTATCTTATCCAGGCCCTACATTTCTTCAAGAGTTAAAGGGAATTCTTCTGGAGGCATTGGATAACATAATTATTAGTAAGGAGGAGTTCAATTTTCTTTTTAAGACTTTTGCAGTTACGGCCATGTTTTATGCCTTACCAAGGGGAAACATAAGGGGCTGAAACACTTGAAAGGTAGGCCTATTGTATCTGGTATTGGCAGTATTAAATCAAAATCTGGGGTTTTATCTGGATGAGATATTGCATCCGTTTGTGCAGGCTCTACAGTTATATATCAGAGATACAGTCAGGTCCATACATATTGGGACATCAACACAATTCTATCATTTTTGGCTCTATACACCACCACAATGGATTTGAGATTAAACAAACACGATAGGCTTTAACTGCAGACTGTCAGCTTTAATTTGAGGGTATTTACATCCAAATCAGGTGAACGGTGTGGGAATTACAACAGTTTGCATATGTGCCTCCCACTTGTTAAGGGACCAAAAGTAATGGGACAATTGGCTTCTCAGCTGTTCCATGGCCAAGTGTGTGTTATTCCCTCATTATTTCAATTACAATGAGCAGATAAAAGGTCCAGAGTTCATTTCAAGTGTGCCATTTGCATTTGGAATCTGTTGCTGTCAACTCTCAAGATGAGATCCAAAGAGCTGTCACTATCAGTAAGGCAAGCTGAAGAAACAAAACAAACCCATGAGAGAGATAGCAAAAACATTAGGCATGGCCAAAACAACTGTTTGGAACATTCTTAAAAAGAAGAAACGCACAGGTGAGCTCAGCAACACCAAAAGACCACGGAAAACAACTGTGGTGGATGACCGAATAATTCTTTCCCTGGTGAAGAAAACCCTTCACAACAGTTGGCCAGATCAAGAACACTCTCCAGGAGGTAGGCGTATGTGTCAACAATCAAGAGAAGACTTCACCAGAGTGATTACAGAGGGTTCACCACAAGATTTAAACCATTGGTGAGCCTCAAAAACAGGAAGGCCAGATTAGAGTTTGCCAAACGACATCTAAAAAAGCCTTCACAGTTCTGGAACAACATCCTATAGACAGATGAGACCAAGATCAACTTGTACCAGAGTGATGGGAAGAGAAGAGTATGGAGAAGGAAAGGAACTGCTCATGATCCTAAGCATACCACCTCATCAGTGAAGCATGGTGGTGGTAGTGTCATGGCGTGGGCATGTATGGCTTCCAATGGAACTGGTTCTCTTGTATTTATTGATGACGTGACTGCTGATTTCGGGCAATATTATCTGCTCATATTCAGCCAAATGCTTCAGAACTCATTGGACGGCGCTTCACAGTGCAGATGGACAATGACCCAAAGCATACTGCAAAAGGAACCAAATAGTTTTTAAAGGGAAAGATGTGGAATGTTTTGCAATGGCCAAGTCAATCACCTAACCTGAATCCGATTGAGCATGCATTTCACTTGCTGAAGACAAAACTGAAGGGAAAATGCCCCAAGAACAAGCAGGAACTGAAGACAGTTGCAGTAGAGGCCTGGCAGAGCATCACCAGGGATGAAACCCAGCGTCTGGTGATGTCTATGCGTTCCAGACTTCAGGCTGTAATTGACTGCAAAGGATTTGCAACCAGGTATTAAAAAGTGAGTTTGATTTATGATTATTATTCTGTCCTATTACTTTTGGTTCCTTAACAAATGGGAGACACATATGCAAACTGTTGTAATTCCTAGACTGTTCATCTGATTTGGATGTAAATACCCTCAAATTAAAGCTGACAGTCTGCAGTTAAAGCACATCTTGTTTGTTTTATTTCAAATCCATTGTGGTGGTATAGAGAGCCAAAAATGTTATAATTGTTTCGATGTTCCAATATTAATGGACCTGACTGCATGTCTGACTTGTTGCTGAGAGATGGAAGGAATAACAGCACATTATTGGCATCAATTGACGTGTTGACTTTACATAGTTCCAACTGGGTGCATAGACATTTTTCTCCCCCATTACGAGGCGATAACAGATTTGGGTGAACAAGACATTCACACATTCAGAAGTGCATCGACGAATAAGGAAGTTGTTATCAGAGATTTTATGAATTGTCAAGCTAGTGGAGTGGTATGCCTGGCTACATGTGATTGCCCCCTTGACCATGTTGGGAAAACCAAGCGGGAGTTTAGGCACAGAGTATACAAACACTCTTTGGACGGATGAGAGAGGCTTGCATTGCTTGTAGAGATTCTCAGAGGGGACTAGTAAACTACCTATTCTCCCAAACACTCAACCTAAAGCCACCTATAAAGACTGTGCTTGCATTTGAGAGTCCCTGTGTGAATCATCTACCTAACTGCCCCAGTAAAGTACAGGATACTGTTTGCACCCACATCTGCATTGCTACAGTACCACCCTGCCTTGCAGGCCACAAGTCATCAACATCACTGGATGGTGCTGCTTGATAGATACAGTACAAGCCAATAGATATTAAGGTCCCTTTAGTAACATAGCATTGTTCCATCCCAGCTCTAACCCTCAATCTCTGCAGACCATAGCTGGGAGGGAACGCTGGCTGGCAAAGCCATGCCTCCACTCCCTGGATTGGCTATTGGGGGAAGCAAGCCCCTAAAATAGGAAGTCCTCTCGTCGTCTAAGGAAGGCGTTATGTCTGCTCTTTGGCTTCTGCCATTCAGACCCCAGACCCGTTTTAACCCACAATGCTCACGGGTTTCACATGCACACAACGTAGGTTTTTATTTAGGTAGATTTTGTATTTAAAAGACCCTATTACAGTTTCACATGGTGTGTTACCCAGCTGCCCAAGGACCCTGAAAGGCAAATACAACATGTAATGGCATAATCTGGGATTGATTTAACTAGTTTTAGTATTCAGCAGTCTGGCTACAGCTCCACACACCATGTTAGTCTGAAAGGTAATTCTGCTTAGCTATTTGACAATATTGAGAAATTGCCATTGCATTTGTCTATTGCACTTTTCACAGAGATTCCTACCCAGCTTTTCCAGGCTCCTAGATAGCAAATCAGGCTAGTGAGAATGCTATATGACAATTAGGGCTTTGGCATTGCATAACAAGGCAGGTCTGCTATTCTAAAGTCTGGGAAAGCTGGGTAACAATTGCTGATGGGCGTTTTCATTATATAAAATACACACATTGCTGCAATCCATCATATCATATCTACCTGAATTGTAAAGCACAGTGGAATATGGTGGCGCTATATACATAAATATTATCATTAACCCCTTAAGGACCCCCGCCATACATGTATGGCGCTGGTGGACATGACTTGAAGACCAGTACATGTACGGCGGGCTGATTGGGCGGGGTCAGCAGCTGCGCCCACCCGATCAGCTGCACGGACCCGGCGGTCACTGATGGCTGGGCACCTGCTGCATATGCCAGTGAAAACACAGAGGCTGCCGTATTAACCCAATGTATGCCGCGGTCAAAGCTGAAAAAAAAAAAAAAATGGTATTCACAAAATGATCCAAACATAAAGTAGACATATGGGAAATGTAAAGTAAGTTATTATATGAGGTATCACTATCTGTTTTTTTGTTGTTGTAAATTTGGGATTTTTTTCAAGAATAAAAATTAAAAATATTGACTGAAATTTACGACTATCATGAAGTACAATGTGTCATGAAAAATGGCTTGGATAAGTAAAAGCGTGCCAAAGTTATTGCCACATAAATTGACAAATGTCAAATTTCCAAAAAACGGCCTGGTCCTTAAGGTGAAAATGGCAGGGTCCTGAAGGGGTAAGCAGAGCAATGTATACAGCTTGTGGTCAAAGCAGCTTCTGAGTGTTGTCACCCAGCTTTCCCAGCACCCTAAAGGTTTTTTTTTTTATATTGGTTTTATCACTAAATAACTAGGCAAATTTAGAACACAACAGTGTGGGAATGATGGGTAACAGCTGTAATGGAGGCCACACTTGGTACATACAGTAGTATGTACACAATGCTCCCCTATTTAGTGCATATGTCTGGTGTTACTGTGTGTACTACTACTGTACTATAGCAGGCACTGTATTTATTTCATACTATTGCCAAATAAGAGATTCCTTCCAACAAATGGCCACACTCAAGAGTGTAGAGAAAGTTTGATGCCTAAACCCAGCACCCTCCTAAACTTGCTGGCTCCCATGCACTAGCATCAAAAGGTTGATAGGGAGGAGGGGGAAGACATAGAGATTATATTAAATTGTGTGTGTTGATCTTTTATTTGTTTAGTGTTACTTTAGAAGATCTGCTGCCATAGTCTTCATGCCACATACCAGCAGACACCTTCAGAGATCTTATGGAGTCCAGGTCTTAATGAATCAGAGTAGATTTGGTGGCACAGGAGTGGCCCACACAACATTAGGAAAGTAGTTTTAATGTCATGGATGATCGGTGTATGTTAATAGCCTAAAAGATTGATATATTTAAGTTAAAGAGGACCTTTCACTCCCAGGCTGTGAGCTGTGCGCTGCGATTGGCCAGCGCTGCAGCCTAGGAGAAGGAGACGCCCACAGGACAAGGGCAGACACCGCCTACAATAACTTAGAGACTGAAGATACCGGAGGGCATAACGGGAGAACGGAGCGGCGCCCGGGGATAAGCCTAGCCACCTCTGCTATAAACTCCATCAAATACTTTTGGAATACACTGGATTGCTGACTGTTAGCATTTATATATTGCCCATCAGCATTGGGCTTCACTAATGACTTAACCTCTTCCTGACCCTCATGATTAACTTTCCTAACAGATTATTTTTGCAAATCTGACGTGATCTTTTTACTTATCAAAGCCATTCTGAGAATGTTTTCTCATGACACATTGTACTTCATGGTAGTGGTAAATTTTATTTCATATTTATTAAAAAATATCCAAAATTTGCAGACAATTTGGAAAAATGTGCGATTTTCTAAATTGAAATTCCTCTACTTTTAGGGCAGTGATACCTCATAAAATAGTTATTAATTAACATTGATCATATGTCGACTTTTGTAAATGGCACTTTGTGTTTTAGATTAAAAAAAAAAAAGGATAAGAAGCACTCCAAGCCCCTTAGTGGGATAAATCCATAGTCAATGTTCAAGGCACCTGCTATGCATCCAGGGCAATGCGGTGCACATGATGAGGGGTCCTGGCTCGGGATCCCAGTAGGAACAGCAATGTAGGGAAATCCGCAGCACTTGTCCAATTCAATCAGTGGTGTTTAATTCAGTAGTTAGGCAGCATGATAAAGACCTGAGGGTCGAAACATCGCTATGTACTGTATGCTGCTTAACTACTGAAAAAAAAAAAAAAAAAAAAAACACCACTCACTGAATTGGACGAGTGCTGTGGATTTCTCTACTTTATGTTTTAGGACATTAGAAAGCTTAGAATTTTAGGAGCGATTTTTAAAAATTTAAAAAAAAAATCCAAAAGATACATTTTTAAGGCGCAATTCAGTTTTGAAGACACTTTGAGTGGCTTATGTAATAGAAACCACCCACAATTGACCACATTTTAGAAACTATACCCCTCAAATTATTTAAAACTGATTTTTGGAACACTGCAGGGTTCAGAAGAGAAATAAAACCATGTGCATTTATAGAGCACTGGCTGACACAGAATTTAGGGGTATAGTTAGCATTTAGGACCCACAGGTGTTTGGCAAAAATAAATTCATAGCAGATTGTGAAAAGTGAATATTGCAATTTTTCTACAGATGCCATTTCAATGCCAATATGTTGCACCCAGAATATGCCAGTGTGAAAAGCAAGTCCTCTTATTATTCTGCTGTGCCTCCTGGTTTTAGAAACACCCTACATCTGGCCCTAATCTTTTGCCCGAACCTATAACATGGCTCAGGAGTAAAAGAGCACCATGCTCTCTTTGAGGCCCAATGTGGCTATTTACCTATTTTGTGCTGATGATGGTAGAGACACCAAAGTAATTCACAGTGGACCATGCAAAGTACAATATGCAAGTTTTCCACAGAAATGTCATTTTAGTGTACAATATGTCATGCCCTACTCGTGCCATCTAATACTCTCACCACACTACTAGAATTGATAGGCAGATTCTATAAATGGTGGATGCCATCAATGTGGACATAAGCTGCTGTATGGACACACGGCAGGAGAGAAGGAGGGCCTTTTGGGTTTTGGAGCACAGATTTTGCTGCAATGGTTTTCAGGCACTACATCACATTTGCATACAGTGGCAAAAATCATGTTTTTGTGTCACCATTTTCTGACAGAACCTTTCTCAAGTCAGGTGAAAATGAAGTGCAATAGTGCTAGTATAAATACATCATCAAATTGTTACCAATTATTTCATCAACCAATACAAAAACAGTGCACTCCCCTTCCAGGACATGTTACAATTCATTCATTAACTCCACATGTTAACATGAATACAAGCGGATCAGTATGTGTCCTAATAGTTTCCATATCGATAGTGATTATTCATAATCATGATTAGTGTATAAAAGTGCATATAATAAAGTGCATGGTGCAATAAAAATATCCTAAAAACTATAATACCTTGCTGGGGATTTATGTAATAGAATAGAAGGAGATGGCATCTTGACTTCTTGTGGAGGCACGCCGCTACTCCGCGTCTATTCCTCCTCAGTGCGCATGTGTCAGTCCTCCCCCCCTTGCGAAGCGGTACATAACCGCTATACGTCACCCGCAGGCGGAGACCCAGCGTCGTGACGTCCAGTCAGCATGCGTCAGCACACACCACGCGCATCATGTGCACGCAAGTCACCCGCACCACGTTACCTGTCTATTCCGCCATTTTACATTAGGGCAATCATTTGGGCAATGACTATATCTTGCTCCTCTCTTTCTCCTTCTATTCCCCACTACCTAAATTATCACCCAGCTTAGGTGGACACCTGAATTACACATTCAAATAATGCAAATATGTCAACACATCGCGTTATGACGTGGATTAATCCATGTAACTTCCATTGGGTCCACCTCATACAGCATACTGGATACATCAGAGCATAGTCACTATAAAGGGGCATTAGCTAACCATCCCTCCTGTTACCCTGAATTCGACATTTAACCCTTTGGGTTTCAGAGTATCTAACCTATCACCTCCTCTCTCTAACGGTTTTACATGATCCAAGATCATAAATCTCTTCTTTTATTCCTGATGGATTGTCTGTGGTTATTTAACCTGGTTTTCATATCACATGTGGTTTCGCCCACATAGAGCATTTTGCAAGGGCACCATAACACATATATTACCCATGATGAGTCACATGTGAGGTAATGTTTTATATTAAAAATGTATACCGTGTCTGGATGTGCGAACACCGATCCTTTTATGCATCAGTTTACAGTTTACACGTCCCAGACATGGGAAAGATCCTGTACGCCTTGTCTTCAAAAACGTCTGTCTTAGCAGACCCTTTTCAGACAGTCTAGAGTGTACCACCTTATCCCTAATGTTACCTGCTCTTTTATATGCCATCATAGGCGGTTTTTTAAAGGCAGTTATACTGGGATGACCACTACTAAGTAGCCCCCAATGACGCCTCACTATCCGTTCAATATTTGGGCTCAACTCATTATACAATGACACAAAAGGTAATCTTTCACTGACCTGTCTTTGTTTTGAAGTTAGCAATTCCTCTCTAGGTATTTCTCTTGCTCTATCGGCATGTCTTTTCACCAACCTTCTAGGGTAACCCCTATTTATGAAGGATTGTTCCATGTTACTTAATGCTGAATTCATATTCTCATCCTTATCTACTATTCTCCTTACTCTGAGCATTTGACTGAATGGCAGAGAATTTACCATCCTCCTTGGGTGTCCACTTGCAAAATGCAATAATGTGTTCTTATCAGTTTCTTTGCCGTTCAGTCAAATGCTCAGAGTAAGGAGAATAGTAGATTGTCACCACCAAACATCTGAGAAGCTCTGACAGATGTCTTTCAGAACCTCCTCCTTGAGCTGCCTTTTGTTTTGCTTTCATTTTCTCATCTCGTTAGCCTCTCTCAGCTGTCATGTAGTTGCACTGATTGCATCCCTTTAAATTCCTTCCCAGACTGCTTCACTTTGCGGTTTATATTCCTTCCTGGAGTGTGTGCATGCTGATCCTACTTCTGAGTCTTCTACAGATAACTTTTGTTCATTCATTTGTGTTTTTCTGTTTGCTGGATCCCAGGTGACCCTGACTCCCTCCGTATCAAGTGTAGGGAGCCGGTGGCCGTGTCCCCTCACTATTATAGGGTGTTCAGGAGTTATATAGTTGAGGTACGAGGATATGCGATCATCTACCATTGGGATTTTCGCATAGGCTGAGCAATCAGGGAGAGAGCCAGGTCTGATGCAGGGCTCTCCCTTTTGTTCCTTAGTTTTGGATCCAGTGAGTCGGATATTCATTTTGTGTCTTCTAGTTTCCTGTACACCTTCCGCCAAAACCGTCTCAAGCATGGATCCGGTTTCACTTTTGACTGAACGCATGCAGGGTCTTTCATTGGAGGTAGCAGATCTCCGTAAGACTCTTTCTCAGTTTCAGGTGACCGGTTCAGCTTGCGTTCATGGAGTTTGTTCTGAGCCTAAGATCTCACTCCCGAATACGTTCTCCGGGGGTAGTGAGAATTTTGTTCGTTTTAGAGAGGCTTACAAACCGTGGAAGATTCAGTCCTCATAGGAAGGTTTGTTTCTGTTGTGGGGGTATAAATAATTTGGCAAATGTTTGTCCCTCTAGGAGATTCAGGCAGTCTTTTGAGAGTAATAAAGAAACTAAAAGAAAAAATCCTTTAAAAATGTTCCATCAGTTACCATTGGCAAGGTTGATGCGGAAATTGAAGGTTTTCCGTTTGCTTGTAATTCCCGTTTTGTCCTACCTGCCAGGGTGGCGCTAGAGAGCAAGACATTTTTTTGTGAGATTTTTGTAGATAGTGGAGCAGCTGTCAATCTTATTGATAATCAATTTGCTATAACTCATGGTTTCCAGGTATGCACTTTGGGAAAGGATATACCTGTTTTTGCTATTGATTCCGCTCCACTTTCTCAGAAATCGTTAAAGGGCATAGTTCACAATATCCGTTTGATTGTGAGTGATGCTCATGTTGAGGATGTGTCATGTTTCGTCCTTAGCGGGTTGCCTACTCCTCTTGTGTTGGGGCTACCCTGGCTCACTAAACATAACCCCACCATTGATTGGCAAGCGAGGCAAATAAATGGTTGGAATGACACTTGCAGAGAGAATTGCCTCACGACATCTGTTTCTGAGGTTTCTACTAAGACTGTACCATCTTTTCTCTCTGAATTTTCGGATGTCTTCTCTGAGAGTGGTGTTCAGGACTTGCCCCCGCACAGGGAGTACGATTGCCCTATTAATCTCACCCCAGGTGCCAAGCTGCCTAAATCTCGTTTATACAATCTCTCCCAACCTGAAAGGGTCGCTATGCGTGCTTATATCTCTGAGAGTCTGAGAAAGGGACACATACGACCCTCGAAGTCACCTGTTGCTGCTGGTTTTTTCTTTGTTAAGAAAAAAGATGGTTCTTTAAGACCTTGTCTGGATTTCAGGGAGCTGAACAGTATCACAATTCGTGACCCTTATCTGCTTCCTCTGATCCCGGACCTGTTTAACCAGATTGTTGGTGCTGAAGTTTTTTCCAAGTTGGATCTAAGAGGGGCATACAACCTGGTAAGGGTCAGAGAAGGAGACGAATGGAAGACGGCTTTCAATACCCCTGAGGGCCATTTTGAGAATTTGGTTATGCCTTTTGGTTTGATGAATGCTCCAGCCGTCTTTCAGCATTTTGTGAACAGCATTTTTTATCATTTAATGGGGAAATTTGTATTAGTGTATCTAGATGACATTTAGATTTTTTTCTCCTGATTTCAAAACTCATAAGGAACACTTACGTCAGGTCTTGCTCATCCTGCGACAGAATAAATTGTACGCTAAACTGGAAAAATGTGTTTGCGCGGTTCCAGAAATTCAATTTCTGGGGTTTCTTCTCTCCGCTTCTGGTTTTCAAGCTGTGCTTGAGTGGGAGCTTCCTGAGAATCAGAAGGCGCTGATGCGTTTTTTGGGCTTTGCCAATTATTACAGGAAGTTTATTTTGAATTATTCCTCTGTTGTTAAACCACTCACTGATATGACTAGAAAGGGGGTAGATTTTTCCTCCTGGTCAGGAGAGGCGCGTAAGGCCTTTTCTAATATCAAGGAGAGTTTTGCTTCCGCTCCCATCTTGGTACAACCTGATATTTCTCTACCCTTCATAGTTGAGGTTGATGCTTCTGAGGTGGGTGTGGGTGCGGTCTTGTCTCAGGGTCCCTCTCCTGCCAAATGGCGACCGTGTGCCTTTTTCTCGAAGAAACTCTCCTCCGCAGAGAGAAATTACGATGTGGGAGATATGGAGTTGTTGGCCATCAAGTTGGCTTTTGAGGAATGGCGCCATTGGCTAGAGGGAGCCAGACACCCTATTACCGTGTTTACTGACCATAAGAATCTGGCCTACTTGGAGTCAGCCAAGCGTCTGAACCCGAGACAGGCCCGATGGTCTTTGTTCTTTTCCAGGTTTAATTTTGTTGTCACGTTCCGCCCTAGGGTTAAGAATGTGAAGGCGGATGCCCTGTCACGTTGTTTTCCGGGACCCCGGTCCCATTTTGGCTGAAGGTGTGGTGGTCTCTGCTCTTTATCCTGAATTGGAGGCAGAGGTTCAGGTAGCTCAGTCAGAGGCTCCTGATCTTTGTCCTCCTGGGAGGTTGTTTGTGCCTCTCGCTTTAAGACACAAGATTTTTAAGGAACACCACGATACTGTCCTTGCTGGGCACCCGGGGGCAAGAGCCACAGTGGATCTCATCGCTCTGAGATTCTGGTGGCCGGCGCTTCGTAAGTCGGTTGAGGGTTTTGTGGCAGCCTGCGAGACCTGCGCTCATGCCAAAGTCCCTCATTCACGGCCATCAGGTCTTCTCATTCCCTTACCCATTCCTTCCCGTCCTTGGACACATCTGTCCATGGACTTCATTACGGACCTGCCTCGTTCCTTGAGGAAGACTGTGATTCTGGTGGTGGTGGACCGTTTTAGCAAAATGGTGCATTTCATCCCTTTTCCTGGCTTGCCCAATGCTAAGACGCTGGCGCAGGCATTTATTGATCACATTGTCAAATTGCATGGTATTCCTTCAGACATAGTCTCTGATAGGGGCACGCAGTTTGTTTCCAGATTCTGGAAGGCTTTCTGTTCTCGCTTGGGGGTTCGGTTGTCATTCTCTTCTGCTTTCCACCCGCAGTCGAATGGCCAGACAGAGCGCGTCGATCAGAATCTGGAGACATATCTGTGCTGTTTTGTGGCGGAGAATCAGGAGGATTGGTGTTCTTTTTTGTCCCTGGCTGAGTTTGCTTTAAATAACCGTCGTCAGGAGTCCTCTGATAAGTCACCATTTTTTGGTGCATATGGGTTTCATCCGCAGTTTGGGACATTCTCTGGAGAGGGGTCTTCTGGTTTACCTGATGAGGACAGATTCTCCTCGTCTTTGTCATCTATTTGGCAAAAGATTCAGGATAATCTAAAGAGCATGAGTGAGAGATATAAGCGTGTGGCGGATAAGAGACGTGTGCCTGGTCCGGACCTGAATGTTGGTGATCTGGTGTGGTTGTCTACTAAGAATATCAAATTGAAGGTTCCCTCCTGGAATTTGGGTCCTAAGTTTATTGGGCCTTACAAAATCTTGTCCGTCATCAATCCTGTTGCCTACTGTCTTGATCTTCCTCAGACTTGGAAGATCCATAATGTTTTTCATAAGTCCTTATTAAAACCTTATGTCCAACCCATTGTACCCTCGTCTTTGCCTCCTCCTCCGATTGTGGTTGATGGTAATCTTGAATTTCAGGTCTCTAGGATTGTGGATTCTCATGTTGTCCGCGGTTCTCTCCAGTACCTCGTTCATTGGGAGGGTTATGGTCCTGAGGAGAGGATGTGGGTCCCAGTGACGGACATTAAGGCCACTCGTCTCATCAGGGCTTTCCATAGGTCCCAACCTGAGAAGGTGGGCTCTGAGTGTCCGGAGTCCACTCGTAGAAGGAGGGGTACTGTCACCACCAGACATCTGAGAAGCTCTGACAGATGTCTTTCAGAACCTCCTCCTTGAGCTGCCTTTTGTTTTGCTTTCATTTTCTCATCTTGTTAGCCTCTCTCAGCTGTCATGTAGTTGCACTGATTGCATCCCTTTAAATTCCTTCCCAGACTGGTTCACTTTGCGGTTTATATTCCTTCCTGGAGTGTGTGCATGCTGATCCTACTTCTGAGTCTTCTACAGATAACTTTTGTTCATTCATTTGTGTTTTTCTGTTTGCTGGATCCCAGGTGACTCTGACTCCCTCCGTATCAAGTGTAGGAAGCCGGTGGCCATGTCCCCTCACTATTATAGGGTGTTCAGGTGTTATACAGTCGAGGTACGAGGATATGCGATCATCTACCATTGGGATTTTCGCATAGGCTGAGCAGTCAGGGAGAGAGCCAGGTCTGATGCAGGGCTCTCCCTTTTGTTCCTTAGTTTTGGATCCAGTGAGTCGGATATTCATTTTGTGTCTTCTAGTTTCCTGTACACCTTCCGTGACATAGATAAGGATGAGAATATGAATTCAGCATTAAGTAACATGGAACAATCCTTCATAAATAGGGGTTACCCTAAAAGGTTGGTGAAAAGACATGCCGATAGAGCAAGAGAAATACCTAGAGAGGAATTGCTAACTTCAAAACAAAGACAGGTCAGTGAAAGATTACCCTTTGTGTCATCGTATAATGAGTTGAGCCCAAATATTGAATGGATAGTGAGGCGCCATTGGGGGCTACTTAGTAGTGGTCATCCCAGTATAACTGCCTTTAAAAAAACCACCTATGATGGCATATAAAAGAGCAGGTAACATTAGGGATAAGGTGGTACACTTCAGACTGCCTGAAAAGGGTCAGCTAAGACAGACGTTTTTGAAGACAAGGCGTACAGGATCTTTCCCATGTCTGGGACGTGTGAACTGTAAACTGATGCATAAAAGGATCGGTGTTCGCACATCCAGACACGGGAGAAATTTTTAACATAAAATATTACCTTACATGTGACTCATCATGGGTAATATATGTGTTATGGTGTCCTTGCAAAATGCTCTATATGAGCGAAACCACATGTGATACGAAAACCAGGTTAAATAACCACAGACAATCCATCAGGAATAAAAGAAGAGATTTACCGGTGTCAAAACATTTTTTTCAAAAAAATTATAAGGAAAATGACCTGAAATTTATGATCTTGGATCATGTAAAACCGTTAGAGAGAGGAGGTGATAGGTTAACCATTTAAAAAAAAACTGAGCTTAGGTGGATTTTTCGGTGGGATACTCTGAAACCCAAAGGGTTAAATGTCGAATTCAGGGTAATAGGAGGGATGGTTAGCTAATGCCCCTTTATAGTGACTATGCTCTGATGTATCCAGTATGCTGTATGGGGTGGACCCAATGGAAGTTACATCGATTAATCCACGTCATAACGCGATGTGTTGACATATTTGCATTATTTGAATGTGTAATTCAGGTGTCTAACTAAGCTGGGTGATAATTTAGGTAGTGGGGAATAGAAAGAGAGGCGCAAGATATATGGCGGAATAGACAGGTAACGTGGTGCGGTTGACTGTTGCAGCGTACTCGCGTGCACATGATGCGCGTGGTGTGTGCTGACGCATGCTGACCGGACGCAACGACGCTGGGTCTCCACCTGCGGGTGACGTATAGCGGTTATGTACCGCTTCGCAAGGGGGGGGGGGGGGGGGTATTATAAATCCCCAGCAAGGTATTATAGTTTTTAGGATATTTTTATTGCACCATGCACTTTATTATATGCACTTTTATACACTAATCATGATTATGAATAATCACTATCGATATGGAAACTATTAGGACACATACTGATCCGCTTGTATTCATGTTAACATGTGGAGTTAATGAATGAATTGTAACATGTCCTGGAAGGGGAGTGCACTGTTTTTGTATTGGTTGATTAAATAATTGGTAACAATTTGATGATGTATTTATACTAGCACTATTGCACTTCATTTTCACCTGACTTGAGAAAGGTTCTGTGAGAGAACCAAAACGTTGTCAAAATTTGACATGTGTGAATAAAGAACACATTTTCTATATTTCAAGGAGTGCTGCGGACTTTCTTTGTTATATACACACACACACACACACACACATATACACATATACATACATTTTTTATTTATTTTTTTGCGGGGTGCCAAGAGTCAGATCCCTATCAGTCTGATTTCTGAGGATAGGCGATCAATATTGTAAACCAGAAATGTATACTTGTTGTGCAGGATATATCTGCAGTAATAGGAATTAAGTGTAAATACATTAGCCTTGTGCACACATTACAATGACAGTTAAACAATCGGTCAATATTTTCCCTTTCACTAAAAGCAGTTGTTCAATAATGATAAAGTGGGGGTAAGATGCTCGAGTTAATCATGCATATGTCCATTATAAAGGCAAGGATCGCATTCTTGAATGAGGTGCTTCTTGAGAACATCCTAAACAAGATCTTATTAATTCTATCCATTTATTATGTCCCATATGAGAAAATACATTAGTCAGACACAACTGTGAACAGTTTCCATGTATGAATGTGAATCAGTAATATAAACTACATAGTTATTACTATACTTTTTAGAATTGATTAAAAAAAACTGGAAAGGGCACTACTAAGGGTACTTTCACACTTGCAGCAGAGTGATCCAGGAAACAGTTCTGTCGCCGGAACTGCCTGCCGGATCCGTCAAAGCGTATGCCAATTGATGGCATTTGTAAGACTGATCAGGATCCTGATCTGTCGTACATATGCATTGAAATGCCGGATCCGTCATCCGGAAAAACGGATCCAGCACGCGCAGACGGGAAGGATGTATCCGGCAATCCGGTATTTTAAAATGCCGGGTCCGGCACTAATACATTCCTATGGAAAAAAATGCTGGATCCGGCATTCAGGCAAGTGTTCAGTTTTTTGGCCGGAGATAAACCCGTAGCATGCTGCGGTATTATATCCGTCCTGATCAGTAAAAAAAAAAAAGACTGAACTGAAGACATCCAGATGCATCCTGAACGGATTGCTCTCTATTCAGAATGCATGGGGATAAAACTGATCAGTTCTTTTCCGGTATTGAGCCCCTAGGACGGAACTCAGTGCCGGAAAAGAAAAACGCTAGTGTGAAAGTACCCTAAAGGTTATGGACACCTTCAGAGCATTTTTTGCATATTATTAGTCCAGTCATCCTGAAGATAACTTCTGAAACATCAAAAGTACTGTCCAAGTTTCAAGTTTGAGTTTTGTTAGTTCTTTCAGGTTGTCCATTTGATTGAGGGTGAAATACAGATGACAAATGTATTCCAATTCTCAGAGCAGAGGAAAAGCTTTTCCAAATTTTTGAAGTAAATTGTAAGCCTAGATCAGAATCCACATGGTTAGGAATTCCATAACATCTGAATACTTTCTGGATCATAAGTTCAACAGTCTCTTAGTTGAAATGAAAAGGGCCATCTTTCTGAGAGAGTTTAGAACAATTACAATGGTCTTCATTACTTTGGAAGGAGGTAGTGCAATCAAGACAGTTTTCTGGTGCCAAGGATAAATTCCAGATTTCCGTGATCAGTAAGCACCGTTATAGGATTAGCAGTTCCCTCCATAACATGTCTCTACTCAGAAAATGCACATTAATTGCTAGCAGTTCTCCATTTTCAAAATGATAGTTTCTTTCAGATGAGAACATTTGACAAGAAAAATAAGCAAAAGGGTCCAACAACATTGTCTCCAGACTGCTGACACAGGACAGTCACTACAGCTAAATCAGATGCATCAACTGCAACAGTAAATGGCAAATCTGGATTTGGATGAATTATTTTGGGTGCTGAAGTAAAGAGAGTCTTTAATTTAGTGAAAGCATCCCGAGCCTCTTTTGTCCAAGCAGAGTGCACTGTTTTCTTTTATTTAATGTGATTTGGTGCAATGATCTTGGAAACATTTTCTACAAATCTTCTATAGAAGTTAGCAAACCAATCAATCTCTGAACTTCTTGTCCATTTTTGGGAATTGGCTAATTGACAACAGCCTTGATATTACTGGGATCCATATTTAGACCTTAAATGGTAGTCTGCTCAAATTCACATTTCTCAAGCTTATTATACAAGTGGTGTTCTAGAAATCTTTGTAGAACAGTGCAGACATTTTTGCCATGCGGATTCAGATTTTCTGAAAATATTAAGATCCAAGTAGGCAATAACAAATTGATCCAGTAAGTCCCTGAAAACATAATTGATAAAGTGTTGGAAAGTGGCTGCTAGAGCATTACAAAGTCCAAAAGACATCACGATATCCAAAGTGTCCATATCGTGCCCGCAAAGCAGTCTTTCATAGATCCCCTGAACGAATTCGTAGAGATTATAGGTTTCTCTGAGATCATGCTTAGCAAATATTTTAGCTGCACGAAGTCTTTCAAGTAGCTCTTAGATTGACCCTTAGGATACCGTAGATTTTTTGGTTTTTGCGTTTTTAATTTTCTTACATATCTTCCTTGAGCCATAAACTTTTTTATTTTTCCATTCACATAGCTATAGGAGGGCCTATTTTTTGCAGGACAAGTTGTACTTTCTAATGGTACCATTTAATTTGGCATACAATGTAGTGGGAAGCGGGAATTTGAAAAACAAAACGCAATTTCTTCACCAGTTCACGGGTTTTGTTCCCACGGCGTTCCCTTTGCGCCAAAACTGACCTGTATCCTTCATTCTCTGGGTCAGTGTTATCACAACGATACCACATATGTATAGTTTTTTTTTGTCTAAATAGTGTAGAAAGTAAATTTAAAACTTTGAAAAACCTTTTTTTTTTATATCACCATATTCTGACCCCCACAACTTTTTTATAATTATATTTACTGAGCTGTGAGGGGCTCATTTTTTGTGGGACAATCTGTTGTTTTTATTGATACCATTTTGCAGTGTGTGTGATTTTTTTAATCGCATTTTATTACTTTTTGGGGTAAGAGAAGTGATGAAAAATTGTAAATTGCCCATTTTGACCCTTTTTCCGTTGTGCCATTCATCATATTGGAATATATATTTTATTAGTATGGGCATTTTCGGACGTGATAAAAAAATATAAATATTGTGGGTATTTATATATTTTTATTCTATGGAAAGGGGTATGATTTATAGTTATATATTTTTTTAAAATCTATTTTTTTTAGTTTTTAAAACTTTTTTTATGGTTTTGAAGTTTGCATTTGAGCCTACAATACCCATTATTCTCCTTAATTCTGAACCCTCATGGGTCTTTTAGACTCACGATGAGAGGAGAATTGCTAATTTCTTATGTTGGCCTGCCATCTGCCGCCCAAAATAAGAATTGCAGCTTCAATACCCTGGGTCTCTTCAGAGAGACTCAGCGGACTGAAACCAATTACCGACATCCTCATTGTCTGCAGAGGATGCTGGTAAGAAGCCCGGAAGCGTGACCTTCAGGGTTTTTCACCCATTAGATACCGTTATCACACTCTAAAGGCTTTAATGACCGTGATTGGAGACCTGCCGGCCATGACACGCGCGAGAGTTCGCCATGTTTGCACTTCACTCCAGCGCCATACATGTACGGCACTGGTAGCGAAAGGGTTAAAGGAGAGACTATAGTTTAGTTTTTTTTTTACAGGGAAATTATTAAGTTCCCTATAATCAATGCAGAGACATAAGGTGGAATCTTTATTCTCTACAAAAAACAAAGGTGCCCCAGCTGGAGATATACTGTACATGGTCAACAGAAGCCTTTTTCTAAATGCTCATCAATATATTCCTTTAAGACCTTCAGTTCTAGTTCAGAAATAGAGTAAATATGAGCAAAGGGTATTTTAGCACCAGGTAACAGTTCTATTGGACAATCATATGTACAAAGTGGAGGTAGCTTATCTGCATTCTTATTACAGACATCTTGACATTCTCTATATGATGGGGGTATCAAGTCTGTATCAAGTGGAAAGTTCAGGTATTGATGAGTTCTGAGGCAATGAAGAAATAAGATTAGACAAACAATTTAGCTGACAAAATTCAAAATTGAACTGTATACTGCGTGTTTCCCAGTCTATGGACGGATTGTGAGTAGACAGCCAAGAAATACCCCAAATCACTGGGAACCTTGGGGAACCAATCTAATGATTTCATGATGATCAGGCTTGAAGAGAATGTGAAGCTGCACAGTTTTATGAGCGACAGATCATAGTGGTGATCCATCAATCCAGCACCATGTTTCCAGGTTTTGTTAACAGTGCAATATTTTTTTCATGAGTGAAGGTTGTGAGCGGATGTCCATGAAATGTTCTCCAGCCCCAGAGTCTACTATAGCAGAACAAGAACTCTCATGTGTTTCAGTTCCCATGTGGATTGGCACAACTACATTAGACTATGTTACTAATATATTGACATCACCCAGTGCTAAAGGAAAATAATTTATTTTTGAGTCCGATTATCCAGATGTTTCCGATTTGATCTATTCTTTGACATCAGTGACAGCAATCGTTCATTGGGTCGTTTGACTACTTTAGAGCATAATGCCCCGTTTCCCTGCAACAAAGGAAATGATTTTCTGTAAATTATCTCACTTTTTCTGCTGTAGTACGGGGTTTCCGAATGTCATCAATCTGCATAGGTTTATATGGTTTAAATACAGTATTTTGCTGGGTTGTTTGATTGAAAGAATAGTCAGGTCTATTCTAACACGCCCACAGTTTTTACCTTCTTCTTTCAGCAAGCCTCTTATTTTTTCTGATAAACAATTGAATCAAGTTCTCTCAACTGGGGTTTCCATCGTGGAAAGTTGACCCTGTACTTGTTCAGAAAGTCCTTGCTGAAACAGTTTTTTCTGGACTGCTAGCTTCTAAATAGGATCAGCTACCCAACAGTTAAATTCTGCACTATGTTACTGTATATTCAACAACTGAAGGTTTTCCTTACAGCAGATTATGCAGTTTGGCTTCAGCTATGGAACAATGATTGGGGTCTTCAAAACCTTGACTCATGACAAATGGTTCAATAGAACACTATCCTTTTCCACATAGTGAAAGGCCCATATGCAAGAGATTCATCTGTCAGGAGATTTATGATAAAAAAATTTTTTTTTTCTTTATACTTGTAAATGTAGCAGGTTGCATTTGAAAATATATACAGCACTGAATGGCCCCTTGAGGCATTTTCACCTTATTGACCAGGTCATTTTTTGCAAATCTTATGTGTCAATTTGGTAATATCTTTGGAACACTTACTTATCCAAGACAATCTGAGATTTTTTTCTCATGACACATTGTACTTCACTAAATTTGAGTAGATATATTTGACCTTTATGAATAAAAACAAATCCAAAATTTACGAGTGCCCGCCCGATCATCTTGACGTACTAGGGCACTGGAGGCCATGTAGTACTAGTACGTCAAGGGTTTCCAAGGGTTTATCCAATACTATAAAAATGTCCCCCATATGCAGGGCCCCTAACAGGGAACATACTTACCCCGCTCCCTGCACCGCCACTGCTGCTTCTCCATGTGCACAGATGAAAACATCTGGTGTCGGAGGAAGCAGCTAATGGCAGAGGTGGGAGGTAAAGGAGCCTCCCAAGCACTGCAGCAGCGGTGCGGGGACCAGGAGCGGCACAGGGAGCAGGGTAAATATATTCACTGTGAGGGGCCCGGCTTATAAGGGACATTTTTATAGTATTGGATAACCCCTTTAAAAAAACCCGGGAAATGGCAATGATCACCAATAAACTTTGATAATAATGGCATGTGTGAATTTCTAGCTGCGTCACACACATCCAAAAAGTTGTCTTCGCAATTCAATAATATCTTTGTTGGCCATGCAACAGAGTTTGTAGTTGAGAACATTTTTCTTGGTAGGTGGCTGTAAATTCCTGTAATTCAGAAACTTGTTTCCTCAAATATGTCACAGCGGACTTCTCACTTTTAATTTATGCAAAGGTATGTGAACAGGTAGTGACCATTTAAGTGTCTGGATTGTAGAAAGTTAAGGTGTTTGAGAGAGGAAATGTTCAAGGCCAATTTTTTCTGCTTCTGAAAGACTCACACATAGATTTGCATATACTGTACAATACAGTACAGTATCATTCTATGCTTCATCTACTCTACTCGAATAATGCTGGATATTAAGGAGGCAGCACATTTTGTACTTAATTTATGTTTTTGGGAAGAAGTTATGTACGGCTATTATGAACTAGGTCTTTCATTTCATTTCATTAAACTTGATAACAAGTGGAGATTTATCTTCATTTATTTGTTATTTACAAGCAAAGCCCATGAAATAAAACACATAGAAAACTCTTAGGGCTCTTTCACACTTGCGTTCTTTTCTTCCGGCATAGAGTTCCGTCGTCGGGGCTCTATGCCGGAAGAATCCTGATCAGTTTTATCCTAATGCATTCTGAATGGAGTGAAATCCGTTCAGGATGCATCAGGATGTCTTCAGTTCCGGAACGGAACGTTTTTTGGCCGGAGAAAATACCGCAGCATGCTGCGCTTTTTGCTCCGGCCAAAAATCCTGAAGACTTGCCGCAAGGCCGGATCCGGAATTAATGCCCATTGAAAGGCATTGATCCGGATCCGGCCTTAAGCTAAACGTCGTTATGGCGCATTGCTCTGGAGCGCCCCGGGAGCCGTGCGGACTGTAAGTATACCGCTCCCCGCTCCTACTATGGCAACCAGGACTTTAATAGCGTCCTGGGTGCCATAGTGACACAAAGCATTTTGAAGACGGATCCGACTTCAAATGCTTTCAGTACACTTGCATTTTTCCGGATCCGGCGTGTAATTCCGGCAAGTAGAGTACACGCTGGATCCGGACAACCCAAGTGTGAAAGAGGCCTAATTTGCACATATTGCATTTTAAAATCAAAAGCTTTTCATGACTGGAGAGTGACAAATCTTTGATCAAGCCCAAAGGGGTCTGACCGATTAAAGGGAACCTGTCATCAATTTTATGCTGACCTCACTGAGTTTTAGCACCCTGATCGGGTGTCTGGGGTCCACAGCACTTAGCTGTGTGACCCCAGACCTCCCCAGGGATGCTGCAGCTCTGCCACACACATTTATTTTTTGGGTGCAAGTTTTTTTTTTGCATGCGCTGACTGTGGCCGACACTCTTTGCATCCGGCCACTGCTAGCGCATCGCCCACCCCACAGCGCATTTGTAACTTTCTTCTTCTTTTTTTACACTTTTTAAAAATTTTATTTTTTTTCCCCTTATTTTTTTTAGCTGTAGGGCAAAGTTTGCGAACACCCGTGCCCCCACACACACTCCCCTATGGCCCGCTGGACGTTCTCGGACAAGGAGGCATACGCCCTGCTTGCCTTTGAATCCGAGAGCCCCAGTGAGGACGAGGATGACCCCACTTTCCTGTCATCATCCGTGTCCTCATCATCTAGCAATGATTATGAGCCCCAAGGCGGCGGAGACGCCGCCAGGCGGATCAAGGGGACCTCGATGCCAGGGACCTTGTGGCCCACACTAGTATGAGCATCTCTGGGGCTCGTACTAGTTTTCTGGCCCTCCAGATCAGTCAACCTAAGCCCCCTGCCGGTGAACTTGTCTGGTGCACCCCAGAGAATTTTGAGCCCGCAATTCCTGATTTTGTTGGCCAACCAGGAATCCATATTTCCACAGTGGGCTTCACTGAATATGACTACTTTAGTCTTTTCTTTCAGTGACGACTTTGTAAATCTGATGGTGGAGCAAACGAACCTGAACGCTCAACAGTTCGTTGCTCAACACCCGGGCTCCCTTTTGGCTAGGGCCGGTGGCTGGACTCTGTTCAGTGCAGCCGAGATGAGGGGGCCTCGTGCTGCACATGGGCCTAGTAAAAAAAAACCAGTTTCAGGCAGTACTGGAGTGGGGACGTCCTCTACCAGACCCCACTCTACAGTATGGCCATGACACGTACCTGGTTTGAGGCCATCCGAAAATGCCTGCATTATGCAGATAATGCAGCATGTCCCCCCCCAAGGTGAATCCTGCCTATGACCGCCTGTATAAAATCAGGCCGGTCATCGATCACTTTGGTGCCAAATTTGTGGAGGCCTATGTCGCGGTTGATGAGTCTCTCATTGCTTTCAAGGGAAGACTCATTTACCGCCAGTATGTTCCCTCTAAGCGGGCGAGGTATGGCGTGAAGCTGTACAAACTTTGTGAGAGTACCTCAGGGTACACTTACAAGTTTTGTGTACACGAGGGGCGAGATTCCCGTATTCAACCCCCAGAATGTCCTCCCACTCTGGGTGTTAGCAGGAAACTAGTGTGGGACCTTAGGCACCCACTGCTAGATAAGGGTTACCACTTGCACGTGGATAACTTTTATACTAGTATCCCCTTGTTTCAGTCTCTCTGATCAAGTCCTCAAGCCATATAACGCCATGCGCAAAACCCGGGCATGGTACAAAAAAGTTGCGGTCTACTTGGTGCAGGTTGCCATGGACAGCTCTTTTGTACTGTCCCAGAGCGCTGGCAACACAGGGAAATTCCTTCAGTTCTATGAGGCAGTCCTCAAGGTCCTGATCTTTTCTGACCGGGAAAGAGCACGCGGGAGTACATCGGGAACTGGAGGCGCCCGGATCGTCCCTGGCCAACACTTTCCAGGTGTGGTCCCCCATACTGGAAAGAACGGACGGACCAAAAAAAAAAAAAAAAAAGGTGCAGAGTGCGTCACAGGAGGTGGATACGAAAGGACACCACCAAAAAGTCATATAGCCCCCCAAATAGTGCCAATAAAACAGTCCCCTCATCCTGCAAAAAATGAGCCCCAACCTAATACAATCGGCTAAAATAACTTAAAAAATATGACTCAGACATGTTTAAAAAAGGATAATATAGTGTAAAACCTAAATAAATGTAAAAAAGTAGACCTATTAGGTATCGCAGAGTCCGTAAGAATCTCCTCTATAAAATTACCCCATGACCTAACCCCCCACGGTCCAAAAAAATAAATAAGTTTAAACCGGTGCCAAAACAGTTATTTTTGGCACATTTTCTATTTTTCTATTTTTTTCGGTAACAAAGCAAGGGTTAACAGCCAAACAAAACTTAATATTTATTACCCCGATTCTACAGATTACAGAAACGCCCCATATGTGGTCGCAAACTGCTGTATGACCAAACGGCAGGGCACAGAAGGAAAGGAACGACATGGTTTCTGGAAGGCAAATTTTGATGTCCTTTTTTTTTATTTTATTTTTTGTTACACCATGTACCATTTGAAGAACCCCTGATAAACCCCTAGAGTAGAAACTCCATAAAAGTGACCCCACCTAAGAAACTACACCCCTCAAGGTATGCAAAACTGATTTTACAAACTTTATTAACCCTTTAGGTGTTCCTCAACAGTTTATGGCAAATGGACATGAAATTTCTGAATTTCTATTTCTGGTAACCTTACCTCACAAAAATGTAATATAGAGCAACTAAAAATCGTATGTACCCTTACAATAGTCCCAACAAAACCGCCACCTTATCCCGGAGTTTCCAAAATGGGGTCACTTTTAGGGAGTTTCTACTGTAGGGGTGCATCAGGGGGGCTTCAAATGGGACATGGTGTAAATAAACCAGTCCAACAAAATCTGCCTTCCAAAAACCACACGGTGCACCTTTCCCTCTACGCCCTGCCGTGTGGTCGCACAGTAGTGTACGACCACATATGGGGTGTTTCTGTAAACCGCAGAGTCAGGGCAATAAATATTAAGTTTTGTTTGGCTGTTAACCCTTGCTCCGTTACTGGAAAAAATGGATTAAAATGGCAAATTTGGCAAAAAATTGAAATTCTGAAATTTCATCTCCATTTGAATACCTTGAGGGGTGTAGTTTCTAGAATGGGATCATTCATTCATTTTTAGGTGGTTTCTATTATGTAAGCCTCGCAAAGTGACTTCAGACCTGAACTGGTCCCTAAAAATTGGGTTTTTGAAAATTTCAGAAAATTTGCTTCTAAACTTCTAAGCCTTATAACGTCCCCAAAAACTAAAATGGCATTCTTCAAATGATCCAAACATGAAGTAGATATATGGGGAATGTAAAGTAATAACTATTTGTGAGGTATTACTATGTATTATAGAAGTAGAGAAATTGAAACTTGGGAATTTGCAATTTTTTTTAAAAAAAATGGTAAATTTGGTATTTTGTTTTATAAATAAAAATACATTTTTTGACTTCATTTTACCAGTGTCATGAAGTACAATATGCAACGAAAAAAACAACTCAGAATGGCCTGGATAAGTAAAAGCGTTATAAAGTTATCACCACATAAAGTAACACTGGTCAGATTTGCAAAAAACGGCCTGGTCCTTAAGGGGTTAAAGAAGGCTCCTGACTTGTCCGTTTTAGTAACCAGTGACATTTTCTATGTAGATGTGTGACATAGGTTAAGCTAACAGGCACATTAAAATTAGAAAAACCCTCCCAAAAATGTCACTTTTTTTTATTGTAGATTTTTTAATGTGTGTCTGCAGTAAATCTTGTCGGTGCACAATTCAGGGGACACTATTGCATTTTTAACCCCTTAGTGACATCGTTAATTTTAGCCTTAAAAAAACAATAATGTTTTGTCTTTGTGTTCTAGCAGTCATAATTTTACATTTTTTCTTAATTTTTTTTTTATGGGATTGGTTATAGTTTTTTTTAGGAACCATTTGGGGGTAAATATTGTATATATAACTTTTTAATGTATTTTTAGGGGGAAGATTAATTTTTTTTATTTTTACATTATTTTGTGTTTTTTATTTTTACGGCGTTCACTGTTTGGTAAAAATAAAATTTTTATTATGTGGGTCACTACATTGATGATACTACTACATTTCTACATATTTTTACAGTTTTTTCTCTCTCTGCAGCCTGTCAGCCATGTAACTGCTCCCTCATTCTCCTTCTCTGCACTGAAGGGGAGGGTGGGGGCAGCTGCTTTAGGGTACTTTCACACTTGTGTAGCTTGATTCCGGCAGGCAGTTCCGTCGCCTGAACTGACTGCCTGATCAGGCAAACTGTATGCAAACGGATGTAATTTTTTCTGACTGATCAGGCATTTTTCAGACTGATCAGGATCCTGATCAGTCTAAAAAATGCCTGATCAGTCAGAAAAATGCATTGCAATACCGGATCCGTTTTTCCGGTGTCATCAGGCAAAACGGATCAGTTTTGTTTTTTTTTCTTCTCATTTTTAAAGGTCTGCGCATGCGCAGACTGGAAGGACGGATCCGGCATTCTGGTATTTTGAATGCCGGATCCGGCACTAATACGTTCCTATGGAAAAAAATACCGGATCCGGCATTCAGACAAGTCTTCCGCTTTTTTTGCCGGAGATAAAACCGTAGCATGCTACGGTTTTCTCTTTTGCCTGATCAGTCAAAATGAGTGAACTGAAGACATCCTGATGCATCCTGAACGGATTGCTCTCCATTCAGAATGCATGGGGATATGCCTGATCGGTTCTTTTCCGGTATAGAGCCCCTGTGACGGAACTCTATGCCGGAAAAGAAAAACGCTAATGTGAAAGTAGCCTTAGCTGCTCATATCTCTGGTTTGGTACCAGCTAGAGATATGGGCTTTGTATTGTTTGAAAGCTGACATTCCAAGCTTTCAGACAATACCAGCTGTCAGTACATGGGAAGATATCACTGATAGAAATCGGGATGCTGTGTATGTAGCTGAAAGTGAACGTAAAAGCAGGTTTATTCCCGACTTGATTTCTCCTCTGTTACTGCTACCATTCAGGAGGAGCAGGGGCGTAGCTATAGGGGGTGCAGAGGTAGCAGTCGCTACCGGGCCCAGGAGCCTGAGGGGGCTTCAGGAGATGGCAGCATCTAAAGCAGCCCCCCAGCTCAGGCAGAACAGTTAGCTACTTTTACCACAGCCAGAGCTGGACTTGGGGAAAACAGTTAGGTGGTTAAAGGGGTTTTTCAGGATTTTAATACTGATGACCTATCCTTTGCAACACCTCGCACCCCCGCCGATCAGCTGTATAAAGAGAAAGCACACTCAGTCTCCTGTCTCTTCCTGCTTGCCATAGACCTAGCAGCAGCACAAAGAGAAAAGGGAGAAGGCAAGCATGCACAGCGCACGTCTTCTCTTCATACAGCTGATCACCAGAGTGCCGGGAGTCGGACCCTCGCCACGCCATCCTGAGGATGGGTCGTCAATATTAGGGCCCTTGCAGACGAGCCTTTGTCACGCTGCAAGGCTGCAGTGCAGCTCCTGTCCTGACCTCCCAGCATTGAATGGGTCACATAACATTATATTGATTTATGATGCCATTTAACCCAAACAGTTCTGGAATGTATTGAATAAGACTGGCAGTATTATGTCAGTGTTATACAATACATTCCAGAACTGTAAGGGATACATAGCATCATAAATCAATATAATGCTATCTGACTCCGGGCAGCACTAGGAGTTCAGGCTGGGAGCTGCGCTGCGGACTTGCATCGTGACAAACGCTCATCTGCAAGGGTCCTTAAAAGCTCAGAGAACCTCTTCAAAATCAGCTTTTTGTCAATTGTTGTACAGACTGAAAATAACTGAATCTTTATGATTGCGTGAAAATTGCTAATTTTACTGTGGGTATAATAAGGCTGACCTGCTAACATAACTTACTTTTTCTTCATGCTATTGTAAAGTCCTTTAAAGTGGTTTTCCCATCAAATTATGTAATCATCTATGCACAGAATAGGTAATAAATAAATGACCACTGAGGGCCTTTGGGATTCCCACAATCTTCATAATGGGGATCTCAACTTCAGTTCAGCATGTGCACTGTTGTGCCATTCTAGGGATCAGTGGAGCTACTAATCAATAAATCACAGTAGGGACCTAACCGGTTGACGTTTTAAAAAAATTCATACGATCACTGCATATAAAAACAGTAAAGGGAACCCGTCACCTGGATTTTGGGAATAGAATTGAGGACATGGGCTGCTAGATCGCCGCTAGCACATCTGCAATACCCAGTCCCCATAGCTCTCTGTGCTTTTATTGTGTAAAAAAACCCTGATTTGATAGATATGCAAATTAACCATAGATGAGTCCTGTCCCTGAGATGACTCCAGCATGAAGGAGCCCAGCACCGCACCGCACCCTCTGAATCTCCTCCTTGCTCCCCGACGTCACAAAGCTAGAGCACCGTAATCTCACGTGCTGGCATCAGCCTCAGGAATCGAACTGTGCATGCGCTAGCTCGCACATTGCGAGATTACGGCGCTCTAGCTTTGTGACGGGGAGCAAGGAGGAGATTCGGAGGATACGGTGCTGGGCTCCTTCCCGCTGGACTCATCTCAGGGACAGGACTCATCTAAGGTTAATTTGCATATGTATCAAATCGTTGTTTTTTTTACATAGATATAGATGGCCATCACCATCCACTGCTGCAGAATGATTAAAGGTGATCCCGCCTGACTATTGTTGCTAAGGTCAAACGTACATGCAGTGCTCATATACAGTTGCAGGAAAAAGTATGTGAACCCTTTGGAATGATATGGATTTCTGCACAAATTGGTCATAAAATGTGATCTGATCATCTAAGTCACAACAATAGACAATCACAGTCTGCTTAAACTAATAACACACAAAGAATTAAATGTTACCATGTTTTTATTGAACACACCATGTAAACATTCACAGTGCAGGTGGAAAAAGTATGTGAAGCCCTAGACTAATGACATCTCCAAGAGCTAATTGAAGTGAGGTGTCAGCCAACTGGAGTCCAATCAAGATGAGATTGGAGTTGTTGGTTACAGCTGCCCTCCCTATAAAAAACACACAATAGTTCTGGGTTTGCTTTTCACAAGAAGCATTGCCTGATGTGAATAATGCCTCGCACAAAAGAGCTCTCAGAAGACCTACGATTAAGAATTGTTGACTTGCATAAAGCTGGAAAGGGTTATAAAAGTCTTGCTGTTCATCAGTCCACGGTAAGACAAATTGTCTATAAATGGAGAAAGTTCAGCACTGCTGCTACTCTCCCTAGGAGTGGGTGTCCTGTAAAGATGACTGCAAGAGCACAGCGCAGACTGCTCAATGAGGTGAAGAAGAATCCTAGAAAGTCAGCTAAAGACTTACAAAAGTCTCTGGCATATGCTAACATCTCTGTTAGCGAATCTACGATACGTAAAACACTAAACAAGAATGGATTTCATGGGAGGATACCACAGAGGAAGCCACTGCTGTCCAAAAAAAACCATTGCTGCACGTTTACAGTTTGCACAAGAGCACCTGGATGTTCCACAGCAGTACTGGCAAAATATTCTGTGGACAGATGAAACCAAAGTTGAGTTGTTTGGAAGATACACACAACACTATGTATGGAGAAAGAGGCACAACACACTAACATCAAAACCTCATCCCAACTGTGAAGTATGGTGGTGGGGGTATCATGGTTTGGGGCTGCTTTGCTGCGTCAGGGCCTGGACGGATTGCCATTATCGAAGTTAAAATGAATTCCCAAGTTTATCAAGACATTTTGCAGCAGAACTTAAAGGGGTTCTCATTTTAGACAATGGGGGCATATCGCTAGGATATGCCCCCATTGTCTGATAGGTGCGGGTCCCACCTCTGAGACCTGCACCTGCAAGGAGTACGGAGCCAGGGAGAGTTGTGGCTGGAGGACCCCGGGTTTCCCAGTGTCTGTCCACCACCAGGCGCAGCTCCCCGCCTCTCCCATTGAAGTGAATGGGAGCGCACCACGCAAGCGCGGCCACCGCTCCCATTGATTTCTATGGGGCCAACGGAAATTAATTATTTTCAGCGGCTCCATAGAAATGAATGGAGGGCGGCTGCACATGTGCAGTGCACCCTCCTCAAGTTTCTCCGCTCCGTTCTCCTTGTAGGTGCGGGTCCCAGAGGTGGGACCTACACTTATCAGACAATAGGGGCATATCCTAGCGATATGCCCCCATTGTCTAAGATGGGATAACCCCATTAAAGCCATCTGTCCACCAGCTGAAGCTCAACAGAAGATGGGTGTTGCAACAGGACAACGACCCAAAGCATAGAAGTAAATCAACAACAGAATGGCTTAAACAGAAGAAAATATGCCTTCTGGAGTGGCCCAGTCAGAGTCCTGACCTCAACCTGATTGAGATGCTGTGGCATGACCTCAAGAAAGCGATTCACACCAGACATCCCAAAAATATTGCTGAACTGAAACAGTTCTGTAAAGAGGAATGGTCAAGGACTCCTGACCATTGTGCACGTCTGATCTGCGACTACAGGAAACGTTTGGTTGAAGTTATTGCTGCCAAAGGAGGTTGAACCAGTTATTAAATCCAAGGGTTCACATACTTTTTCCACCTGCACCGTGAATATTTACATGGCGTGTTCAATAAAAACATGGTAACATTTAACTCTGTGTGTTATTAGTTTAAGCAGACTGTGATTGTCTATTGTTGTGACTTAGATGAAGATCAGATCACATTTTATGACCAATTTGTTCAGAAATCAATATCATTCCAAAGGGTTCACATACATACAGTTGCAAGAAAAAGTATCATCAAGAAAGAACCAGGTGTGAAGTACCTGAGGCCCTCAGTATACAATGTCTAAGTAACATATCCATGGCTTTCATTACTGCACCGCTCACTATGTAAAGGGCAAAATATATTGGTAGAGAGTATGCATGAGTTACTGAGAAATTCAGGCTGGTATATAGGATATGGCCAAAAGAGGTGTCCCAGTTCTCTTTGTGTATGTGTGTGTATATATATATATATATATATATATATACATACATACATACATACATACACACACACACATACATACATATACACACAAAATCTTTAAATGTTTTCCACACTTTAAGCTTTAAGAATTTCAGAAATAACATTACTTCTCTACATAGTCACCTTTTTTAATGCAATCAGCAAAAATGTTATTGGTTAAGCGCGGAGACCCTGTTGCACCGCTGCTTTTACATCAAATGAAACTCTTCTTCACCTTAAGGTCCCTTTCACACGAGCAAGTTTTCCGCACGGGTGCAATGCGTGACGTGAACGTATAGCACCTGCACTGAATCCTGACCCATTCACTTCAATGGGTCTGTGTACATTAGCGTTGTTTTTCACGCATCAGTTCTGCATTGCGTGAAAATCGCAGCATGTTCTATATTCTGCATTTTTCAGGCAGCCCTGGCCCCACAGAAGTGAATGGGGCTGCGTGAAAAACGCATTGCATCCGCCAGCAAGTGCGGGTGCGATGCGTTTTTCACTGATGGTTGCTAAGAGATGTTTGTAAACCTTCAGTTTTTTCATCACGTGCGTGAAAAACACATCAAAACGCATTGCACCCGCGCGGAAAAAACTGAACAACTAAACGCAATCGCAGACAAAACTGACTGAACTTGCTTGGAAAATAGTGCGAGTTTCACTGAACGCATCCGGACCTAATCCGTCACGCTCGTGTGAAACCAGCCTAAAGCTTCTTTGAGTGGTGCCAGCGCATGACGGACATTCTTTTGGCATATACTGGGTGCATGGGGACCAGTGGGCGTATTGAACGTGAAAGCGTGGCAAGGTGTCTCAGATGACTATGCCACATGCCAAGTGTAATATCAAAAACATGCCCTTTCGCCCACATTTCAGTAACCATGCTTCTATAGAAGCCATGGAGTTCTCCTCCACCAGTCACTCATTCCAGATAGTTCGCCTTTGCTTGTAGTCCACTGAGCATGACAGTTCCCGAGTACAGCTCAGTATTAATATTGGGAGGAGGGCGATATACATGAAAGGTAGATTCTGCGTTCATCTAGCTCCCCCCCCCCTTTAATTACCCAGATAGCGGTCATCACCTCCGCTTTTGTCAACCTTGCAAACTACATGGCGTTTGTGGGAAAACCTTCTGCAGATATCCTTACAGCAGAGATAATGAGACACATAAAAAGAACTTTCCATTTGAAGTTGATACAAGAGAACCGCATAGACTGCACAGATTGCAGTATAGATTTAAAAATAGCTCCGGTATTGTCAGCATCACTAGGGCATCTACACATTACTCATAGCAGGAGCAGCTGGTAACCTATCCTGAAAAATAAAACTGCAGTAGAATAATAGAATACACTACATCATTGCTAATAAAGAGTAAAAGATGAAAACAAATCAGTGTCAAATAAGTAGTCATTTAGCGAGATACTTCTACATATACCGACATTGAAAGGGTCAGACTCCAATAGGGATTCTCTGGTCACCAAGGTGCATACAAATCCATTTTCCCCACTCTCTCCTCCTAAGTCCTCACTTACATCTTCAATGTCTCTTAACCCATTCCTGACAGGCCAATTTTCCGTTTTCATTTTTTACTCCCCGGATTCCCGAAGCCATAACTTTATTTTTTTCTGTTCACATATTCATATTAAGGCTTGTTTTTTGCGGGACAAGTTGTACTTTCCAATTGGCCCCATGACGCAGAGTGAAGCTGAAAAAAACTCCAAATGGAATGGAATTGGAAAAAATAAATAAATGCAATTCCGCCACAGTTTTAGGAGTTTCATTTTTATGGCATTCCCTATGTGGTCAAACTGGCTTAATTCAGCAGGGCATTACAAGTAGGGAGATTCCACACTTTTATAGTTTTTCTTGTGTTTTAAGGGTCTATTCACACGTCCGTTGTTTCTTTCCTGATCTGTTCCGTTTTTTGCGGAACAGATCTGGACCCATTCATTTTCAATGGGTCCTGAAAAAAAAAAATCGGACAGCACAATGTCAGATTTTTTTTCAGGACCCATTGAAAATGAATGGGTCCAGATCTGTTCCGCAAAAAACGGAACAGATCAGGAAAGAAACAACGGACGTGTGAATGGACCCTAACTTTGCAAAATAATATTTTATTTTATTTGAATCGTCATCTTCTAGCCCCTATAACTTGTAAAATTATGTCGGAAGAATTGTGTTAGGGCAAATTTTTTGTGTGTGACAATCTGTAGTTTTTATAGATACCATTTTGAAATGTGTATGACTGATTTTTATTAAAGTGTTTTTGGAAGGTAATGCAGTGAAATAATGGCAAATAAACCATTTTGATATTTTTATATTTCGGTGTCCACTGTGTAGGTTAAAGGCTTTTAATTTTTTTTGAGTTAAAGCATTTTGGGATGCGGCAAAACCAATGATCTTTATTTTTTTTATTTTGAAAATGGGGAAAGGGTATGATTTCAATATTTTTTACATTTTAAAAAACTTTTACTTTTTTATGCTTATGTTAAGCCCCCACTTGGGGACTAACATGCGATTGTCTGATCAAGGTGGGTCAATATTAGGGATGAGTGAACTTCATATTTTGAAGTTAGAGTTCGTGTATATGCTGAATTGCGTTATGGATTCCGTTACCACGGACCATAACGCAATTACATAATGGAATGCATAACAGAAAGCCTTTAAAGGCATTCAGTTATTCGTTCCGTCCTAATGGAAGTCTATGGCCTGCATAACGGATCCGTTCTGTTTCCGTTATGCAGGATACCAAAAACTGGACGGATCCATTATGCAGGCCATAGACTTCATTTATGATGGAATTAATAACGGAATGCCGTTATGGTCCGTGGTAACGGAATCCATAACGCAATTCAGCATATACCCCAACCCGAACTTCAAAATATGAAGTTCACTCATCCCTAGTCAGTATACATCATAGTGTAAATTTTGTGGGCAGTTACTGCACAGTCTAATATAAATGCTACCTTATTTTACATGTAATAATCTTGATTTTATTTTGGCAAACAATAAAAAAAAATAAAAAATTTACTTGGCTCCTTTGGTGAATCTACTATCCTTTACAGACGATAGGGTGAGTTATAGGACAGTAGACTCGTGGTCGGGCTGGATCTCACAACATCATAGATTACTGATGCAGTGAGTTTGGGTCAGCAGAGCCAAGGAGAGTTAGGAAAAGGCCAGGGTCAAACAGAACATTTTCTGGACCATGGAACTAGCCTGAAGCAAGAACTTGTTGCTGTCACCAGCCTGCTCTAGGAACATGTAACTTGCCCAAGTCACATGAAAGAAGTTACTATAAGATTTATTCTTAGAAAAAAAAAAAATTACTGTATTTTTTGAAGAATGATTTTCTGGTTCTAGTGTCTTTATATTTCACCGCATCACTCTTTTACAGTCCCGTAAACTTCCTTAGAAGAAAGAATAGTTGGGCGTACCCATCTCTGCAGTAGACACTTGCCTACCTAAAGTGTTACCTCTATCAGTGGGAGTGATCCTGCGGCTGAGGCTGAATAGAATGGTTTGGGACTCCACAAGAGACATTCCGTATTCCAGAGATCAGCAATCTCCTGCACTCCAGCTGTTCTGAAACTACAACTCCCAGAATTCTCCTTTCACTTCTATGGGAGTTACAAAAAACAGACGAGTAAGTGTGCATGCTGGGAGTTGTAGTTTCACAGCAGCTTCAATACATTATATAGTTATATAAAATATAGTGGGCACTCAATACCTGTAGCTATATATAGGGTACAACACATTTATTTAATATTATACAATATTCATATATAACTCAATAAAATTGTAAAAAATGGCAATTGATATACTCATAAAAGTTGCAATTGATACAGACGTGGACAAAATTGTTGGTACCCTTTGGTCAATGAAAGAAAAAGTCACAATGGTCACAGAAATAACTTTAATCTGACAAAAGTAATAATAAATTAAAATTCTATAAATGTTAACCAATGAAAGTCAGACATTGTTTTTCAACCATGCTTCAACAGAATTATGTAAAAAAATAAACTCATGAAACAGGCATGGACAAAAATGATGGTACCCCTAACTTAATATTTTGTTGCGCAACCTTTTGAGGCAATCACTGCAATCAAACGCTTCCTGTAACTGTCAATGAGACATCTGCACCTCTCAGCAGGTATTTTGGCCCACTCCTCATGAGCAAACTGCTCCAGTTGTGTCCGGTTTGAAGGGTGCCTTTTCCAGACTGCATGTTTCAGCTCCTTCCAAAGATGCTCAATAGGATTGAGGTCAGGGCTCATAGAAGGCCACTTTAGAATAGTCCAATTTTTTCCTCTTAGCCATTCTTGGGTGTTTTTAGCGGTGTGTTTTGGGTCATTGTCCTGTTGCAAGACCCATGACCTGCGACTGAGACCAAGCTTTCTGACACTGGCTAGTACATTTCTCTCTAGAATTCCTTGATAGTCTTGAGATTTCATTGTACCCTGCACAGATTCAAGACACCCTGTGCCAGACGCAGCAAAGCAGCCCCAGAACATAACAGAGCCTCCTCCATGTTTCACAGTAGGGACAGTGTTCTTTTCTTGATATGCTTCATTTTTTCGTCTGTGAACATACAGCTGATGTGCCTTGGCAAAAACTTCGATTTTTGTCTCATCTGTCCACAGGACATTCTCCCAGAAGCTTTGTGGCTTGTCAACATGTAGTTTGGCATATTCCAGTCTTGCTTTTTTATGATTCGTTTTCAACAATGGTGTCCTCCTTGGTCGTCTCCCATGTAGTCCACTTTGGCTCAAACAACGACGGATGGTGCGATCTGACACTGATGTTCCTTGAGCATGAAGTTCACCTTGAATCTCTTTAGAAGTCTTTCTAGGCTCTTTTGTTACCATTCGGATTATCCGTCTCTTAGATTTGTCATCAATTTTCCTCCTGCGGCCACGTCCAGGGAGGTTGGCTACAGTCCCATGGATCTTAAACTTATGAATAATATGTGCAACTGTACTCACAGGAACATCTAGTTGCTTGGAGATGGTCTTATAGCCTTTACCTTTAACATGCTTGTCTATAATTTTCTTTCTGATCTCTTGAGACAGCTCTTTCCTTTGCTTCCTCTGGTCCATGTCGAGTGTGGTACACACCATATCACCAAACAACACAGTGATTACCTGGAGCCATATATATAGGCCCAATGGCTGATTACAAGGTTGTAGACACCTGTGATGCTAATTAGTGGACACACCTTGAATTAACATGTCCCTTTGGTCACATTATGTTCTGTGTTTTCTAGGGGTACCATCATTTTTGTCCATGCCTGTTTCATGAGTTTATTTTTTTACATAATTCTGTTGAAGCATGGTTGAAAAACAATGTCTGACTTTCATTGGTTAACATTTATAGAATTTTAATTTATTATTACTTTTGTCAGATTAAAGTTATTTCTGTGACCATTGTGACTTTTTCTTTCATTGACCAAAGGGTACCAACAATTTTGTCCACGTCTGTATATTCCTAAAAATTCACTCCTAAAAATTCATATCCTGTGTTGAAAGTTCATAGGTCAAAGTCCGTATACTGTGTTAAAAATTCCTTTGAGAATTTGCCACATCAATTGGCGATAAAAAGGTATTAAATTGTTATGCAGTTCACTTGATGTGCTGTATACCAAAATTAGTACGGATATACGGGGTAATGTT
Organism: Bufo gargarizans; assembly: GCF_014858855.1. Taxonomy (NCBI): domain Eukaryota; kingdom Metazoa; phylum Chordata; class Amphibia; order Anura; family Bufonidae; genus Bufo; species Bufo gargarizans. The sequence goes on along the minus strand of NC_058080.1, from coordinate 559,906,805 downwards.
GAATGATTCCAGGGATGATATAATGCAGTATATTGATGGTACTTACTGCGTTAGTCCACTCTTTTTATATCTCTGACCGTAATGGCGTCCCACTACAGATCAGGTCACTCACCCTTCTTCTTATGGGCTATGGCGTGTATCGCTCCACAGTTCGTCCCGATGTCAGTTCCCACGTTCATTCAATGGCGCTCTTCCTGCTTGAGTTCAGCGTCCCACGTGTAGTATCACGTGATCGGAGCTTTAACACGTTGTCACGTGATCTCTGCTTTATTCCAGAGGCGGTACCAACCTCTATGCGGAAAATCACTCGCAGGTGCTATGTGCAATTTTTTCGAGGCAGTCCTTGTTGGATACTGACAATGGCTTTTGAGATGCTGTACACAGTTTCTTCTTAACGTTGGGATCTCATCCGCTATCGCTATACGCGTTTCGGGGTTCCGTACCCCTTCGGAGCGTCCATAAATAGTCAAACACCGATATCCAATCAATGTGGGGCACCAAGTCATTTATAAGAATCCAAATATCTCGAAGTCCGCATTTAATCCTTCAGGTTGCAAGGTATTAAAATCATATATACGCCTTGCTTCCTGTCGCGACATGTTCGAGATATGGTCCCCTCCTCTCCAATGTACATCAATCTTTTCAAATGCCATAAATTTCAACAACGAAGGATCCTTATTGTGATAAATTTTAAAATGTTTCGACAATGAATGTTTTTCATATCCAGACCTAATTTTCGTCATATGTTCTCCAATTCTAGTTTTTAGCAGTCTTTTTGTACGTCCTATATACTGCTTCCTACAGGGGCATTCAATTAGATATAGGACGTTAGATGTATTGCAAGATAAAAAAGTATCAATTTCGTATGAAAATGTATTCGTGGTAGAGGAGGCCTTATCGGTCTTTTTAGGAAATTGTGTATTCTTACAGTTGTTACATTTATTGCACCGATAAAATCCTTTTAAATTGAATACATTATGCATAATATTCTTTTTCTTCCCATTCCTTACTGTTGGTGCTACCTTTAAGGATAAATTTGGAGCCTTAGTGTAAACCATTTGGGGACCCTTGGTTAAATATGGTCCTATCAGTCTATCTTTGATGACATGATGCCAGTGATTCTTTATAATGGTTTCAATTCTTTTATGTTGCACACTATAGGGTAGGATAATTCTAATTAGGTCATCCTTTTTATTATCTATATCTTTATCTATCCCTACGTGTTCTTTTTCTTCAAAGAATATTCTCCTATCCATATCACGTACTTCTTTAAGGGATTTTTCCAATTGTTTAATAGGGTACTGTTTATTGAGGAATTGATCTTTCATATCTGTAGCTTCTCTAATATAATCTTCTTCATTTGTGCAATTTCGTCTTAGTCTTCTGAATTGCCCCTTAGGGATATTTAACAACCACCTTGGTAGGTGGCAGCTCGTATATAGAATAAAACTATTTCTGGATACCTCTTTTTGATATGTGTGGCATATTAGTTTTTCTTTTTCCACTTTAATGGTTAAATCCAAAAATTCTATCTGCTTTTTACTAATATTTGACTTAAATCTTATATTATTTTCATTTGTATCTATCTCGTTGAGAAAATCTACGCCAATACATTATATGCCCCCCAAAATGGTTCCTAAAACAAGTCCTGCAAAATATGCATCTCATACAGTGATGCTGAAGAGAAAACAAACAGCTGTAATACAAGGGGGAAAAGGTTACCGCTCCTTAATGCTAAAACTAGGCTATGTGCCAAATGCAGTACATTTACTTATAAATTTATAAATTAAAAAAACATTTTCAAAGGGACTTTACTGTTAGAAGGTGTCGGTAATATGAGTCTAAGTAACTGCTAGCAGTCCTGGGGAACATTCATTTGTTGTACACATTTCTGCGACTGAGTTTCTTCAAGCCCCAATCACGAGTGATATAATCGCATAAATTATTGCAAAAAAATCTGCTGTGTGTGAATATACCTTTAGACTACTACAGAAATCCTAAAAATCACTGTCAATTGTAACGACCACAAAAAGTAAAATACCATACCCGTTAACTATTTAAGAATCACCGGACATGAATATTATTACAAACAGCAAATAAAATCCACTCTGCAGGATGCCTATAGACGCCATAATGTCATGTATCCGGCCTTTAATATATAGTTTAAAACCTTTCTGCTGGTTTCTAATACTCACAGTTATGATCTACAGATGTACAATGCATCCGATTCTGCTGGAAAGGGATTCCGTACAGATGCTGAGGATTCAACTTTTTTCAACTTCCACCATCACGGCAAATCTCTACAACAATATAATCAGTGGACCCGTCTCTAAACGGAGATGTTTCCTAGGGCTCCATGCAGAATGAAATCCCAGCCTGCAGTATGCTATTATCCCTAGCAGGGGGTGGAGCCGCGTATTAGAAAAGATTCAGCTGTGCCCTTTCATCAGCTAATACAGATTATCTCCATCCAGGTATACAAAGTCATTTCCAGGCTTTGCTAAACAGAAACACTTGCTTCACTCTCGCCAATGAAGCAGCACTAGAAATGATGATGTGGATAATCAGCCACTATTACTACAAACTGGAATGTGATCCCTCACGATAAAATGACCTCAGGATAAAATATAGTCAACTTTCAATAGTCTTTTCCGGGCCATGGCAAGTGGAAACTAGACTTGACATACAATGCCTCAGACGCCGATCCAACCGATCAATATGACCGTTTCTCTTGTAGAACACTTGTTGGTTGTCTAGTAGCTCTTCTATAATGCAGTTATGTATTGCCCTCTGTGCCAAGATGCTCTTTTGGATGTCTGATGAGGACGGCTCCATTTTATCCTTCTGGTACATTGTGTGCTATATATGACCCTGGCCAAATCCCGTTTTATAGTTAATGGGGCCAGTGGGCATTCCAGTACCGTAACAGCCTGCTGGATCTCCCCTACAGCACATGTGAAACTAGCATTAGGCTACTTTCAAACGTCGTAGTTTTATTCCGGCCGCTTCTCTGAATGTTTACCGCGCTCCCGCCGGAACTCCCAGGCTGTGAGCTGTGCGCTGCGATTGGCCAGCGCTGCAGCCTAGGAGAAGGAGACGCCCACAGGAGAAGGGCAGACACCGCCTACTATAACTTACAGAGTGAAGATACCGGAGGACATAACAGGAGAACGGAGCGGCGCCCGGGGATAATAGTAAGTGCAGTGAGATCCCCGGGCGCCGCTCTCCATGGCAGCATACTTCGTTCACAATGTTTTTCAAGGTGAAAGGTCCTCTTTAATAAACTCGTCAACATCAAATATTCGGGATCCTCATAACTGTAATAATATTTCCATGTCATGTATAAACATACATATCGATCATAATAAATAAAACCTGTGGCAGAATCATTTTCCTACCTATTAGTATAAATTAAGGGGGACATTTATCATCCCCATTGCTCCAGAAAAGTGGTGCAGGAAAGTCATCTAAAGCAAGCAGGGTAGAGATTAAGACCGTCGTGTAAAACGCTGGTCTTTTATAAATGTCCCCCAAGTGTTAATGTGTCAGAAAATCGCACCTTTAGGGTACCTGCACACATTATAGATAACGCACAGATTTTCATGAGGAAAAACACATAATACAGTTCTTACGCCTGCTTACAGTAATAGTCAAGAGAATAAGATTTGACAAAATGTTGAAATCCTCAGCGTGTCAATTGTTTGTGTGGATTTCAGCCTTTGCAATGCCAAGTGAGAGATCAGGGAAAAACCACATCAAAAATCCTCGTAACATGCAGATTTGGGTGCAGAGAAATCAGCATGGAAATTCTGTTTGTAAATAGACACCCATGTGCAGGTAGCCTATCCTCATACATCATTATGCAAGTAGGTTATGACCACCAGAAACTTCATTGGGTCTCCAAGGCGTTAAAGAGGACTCGTCGCCTCTCCAGACATGTCTGTTGTATTAACGACTTGCATTTCCCATGTAATACCAATTCTGGAGCTTCTATTCTTATGTCTCTATTTTGTGCCATTCCTGTATTATTCCTGCTCGAATTTTACAAGTAAATTGCCAGCAGTCTGTAGTAAAGGCACTGCTGGTTGTTACCAGTAGTGGGCGTGTCTTACTTTGTCCACTCAGTGCTGCTAGGACACACCCCAACTGGTAACACCCATCTGTACCTTTACTGCAAGTTGTAAACAATTCATTCATAACTTCTAGTAGAAATAACAAAGGAATGGCACAACATAGAGACATAAGAATAGATGCTCCAGAATTAGTATTACATGGGGAATGCTTGTAGTTACTAGAACTGACAGGTCAGGAGAGGTGACGGGTCCTCTTGAAATACAGATCACACTGCCTAACGTTGGTCACAGCATGTCTCCTCTACACCAGGCTTTTTACTAGACACAAGCTCGCTGCAGCAGATGACACAGAATTCACAGTCAGTACATACCAGATCTTCCGTATTGTCCATTCCTGGAGGAAAAAAAATTGTGGCGAGTCTTGACCTCACTCAGTCCAAACGGTGTAAATGCTAAAAAAAAAAAAAAACAGGACTGCATATAGACCAACACACCAAAGCACGAGTCTATTTAGTTAGTTGACTTGTGGTGTCGGACTTCAGGTCCAATCAGTATGAATGACACAGGCTTGAGCTACTTCACAGGTGCAAGGTTTGACCCATTGCCTTTGTAGAAGGCAATTTGCCAGTTCTAATTTTAGTACTGGCTTCTGAGGCTCGTAAATATGGGAGACGGGGGATGATGATCCAATGCAAACTGACCCAGGAAAAGAATTGCCCATCTATTGACAATGTTGTTAAAAAGTTTTCAGGATTGTCATCGTCTAACCTGCACTAATCATAGGCAGGTAATGCAACCTGCATACGGAAAATCCGCACAGATTTCCATGGGGGTTTGTGTTTCTGTACCAAATTCACACTACGGTTTTTCTGCAGATGTCATCCTTTGTAATGCATCCATCCACACACACCAAAAATTACTAATTGACATGCTGGGGATTTCAAAATCTGGATGTCAGTTTACGAGAGGAAAAGCAAAGCAAAGTGTGCATGAGATTTGTCTAATATCATAGACTCGTCTGGTACTTTATTATGCTGCGGTTTCTCCGAACAAATCCACACGGAAAAAAACGTATGTAATCCGTACCATGTTCAGGTAGCCTAATTATAAGTTGGTTTATACAACCCCCTGCCCCATTTACAGAAATGTACACAGAAGTACAGTTTATATACTTCTATTCCTGCACAAAGGATATAATCCATGCCTAAACAATTAGCACAATAAAGAAGGTGCTCTCTTACATATCTCGGTGCTGCTCAAGTTTTTACATGGCCCCCCCTTCCTCTATCACAGTCTAAGGGCTCATGCGCGCATTTTTTCTGTGTCCGTTCGGTGGTTTTGCGGCCCGTATGCAGAACCATCCACTCCAATGGGGCTGCAGGATGGTAATACTGCAGCGGAGGAGGCAGTATTTTGTGCTGCACTGTGGTATTTGGTTCTGCTGGGGGTGGCATTTTGTGATGCACTATGGTGTTGCCAGCCCTGCCCACTTCGGATATCCTGGCCTACTTGAGTTGTACCCACCTACAACAAGGGGTCAGTTCTTTTTGATCACTTATTTAAAATCGCTCGTTTTTCATTTTTTTTCGTTTCAGCGTTCACTGTTCAGGAATTTTTTTTTATACTTCAATAGTTCTGACATTTTCGGAAGTGGCTATACCTAATATGTTTTATTTATTTTTTATATACTTTTTATATGTAAGAGTGGGAAAGGGGGGTAATTTAAACTTTTAGTACATTGGCGTTTTTTTTTTTTTTTTTTACTATTAGCCCCCATAGGTGCCTAGTACATGGGATCTTTTTATCCCCCAGATCTCTATTAGGGTGAATAGGATTTTCACACTGTCTTTACTGAGCTATGCCTCGTGCATAGCTCCGTATGGAGAAAGCCATGGTAGGCCTGAAGCGCTTCAGCAGCTGGGGGTCCAATCGGAAGGCAGAGGGAGCCACATCCCTCTGCCCTCACTCACAGGTGCCGCAATCAGTGTTGATCGCAGCACCTGAGGGGTTAAATGATGGTGCTTATGCCACTTCCTGTCAGTGCGGACGAGTGCTGGCTGTATGATACAGCCAGAACCCTCCGTGTATGGAGCGGGCCCGCTTCATACATCCCCTCAGGCATTATGACATACTGGTACTTCATAATACGTGAAGGGGGGTAAACGCCTGTCGTGACAAATCGGGGGCGGGGTGTGTCTGTGGCCAAGGTTTCTAGCCCGGAAAATGTATCCACATTTACTCCTGGAAGCAGGCGTAGGAACTAGATTAATCTTACCGGTAATTTGCTGTTCACGAGTTTATCTCTAAGGCACTAACCTTACCCTACTCCAACCATGTTGGGACAGGAAGAATAAATCTGACTCCTCCTGAGTCTCTTACTGGACAGTCTAAATCACATATACACACATACTACCACCAAATTTCTGTGTTTAAGCAATATGAATATAACCGTTTTCCTTTTATTTGTTTGGGTGTGTGGGGTTATACCCCAGGAAAAAGGAAATTACCAGTAAGAGTAATCCAGTTTTCTAATTTAGTCCTCCATGATGGCATTCGTGTGAAATATACCAGCTTACCAACTGGGGGGAGGGGGCTAGAGCCTGCCTGCAGAATGCTAAATCCTGTTTTAAGCTGGCATCTATTCTGTAATGTTTTATAAACATATAACGACTTGACCATGTCGCCACCTTACAAATTTGTTCAATGGATGCATCTGCCCTTTCTACCCAAGATGCCCTAGTGGAGTGGGCTCCTAACTTTTCTGGAACCTCCTTATTCAAAGATTTACAAGCTTCACAAATGGAAAGTTTTATCCAGCCAAATAACTTTTCTCCACTATTTAGTAGCATCTAGCCTATGAAAAATCTCCTCTCTCACATTTTGGATTTCCACAGGATGAGAAGAACAATCTCTTCTAGACTGTGAAAACTTGAGACAACTTTGAGTAAAAAAGACTGACCCAATTTTAACCCAATCCTATATTCTGAGATTCTAAGGAAAGGTTCACCCGTGTTCAGAGCATGAATCTCTATGAGCAGATGTTACAGCCATCAGAAAAACAGTTTTCAGAGTGAGATATCTAAGCATCAGTTTCAAAAAGGCCCAAAGGGAAGACCTGTAAGACCCGCCAGAAGTACATTTATATCCCAGGGAGGAACCGTTGCTCTAACCGTAGGTTTTAATCTCTCCAACACCATTAAGAACCTAATTTTCCACGAATTAGCAATTTACCGTAGGTCTGAGCCCATTTACCACTGAAATAAGGAAAGTCAACGTTCTTAGAAGATACATGGCCTCCTGGATAGAAGAAAAAAAAACTGAGCAAGAAAATCTTGGCAATCTTGAGGGGGAGAAGGCTTTTGGGACATACCGATTATAACATTGTTCCTAAAAATATTGCCCTTTAAGATGGAAACAGTTTATTATCCATCCCAACTTATAAAGGAGCGGACATGTCTTGAAACACACTACAGAACAAATACTGAACTGCCTAAAATCAGTAGGTTGTCCAACTAAGGGATCCAAATTATGTTCTTTCTTCGCAAATGGGCCAACACCTCAGCCATGACCGTTGTAAAAACTCTTGGAGAGGAGGTAATCTCAATAAGAAAGGGTTTGTAATAAAAAATAAAAGGGTACCCTTCAGCTATACTATAGTACAGGGGTGGCCAACCTTACATACACAAAGAGCCAAAAAACAACAACATATGACTACCAGGAGCCACAAGCTATACAATTACACACGAGTCACGGTATTTTTCGCCCTACAAGATGCATCTAGTTTTTCACAAAAAAATAAGATAAAATAAATATTTTTCATCCGATCTGAGGTCTGCTAAAATATTTTATTTTTCATTAGAAGAGAAAAATACAAAAAAATATAATTTTTCAGACCTCAGATCAGACTCCTAAATCAGATCCCCAATCCTAATCTGACCTACAATAAGATCCCTAAACCTCATCAGACCTCCAAATCAGACCACCCAAAATAAGACCCCCAATGCTTGGATCAGGCAACACAAATAAGACTGTGTCAGACCCCCAGTGCTCAGATCCCCCCCATGCTCAGATCTGACCCCCCATGATCATACCTGACCAACCCATGCTCAAACAAGACCCCCATGATCAGATCTGCCCCCATGCTCAAATCTGAACCCTCATGCTCCGATCGTCCCACTCATGCTCAGATCAGACCCCTATTGTCCAGATCAGGACCCCCCCCCCATGCTCAGATCAGAACCTCCCATGCTAAGATCAGACCCCCATGCTCAGTTCTATAATTTAAAAAATATATCTTCCCTTCTGATCAGGCACTGGGCTCCTGCTACTCTGCAGATCTGACACGCTCTCCACTGTGACCTGATGAGCACAATGTCAGGTCATAGTGTGTGTCTCCACATACTAAGTTCACACACTGGGTGCATCAGGACATAGTGAAGAGTAAGCTGGAACTGCAAAGTAGTAACAGTGCCCTATCAGGAAAAGAGATCTGAGCATGGGGTGGAGAGTGAGCTGGCCTGACTGCTTCCTGGCTTCACAGCTTAGAGCCTCACTTGAAGAAGCAAAGAGCCGCATGTGGCTCAAGAGCCACAGGTTGGCCACCCCTGCTATAGTAGTATGCTTCTTGCAAGTCTAAAGAAACCATGAAATTGTTTTTTTAACATTTATTGTAAAGCTTATATCCACTTTGACTCTTATCTTATGAATTTGTTGAGATACTTCCTATTTATTATGAGACGAATAGACCCATTAAATTTTTTGACCAGAAACGATTATGTTTCAGGTTAACAAATCTGAAAAGTTGTTTAACACCTGTTGTAATTTTGGAGATTTTTGAACTGGTGTAATCTTATATTTGTCACACAGGGATTTACAGTAATTTTCTTACCAATCCTTTATGGAATACTTCAGTCTTTCTCCCACCCAGTATCTGGTGTCATTACTTAGAGCAGGCATCTCAAACTGCAGCCCTCCGGCTGTTGCAAAACTACAACTCCCAGCATGCCCAAACAGCCTACATGTATCAGTCTACAGCAGGACATTGTGGGAGTTGTAGTTTTACAACAGCTGGAGGGCCGCAGTTTGAGGATGCCTGGCTTAACCACTTCAGCCCCCCTAGCTGAAACCCCCTTAATGACCAGGCCACTTTTTACACTTCTGCACTACACTACTTTCACCGTTTATTGCTCGGTCATGCAACTTACCACCCAAATGAATTTTACCTCCTTTTCTTCTCACTAATAGAGCTTTCATTTGGTGGTATTTCATTGCTGCTGACATTTTTACTTTTTTTGTTATTAATCGAAATTTAAAGATTTTTTTTGCAAAAAAAAAAAAAGACATTTTTCACTTTCAGTTGTAAAATTTTGCAAAAAAAACAACATCCATATATAAATTTCTCGCTAAATTTATTGTTCTACACGTCTTTGATAAAAAAAAATGTTTGGGTCAAAAAGAAATAGTTTGGGTAAAAGTTATAGCGTTTACAAACTATGGTACAAAAATGTGAATTTCTGCTTTTTGAAGCAGCTCTGACTTTTTGAGCACCTGTCATGTTTCCGGAGGTTCTACAATGCCCAAACAGTATAAACACCCCACAAATGACCCCATTTCAGAAAGTAGACACCCTAAGGTATTCGCTGATGGGCATAGTGAGTTCATAGAACTTTTTATTTTTTGTCACAAGTTAGCGGAAAATGATGATTTTCTTTTTTCTTACAAAGTCTCATATTCCACTAACTTGTGACAAAAAATAAAAACTTCCATGAACTCACTATGCCCATCACAAAATACCTTGGGGTGTCTTCTTTCCAAAATGGGGTCACTTGTGGGGTAGTTACACTGCCCTGGCATTTTAGGGGCCCATATGCGTGAGTAGTTTGCAATCAAAATCTGTAAAAAATGACCAGTGAAATCCGAAAGGTGCTCTTTAGGTGGGCAAAGGGGCACACATTCCAAAGAGCACCTTTCGGATTTCACCGGTCATTTTTTTACAGATTTTGATTGCAAACTACTTTAGGGCCCCTAAAAAGCCAGGGCAGTATAAATACCCCACATGTGACCCCATTTTGGAAAGAAGACACCCCAAGGTATTCAATGAGGGGCCTGGCGAGTTCATAGAAAAAAAAAAAATTTGAGCATAAGTTAGCGGAAATTGAAGTTTTTTCTCACAGTCTCAATTTCCGCTAACTTGGGACAAAAATTTAAATCTTTCATGGACTCAATATGCCCCTCAGCGAATACCTTGGGGTGTCTTCTTTCCAAAATGGGGTCATTTGTGGGGTGTTTGTACTGCCCTGGCATTTGAGGGTCTCCACAATCATTACATGTATGGCCAGCATTAGGAGTTTCTGCTATTCTCCTTATATTGAGCATACAGGTAATGAGATTTATTTTTTCCGTTCAGCCTCTGGGCTGAAAGAAAAAAATGAATGGCACAGATTTCTTCATTCGCATCGATCAATGTGGATGAAAAAATCTCTGCACAAAAAAAAAAAAAAAAAAAAAAAAAGGGAAAGGCGTCTGCCAGGACATAGGAGCTCCGCCCAACATCCATACCCACTTAGTTCGTATGCCCTGGCAAACCAGATTTCTCCATTCACATCAATCGATGTGGATGAATAAATCATTGCCGGGATTTATTTATTTTTTTATATACAAAGTGTTTGCCAAAGCATATGAACACCGCCTCCTCCTCAGCTCATATGCCTCGGCAAACGTATCTTTTACTGCAGAGAAGAAATCTCGTCTTCCAGCGCCACATACACCGACTTGTGTGTAATCTGACAGCAGCGCAATGCTTGTGTCAGAATGCACATCAGTGCTGCAGCTAGTCGATCGGTTGGTCCACCTGGAAGGTAAAAAAAACAAAAAGAAAAAACCAGGCCGCAACGCAATAAATTTTATTAACTTTATAATAACTTTAGAACTGAACATATAAACTTTTTTGAACTTTTGAAACTTAACTTTCCTTACTGGTGTTTTTTTTTTTTTACCTTTATAGGACAAACCTCTCCTTCCCCATGGGACAATGTGCAAAGCGCAAATCGCCCAAGGATGTGGCGAAGTACATTATGCACTTTATCCCAGGTGAAAGGAGAGGTTTGCAGCAGCTCTGTGTGTAAATGGGCCCTAATAGCCCTGTGTGCCTGTCCTCAGAGATGCAATCCCTATGCTAAGTGTACCTGTGTGTGGTACTTCTGGAAACACTCTCCAAAGCATAGGGCAGGGTGGTCAGGGCAGTCAGGACAGAAATAGCGGGTGTCATGCCTTATTCCACTCCTGCTACAGACACAACATCTTTTTCGGGGTGGCACTTGGGTTGAGGTACCAGGAACGACATTGGGGAAATGTCGCTCGTGTAGACGGCTAACTACACTGGTGGATGGGGCCACGGAACCTCCTGGATACAGGAGGTTCTCGATGATCTCTTCCTGAAATTTGAGGAAGGATCCTCTTCTCCCAGCCTTACTGTAGAGAACAAAACTATTATACAGAGCCAATTGAATTAAATATACAGACACCTTCTTATACCAGCGTCTGGTTCTGCGGGAAACTAAATACGGAGACAACATCTGGTCATTGAAGTCCACCCCTGCCATGTGAAGGTTATAGTCGTGGACTGAGAGGGGCTTTTCAATGACACGGGTTGCTCGCTCAATTTGTATTGTCGTGTCTGCGTGAATGGAGGAGAGCATGTAAACGTCACGCTTGTCTCTTCTTTTCACCGCGAGCAGTTCTTGGTTACACAAGGCAGCCCTCTCCCCCCTTGCAAGACGGGTGGTAACGAGCCGTTGGGGGAAGCCCGCGCGACTAGTTCACGCGGTGCCACAGCAGCCAATCTGTTCTAGAAACAAATGCCTGAAGAGGGCCACACTTGTGTAGAAATTGTCCACATAAAGATGGTACCCCTTGCCGAATAAGGGTGACACCAAGTCCCAGACTGTCTTCCCACTGCTCCCCAGGTAGTCAGAGCAACCAACCGGCTCCAGGGTCTGATCTTTTCCCTCATAGATCCGAAATTTGTTGGTATAGCCTGTGGCCCTTTCACAGAGCTTATACAATTTAACCCCATACCAGGCGCACTTGCTTGGGATGTATTGTTTGAAGCCAAGGCGCCCGGTAAAATGTATAAGGGACTCGTCTACGCAGATGTTTTGCTCAGGGGTATACAAATATGCAAATTTCTGGTTGAAGTGGTCTATGAGGGGCCGAATTTTGTGGAGCCGGTCAAAAGCTGGGTGGCCTCTGGGACGGGAGGTGGTGTTGTCGCTAAAGTGCAGGAAACGCAGGATGGCCTCAAAACGTGCCCTGGACATAGCAGCAGAGAACATGGGCATGTGATGAATTGGGTTTGTGGACCAATATGACCGCAATTCATGCTTTTTGGTTAGACCCATGTTGAGGAGAAGGCCCAGAAAATTTTTAATTTCGGAAACTTGGGCTGGTTTCCACCGGAAAGGCTGGGCATAATAGCTTCCCGGGTTGGCGGATATAAATTGAGTGGCATACCGATATGTTTCTGCCACAACTAAGTCCAAGAGCTCTGCAGTCAAGAACAGCTCAAAAAATCCCAGGGCCGAACCGATCTGAGCTGTCTCAACCCGAACTCCAGACTAGGCGGTGAAAGGGGGAACTACAGGTGCGGCTGAAGTTGGGGACTGCCAATCAGGATTTGCCAGCACCTCAGGGATTCTAGGGGGTCTACGGGCCCGTCTGTGCGGTGGCTGAGACGGGGTAACTACTGCACGTGCCACCGTACCAGCTTCAACTGCCCTTCTGGTGATCGCCACTTCACCATGTTGTACGGCAGTGCTGGTACTAGGTCCAGGGAGGGCTGCGCTGCTGGTGTATGCCTCACCACGTAATCCGACAGCGCCAGCCCCACTCTGCTGCCCTTGAAGCGGATCCTGCACAACCTGTGGTCTAGCGACACGGGGCCGGGTACGCCTGGTGGTATCAGGGACCTCAACCTCCTCGTCCGAACTTTGGGTCAGAGTGCCGCTGCTTTCTACAGGTTCATATTCTGACCCGCTAGATTCGTCAGATGAGGGTTCCCATTCCTCATCCGACTGGGTCAGAAGCCTGTAGGCCTCTTCAGAAGAATACCCCCTGTTTGACATTTGGGCAACTAAATTTAGGGGTATTCCCTGAGACTACCCAAGAAAAAAAGCAAGCCTGTCTTACAAATGGGAGGCTAGCGAAGTACCGGAGGCCGCTGCGGTTGATAAAAAATATCAAAACTGATTTTTTTATCGCCGCAGCGCGTGTAAAGTGATTGTGCAGTGATCAAAAAATAATATTTTTTGTCACTGCGGCGGGGCGGCGTGGGTGAACGCACGTGTGGGCGACCGATCAGGCAAACACTGCGTTTTGGGTGGAGGGCGAACTAAGGTGATACTAATACAATTATAGATCTGACTGATCAGTTTTGATCACTTCCAGATACTATAAAAGTACAAAAGCTGATTAGCGATACGCTAATCAGCGAATAAGTGACTGCGGTGCGGTGGGCTGGGCGCTAACTGATCGCTAAACTACCTAACCAAGGGGCCTAAACTATCCCTAAAACCTAACAGTCAATACCAGTGGAAAAAAAAGTGACAGTTTACACTGATCACTTTTTTCACTTACACTAGTGATTGACAGGGGCAAGAAGGGGTGATCAAGGGGTTAATTGGGGTGCAGGGGGGGTGATCTGGGGCTAAGTGTGCTGTTTGGTGCTACTCACTGTGAAGCCTGCTCCTCTGCTGAGACCAACCGACGAAAAGGACCAGCAGAGGAGCAGGGAAGCCATTTAACACATCATATTTACTAATATGATGTGTTATATGGCTTCTGATTGGATTTTTAAAAAATCGCCAGCCTGCCAGCAACGATCATTGGCTGGCAGGCTGGTGACGTGACCCCCCTCGAACTTTTGCTGGCCCGCGTGCGCGGGCCGGCTAAGCGCGTTCTCGCGTCTCACGAGATGGCGCGTATATGCGTGACTCTGCGCAGCGCTGCCGCCTCCGGAACGCGAATCTGCGTTGTGCGGAGGCGGTTAAAGGTCTCAGAACTCTTGAAGTTAATTAAGTCCTTTGGACTTATGGGTCAGCCGTCTATCATTATCTTTTAAAACAAATGTCTACTTTTTTTATCCACAGGATCTTTTAAAAGATCCAATGTCCTCAAAAGGGAGAGCATTAGTGTTTTTCAGCAGCTTTGCATTTATAAGCAAAACGTAATCTCTCTCATGAAAAGGCAATCTGCGTCTAACAGTTCTAAAGCCAGTATTACACTGCCTGATTTTTCGGCAGATAATAGCTAACGAGCGTACGCATGAACGCTTGTTAGCAATCATCTGGCAGTTTAATACTGCCTCCAATTGCTCGATCATCTGGCAATCCAAATCTTTTGACATATAAAAAAAGTTGTTTGTAAGCGGCAGATCGTGGTGTCTAATAGCGATCTGCTACTAGCTAACCACTATCCAGTATGGGGATGGGCGATGGCATAGCGTTCGCTCCTCCCCATGCTGCGGAGGAGATTAAATCCCACATCGGGCTGTGTAATACAGCCTTTAGTCTGAAAAGTTTCCTATTTGGTGCCTTCCATACCTTCTTAATGAATATAGGTTTAATTTTGGACTGTCCCTGTTATTTTTTTCATCCATAGTCGTCCTAAACGTTTCACCAGTTGTTTAGTATTATCAGACGAGAATAATTTTTTTTTTTTTATACTCCGAATAAGCCTGAGGAATCTGTAGAATCACAATCAATACTCTTAGATTGGTCTTCAGAATCTGAATCTGACAAGAAAGATTCTGAAGTATCCACTCTACTATACCTAAATTTAGAAGTCGACAGACCTGGTTCAGATACAGTACATTCAGATAGAACCAACTGCATTTCTTGTCTAACATCTTTTAGCTCATCTTTTAAAGGGGGGTATTAAACCTCTCATTATTAGTACACTTTTGGCACAACTGATTTACACAAGTAGCTCAAAGTTTACCCCAAAAAATTGCACATTTTCTGTGTAGAAGGCTTGCACAGTAAAATATAAATTTTTGCAGATGACACTAAACTGTGTAAAGTAATTGACACGGAAGAGGACAGTACACTGCTTCAGATGGATCTGGATAGATTAGAGTCTTGGGCAGAGAAGTGGCAGATGAAGTTTAACACTGACAAATTTGTAAGGTTATGCACATAGGAAGGAATAATGCAAGTCACCCGTACATACTAAATGGTAAAACACTGACATGGAAAAGGACCTTGGAATTTTTATAAACAGCAAACTAAGCAGTAAAAACTAGTGTCAGGCAGCTGCTGCCAAGGCCAATAAGATAATGGGTTGCATCAAAAGGGGCATAGATGCCCGTGATGAGAACATAGTCCTACCACTTTACAAATAACTAGTCAGACCACACATGGAGTACTGTACAGTTCTGGGCTCCTGTGAACAAGGCAGACATAGCAGAGTTGGAGAGGGTTCAGAGGAAGACAACTAAAGCAATAACTGGAATGGGGCAGCTACAGTACCCTGAAAGATTATCAACATTAGAGTTATTTTCTTTAGAAAAAAAGACGACTGAGGGGAGACCTAATTACTTTGTATAAATATATCAGGGGTCAGTACAGAGATCTCTCCCATCATCTATTTATCCCCAGGACTGTGACGAGGGGACATCCTCTGCGTCTGGAGGAAAGAAGGTTTGTACACAAACATAGAAGAGGATTCCTTATGGTAAGAGCAGTGAGACTATGGAACTCTCTGCCTGAGGAGGTGGTGATGGTGAGTACAATAAAAGAATTCAAGAGGGGCTTGGGTGAATTTCTGGAGTGTAATATTATTACAGGCTATAGCTACTAGAGAGGGGTCGTTGTGCAGGGAGTTATTCTGATCGCCTGGTTGGAGTCGGGAAGGAATTTTTTCCCCCTTAAGTGGGGAAAATTGGCTTCTACCTCACCTTTTTTTTTTTTTTGCCTTCCCCTGGAACAACTTGCAGGATAACAGGCCGAACTGGGTGGACAAATGTCTTTTTTCGGCCTTATATACTATGGGTTGCTTTTGTTTTGAGAGCCGTCTTTCTCACTCTTTACATACAGTCAGGTCCATAAATATTGGGACATTGACACAATTCTAAAATTTTTGGCTCTATACACTACCACAATAGATTTGAAGTGAAACGAACAAAATGTGCTTTAACTGCAGATTGTCAGCTTTAATTTGAGGGTATTTACATCCAAATCAGGTGAACGGTGTAGGAATTACAACAGTTTGCATATGTGCCTCCCACTTGTTAAGGGACCAAAAGTAATGGGACAATTGGCTTCTCAGCTGTTCCATGGCCAGGTGTGTGTTATTCCCTCATTATCCCAATTACAATGAGCAGATAAAAGGTCCAGAGTTAATTTCAAGTGTGCCATTTGCATTTGGAATCTGTTGCTGTCAACTCTCAAGCTAAGATCCAAAGAGCTGTCACTATCAGTGAAGCAAGCCATCATTAGGCTGAAAAAACAAAAACAAACCCATCAGAGAGATAGCAGAAGGAACACACCGGTGAGCTCAGCAACACCAAAATACCCAGAAGACCACGAAAACAACTGTGGTGGATGACCAAAGAATTCTTTCCCTGGTGAAGAAAACACCCTTCACAACAGTTGACCAGATGAAGAACACTCTCCAGGAGGTAGGTGTATGTGTGTCAAAGTCAACAATCAAGAGAAGACTTCACCAGAGTGAATACAGAGGGTTCACCACAAGATGTAAACCATTGGTGAGCCTAAAAAAACAGGAAGGCCAGATTAGAGTTTGCCAAACGACATCTAAAAAAGCCTTCACAGTTCTGGAACAACATCCTATGGACAGATGAGACCAAGATAAACTTGTTCCAGAGTGATGGGAAGAGAAGAGTATGGAGAAGGTAAGGAACTGCTCATGATCCTAAGAATACCACCTCATCAGTGAAGCATGGTGGTGGTAGTGTCATGGCGTGGACATGTATGGCTGCCAATGGAACTGGTTCTCTTGTATTTATTGATGATGTAACTGCTGACAAAAGGAGCAGGATGAATTCTGAAAAGTTTCGGGCAATATTATCTGCTCATATTCAGCCAAATGCTTCAGAACCCATTGGACGGTGCTTCACAGTGCAGATGGACAATGACCCAAAGCATACTGCAAAAGCAACCAAAGAGTTTTTTAAGGGGAAGAAGTGGAATGTTATGCAATGGCCAAGTCAATCACCTGACCTGAATCCGATTGAGCATGCATTTCACTTGCTGAAGACAAAACTGAAGGGAAAATGCCCCAAGAACAAGCAGGAACAGAGCATCACCAGGGATGAAACCTTCAACCTTCAGGCTGTAATTGACTGCAAAAGGATTTGCAACCAAGTATTAAAAAGTGAAAGTTTAATTAGTATTATGTCCCATTACTTATGGTCGCTTAACAAGTGGGAGGCACATATGCAAACTGTTGTAATTCCTACACCGTTCACCTGATTTGGATCTAAATAACCTCAAATTAAAGCTGACAGTCTGCAGTTAAAGCACATCTTGTTCGTTTCATTTCAAATCCATTGTGGTCGTGTATAGAGCCCAAAATGTTAGAATTGTGTCGATGTCCCAATATTTATGGACCCGACTGTACATACAGAGGAAATACACAGGTAAAAAAAAAATAAAAAAAAAAAATATCCCCATAGAAATAGAGACTTACAATACCCGAGTATTGATAGGCCCTCCATGGTATGGTTACCAAGCCCAGACATGATTAGAGGAGATACACACTATTCCCATTACCTTAAGTACCCTCTCTTAGCTGCAAACCTCAAATCAGGGGGCAACATTCACCTCAATCTTTGTGCCAGTATTGTCCCGGCCCAGCCAGCATCCGCTAAGGAATCTCTCAGAGGTCCCCTCCTGTCGTCATCCGCCAGCGTCATCTGTGTTGACTAGCGAAGGGCAGAATATAATTGGATTGACTCCCTCTGTGTGGAGATATCATATGGTTCTCACTGTTTACAAGGCAGTGAGTTAAAAGAAAAGCATATCACTAACGTTTAGCTGTGCTCTGCAGTAAAGTACTGCACTTTCTCACCATGTGGAAGGTATATCAGTTATCACTGCCCATGTCTGTCTCTGTAGGAACGGACCTACAGATACTGCTGTGAGTGACCTCACCCCACCTGGAAGGGACAAGAAGACACTGTGAAGGGTCAGAATTATTCTTCCTATCCCTACCTGGTTGGAGGAGGATCATCGATCGGGGTAGTGCCAGCAAGGAGAATGAAATGGAAAAGAGGCGTGAAAACGACTCAGAAACTGGCGTAGTTTTCACTCCAGGTGTAAGGACTGCCAGAAGATGGGCCTAATTTATGACGAGGCCTGCGCCTCCTTCACATTGCAGGGGCTATAAAAGCCAGTCTTTGATAAATGACTCCCTTTGACTTCCCTATTGAATGAACTCTGCAAAAAAAAAAAAAAAAAAGTTTGCAGTATAAATTCACATGCCCCACAGGTAAATTTTTGTAGCATGTGGATGAGATTTGTTAACATCTCATCCTCTTCCCTGCTACTGTATTCCGTATAGTGGATTTTCTGTCGACAAATCTGGACGGAAAAAAAAATGCAGAATTGCCATCCTGTGAGGACAAAACATTATTCCTTTAGATTTAAAGTGCTAAATAGATCCTGTAGGTATACTTGGAGAAGAAGGTCTCATGAATCAATAATTTTATCCGTTGTCAATTTACTTTTCAGGAAAGAAAACCACGCTTTGTTTGCAAGTAAAGTGCATTTTTATTAGGAAAATGTATTAGTACATAAATCAAATTGAATTAATCCCCTAAAACTCAGTTTACAAAGCATCACATTTCACAGAATTAGGCCGTTCTAAATGTGTACAATCTTCTAAAACATGGCGCTGCTGCAAAATACAGCCAGGACAGGAAATAAAGGAATCAATTACACATGAATCCGAGGAATTCGCCATTATGACACCAGCCCTTTACAAATAGACCTACCAATCTATGTACACAAAAGGGCCACTTGTTCTCAAATAAGCAACTATAAAATAAAGGAGTAAAATCTATAATAGGTATATACACTAAAAGGAGCTGCTGAAATGACAATGCAATGTTAATGGTTTGGACCTGAAACCAGCGCATTAAAGCATGAAGACAACTTAGCCTCTATCCAAAGGATGGAGGATAGGTGTCTGTTTAGTGGGAGCCCACCCTCTGGGACCCCTCTGCTCCTTGTTTGAATGGAGTGTCAGACACACGCGTGTCCACCAATCCCCAGGAATGACGGAGATAGCCGACTACTTGACTATATTTGGCAGCCCCACAGAGCTAAATGTGCACGTGTGGACGCTGCTCTACTCCGACATGGGAGAACGGCCCTCGTTCTCGTGATCAGCAGGGGTCCCAGCAATCAGATCTTATAACCCATCCTGTGAAATTGAGGATAAGCTGTCTTCATGAGACAACACATTTAAAATTCTTTCAAAGTGGAAACTCTTAGATAGATTCATGAAACTGTATCAAAGAAAAAACTAAAAAAAACTGTCTTCCTTGCCCACAGCAACCAATCACAGCACAGCTTTTGTTTTTCAAGTGCCCTATGTGAAATGAAAGCTGCGCAGTGATTGGTTGCTATGTTAGTGCTGAAAAGAAAGTTACCCGACCCAAACCTGAGGTGACTACTCCTCTGTGAATGCACAATAGTGTATTACCTTGGAATGTCATTTAGAATAATTCAGTAATGGAAAGGGAGCCTGTTACATTGTACATGTCCATTCCTACCCGCCGGCAGCATTGTTAAAATTTTTAGCCCCCCACTCTGCTTTCCATTAGGAGTATAAATCTGAATCCCCGACAAAGGTATTAACATGTGTGCCGTGATGGATCCATTCACTTCAATGAGGATTGACTTTTGTACGTCCATCCTTTTTGGAGGACAAATTAGAGTAGTCTACCACACCACAAAAAAGACACAAGCGAACAGAAACCAATCAAAAAGATTCATCCAATGGACTTCCTCACATTGAACTGAATAGTCAGGTATGCAAATGTTCACCCCCAATGGAAAGTCCAGCAATTGGCTCAAATGCAGTGTGAACGCTGTCTTACTCACATTTTATTCATCTAAAACCCTGATCATTCTGGGCGTACCATCATTCTAAGCAAGTTGTACAGAGATTCGTCTCCATACAGTCTTCAAATGTATGGGCTCTGATGAGCCGAAGTTAGACCACTTTAAAGTAAAACCACTTTAAAACTTGAAACCAAACTTTGTTCAAGTTTTACAGTGGTTTCCACTTGAATTTATTCAACGAAGTCAGGCGCGACTTTGTGAATAACTTCGGCTCATCGGAGCCCATACATTCTAATACTGTACTGAGACTAATCTCCGTACAGTATTATTCCAAAGTTAAGCATGAAGCAACTTCGGATGAAGCATCTGAAGCTTGCTTCACTCAACACTAATTATAAACACCAATCTGCGCAGCTCCTTCTGCGCTATAACATGCCGCCTGCAGACTGGTTACAGGTTCCCTATAAAAAGAGGGGTCTGTTGTATTAAACAGAAAAACAACTTTCTCACCCAATTCATGCATGGGAACTAAAACTCTGAGGCCAGTGGAATAGAAGTTTTCTGGCGTACATTCCTTAGTGTGAATGCTATAGGAAGTGTTCTAAGGCTTACTGTATATGTGAGATAAGATGCATTACATGTGCACTTCAGTGGTACGCAAGGCACAATAACCTACCAAACAGCTTACACATACATGTTCATTGATATTAGTGATACCATGATAAGGTTATTAATAAACATTTTGGCATAGTGATATAGTGTTAAAAGCACCCATGTTTCCACTGTTAATAATGCAGTAAACCCATATTACCTAGGAGACCAGATAAAATGATCGTCATCCATGATTGGATTGGATATGTCAATTTAATTCAATAATGGAATAACCCTTAATTAAAACAGGATTGTAAATGTTCACATTTAAAGATATCACTGAATTTTAGAAAAACTTTACATAAAAAAGGAAAAAAAAATGAAAACTGCAGTTTACGCACCTTTGAAATGTTTTAGAGTAGGTACACATGGGATGGGTCCGCTCTCTGCTGGAATTCTGCCGCAGAAAAATTCACATACTGAGGGCTCATTCAGACGACCATATCCATTTTTGCGGATATGCAAAGCATTAATACCGGCCGCGTGCGTTACGCATTTTGCGGAATGGCACAGCCAGCCCTATGACGGAAATGCCTCTTTTCTACAATTGCGGCCTAGAACAAGACTTCTTTTTTTGCGGGGCCACAGAAAGGAAGTGCGGAAGCGCACAACACAGTGTGCAGTCTGCATCTTTTGCGGCCCTGTTAAAATTAATGGGACAGCATCTGTTCCGCAAAATAGTGGAACGGATGCGGACACAAATATATACGGTCGTGTGAATGGGCCCTAATGCAAAGTTTGCTGCTGAAGTCATACCATAAAAATACTGCAGATATGGGGCAGATTTCACGGCGAAATCCACAGCGTAAACAGACTCGCTGTGGATTTAAAATCCACACCACAGGTCAGGTTGCTAATTTTTTTTCTGCAGCTTATAGATGAGATTTTGTAAAATCACTTTCTTGGTGATGTAATATGCTGTGGATTTTCCATGCAAATCTGTGACAGACAATCCACAGCATATGCACCACATGTGAACCTACCCCAAGAAAGGCAGTGCTTAAAGGTGCAAACCACACAGCTGACCCAAGGAAATATCATAACGGTTCAAAGGGGTAACCGGTCAATTCCAGGTACATCTGCACTGCAGTATTTAACCTCACTTCATTTCATATCAAATAAAGCTTAACAAATAATAGTTATTTTACATAATATCAAATGTGCATTATAAAAAGAAAAAATAATCCTATGACATATTTAATAATAAAAAAATCCCTAAATGTTGCTACAAATAAAAGATAGATATTGTTAAACTCAGAGCAGATTTATCAATATGTCTTGACCATAAAAATGGAAACCATCCTAAAGGGTCCTGAAACCATCTCAGGAGACTACCACCATATTTATCAAACAACTGAAGCCTCCAAGGGGCATCTTCAAATGTATGAGCCCATTGGCCGACACAGCTATTTGAAGCAAGCGCTGCTTTCTCTTCAAAATTACCTACGTCTCCTTTGCATCTGTGGAACACTTGAAGGTAACCTAACTGCCTGTAACCTCACATACCGTAAGCGTATATTGCCAGTGCAGGTATAGTGGAAACTGTATCAGAAAAATATAGATGTCTTTTTTCACAGTTTTTGATGCAGTTATGTGTTTTGTTTTTTACCATTAAAACACGTTTAATTAAAGGGGTTGTCCTGGGCTTTTACTATTGATGGCTTTTACTATTGATGACTTTTACTATATTGACTTTTACTATAGGTCATCAATATCAGATTGATGGGGGTCCTGACCCGACAACCCCCTCCAGCTGTACGGGGAGACTGTACATCTCTCATGTTCACTGCTGTCTATGGCAAAGACCATAGACAGCAGCAGTGGTCCGGATAAGAGAATGCAGACGGCGCATGCGCACTGTCTCCCCATACAGCTTATCGCGCGCAGGGGGGGGAAATAACCTTACTCAAAATTTGGAGACAACACAATGGACAGAGCTTCCTACTTCCAGCTGCATACAGTGTGTTGTGTCCAGTGGAGTCAGCAGCCAGAAAACTGCTGATCGTGGGCGTGTCTGGTGTTCGAACCCTACCAAACTGATACTGATGACTGATTTGGACGACAGGTCATCAATATCTAGACACTGGAAAACTTCTTTAATGAAAACTGGTCCCAGACACAATACTGATAAATCTGCCCTTTCATATATACTATCAAGCGTAAAGGGCATTAATGTTAGGCCCATTTGCACGTCTGCCATTATGGCTCATCTTCAACATCTACAGATCCAAGTTCTGTCTCTATTGCACAATACAATAAGGAAGGTGAGGAGGTGAATATACACCGCTAGTTGAACTGCTTGCTGCCATACTGAGGAAAAGTGACAGCTTGTTTTACAATATTTTAAGAGGGATGTCTCATCTCGCCATTACTAAGGCAAGATGAGACACCGTTCCAACCACCACCTGTCAGGGAAACAGAAGATCTCATTGGCGTGCATGGGAGGTACATAGCACAACAAGCTATGGCATTTCTGTGCAGTTTCCCAGCCTGGAGGTGGTCAGAACTGTGTCGCATCCCGCCTTAGTAACGGAGAGATGAGACAACCCCTTTAACTTTGATAGTGTAGATGCTAATTTTCCCATGTTATGTCACAGACCCAAACTTCTACGTAATGTCCATGGAAAGTTACATAATATACACGGACAAGAGTCGTTGCATGATGCAGTAGAGTTTACATTGCTGGAACACAAAATGGTAGATAAACTACGGTATAGTCTCTGATGCCACACGGTCACTACAGCACGGGACAGACACTGTGCACTCTGGCTAGGCGTTCATGCTATTTCATTAGTAGCTGGAGCCAATACAATAAGATCACACTAATAAATCCAACCTGTCTTGTCCATGTCCCAGCAGATACTGGGAGACTGTCCCCCCAACATATAACTGAATGTACTTGATAGCTTGCACTAGAAGACAGTAGTGTTATCCTAAAAGAGGTCTATTTTAACAATAATTGTAGGTGACAAACCAGTGACAGGCCCATGAGCCAACGCAAGGCACTGTAGTGGTTGGTGGAACAACTAATTTCCTTTTACAGCTATTTTTCTTCTCATGGAAGCCTTTTGGCTGCAAAATAATATATGAAAACAAAGCAGGCACAATGTGCTTACAGCAGGAAAAGTACGCAAAATACGTTAACACTATATGTTAAAATAGAAAATGATAAAGCTCTAAAGCCGGCCATATGTTAGCCGAATGCCTATTCTTCCCAACTCCACGATAAACTTTTTTCTTTCACTGGTGAGAGGAGAAAAAGCAGTTGCTAGATCTACCTGGCCGTGGTTTAATTCAACATGTCCAATCCTACCTTCCCCCCCCGACATGAGACAGAAGAGGATAGTCGAGACACTCCATAAGCATGAGTTAGTCGACATTTATCTAATGTGCAGAACAACTTTAAAGAGATTGTGCCAAGTTTTAAAGTTATCCACAAGATAGGGGATACCTATCTGATCCGAGACCCCCACCAAATCACAAACGGAATGAAAGGTCGCCCAACAGCGCTGCTGCTCCATTCATTCTGTATAGGACCATCGAAGAGACGTCGAGTATGGCACTTCAGTCTCTGTCAGCACCATACAGATGAAAGAAGAGTCAGCGGGAATGTGTGACCTGCCTTTCCATTCAGACGGGAACAGGACCTGTTACCATATAGTTATCCCAAAGCGTTAAAACTCATCACAATCACTTTAAGTGAATCACAGGCAAACAATAGGAACAGACACCACTGAGAAGTGCAGACGTGGTATTAATGGACTGAAATGTGTTCCAGAGGGGGCAAAAAACTAAAATTACTCATGTATGCAATGTCATGCTAAAATTTAAAGTCCACAAAAAAAAATAAAAAAAAATAAGTTTGGGAGGACAAATAACCCCATAATTATTCCCTAAAATACAGTAATGTGCAATATACAAAATTAACACTGGGTACAGCAGCATTTGAGGTTTGCAGTTGCAATGGACTGTAAAGAACAAACCATAACATGATTACAATAATGCCGCTAGGCTGAGTTCACAACCGCTATGGTGCCAATTCTGTTACATCTGACAGTGCTGTTTATTTCTGGCACGGCAACGGACTCAGTGACAGAACCCGATAGACCTCATTCTAAGTCAATGGAATCCGCTGGGCGCCACTGGTGTCCTCAGTGCCACAGATCTATCACGGCTTGAATTCCATTTTTCTGTTTGTATAAAGGAACAGGAAAGTGGAAGACCTAATTCAGATGTGAACACAGCCTTAGATCTAAATAAATATACATAGAATGACAAAAATATATTAACCTAAAAATTTCTTTGTTATGTGAACTGGTGAGTATATCCTGCTAAGATTTTATACAGATGACCCTGTACTTCACTTCTCTCATGATAAAAAGCTAGCGTTTTAGTCTTCGGCCGTTTACCCCACTCCTGCTTTGTAGAGAAGGACCTATACAAAGAAAACCACCAGGTGTTTTGTCACTGCGGCCACCAAGTACCTAAATAAGGGGCACAAGGCTGGCACGACGAGATGGTCTGGCAGATGCTTCTCTTGGTGGAATCATTATGACAAAGTTGTACCCAGGATGATTGCAAGAATTAGCAGCAAGATGACTACACAGATGATGATGAAGATCATTTTCTGAAAGGGAAAAATAAATACATTTAGCACACAAGGGAATCTGGAAATGCCTACATTACATTGTCATTAAAGGGAATCTGTGCTGAGGGCAGCGTACAATGGTGGCTGAGGGCAGCGTACAATGGTGGCTGAGGGCAGCGTACAATGGTGACAGAGGCCCCGATTCAAATGCAGAGTCACTTCCTTTTTTTTTGGGGGGGGGGGGGGGGGGGGGGGGGGAAGAGAGAGAGTATTTATGAGCTCCCAGCTAGACACAGTATAAAATGAAAGCGGTAAATTATCCACAAGCAAGTGGAGCCGCTGCTCATGAATTTTTTAACAAAAGGTCCTGCGCCCCAATGATTCTGGGACTAAAACAAAAAAGGTAAGAGACCCTGCTCCATCACCGTTTTATGCTGCCCTCCCATAGCACAGCACAAACCTGGTAACACACTGAATTTAAATATTTCTAAACATAAAAAATAAATTTTCATTGAAGCTTTCATTTACTGGAGAGCCTTTTTCCCCCAGGTTAATAGGTAAAACCGGCTGAACGTCTGCAGGCAATCCTTGGCAGCATTACAGGAATATGCAGCATGCTCTCCAGTCCATGTGTACATATGTTTGTGTTAGGCTGAAGCTATACTTAAAAGCAGTCCATTTGATCAAGAAAACTAGATAAAACCAGGGGTTTTGGAAACCAGGTAAAAAATGTGCATTATCGTGGCTATGGGGGTAGGGATTTTACAGCAAGGAAAGTAGTTTTCCTTAATGAAAAAAAAACCTGTAATAGACAGTACTTAGCTTCCAGTTTCTGCTTCGGTCCACTGAGACTCCATGGTTTCCCACCGCTGTGATGCAATGACGTATACTCTATAAAGATGTCCACATAACTGTGGTGGCCACTTGGTGCCATGGAATATCACTTCAGACAAAATGTCCACTCTGGCCAGCAGTGGTTGGGGGACACATCGCAGTGGTGGGAACCCAAGGACGGCATGTCACTGCACTGACTAGTGTTTAGAAATATAAAAGGTCTCAGCCCTGTATATGTATATGACACTAAGGCCCCTTTCAC
Source organism: Bufo gargarizans (assembly GCF_014858855.1). NCBI lineage: Eukaryota > Metazoa > Chordata > Amphibia > Anura > Bufonidae > Bufo > Bufo gargarizans. Next base: position 559,880,309 of record NC_058080.1, on the reverse strand, counting down.
ATGGGCGAAAATTCTGCACGGGTGCAATGCAGGAGGTGAAAGCATTGCACCCGCACTGAATCCGAACCCATTCACTTCAATGGGGCTGTTCAGAGGAGCGTTGATTTTCACGCATCACCTGTGCGTTGTGTGAAAATCGCAGCATGTTTGATATTCTGTGTTTTCTCGATAAGCAGGCCCCATAGAAATGAATGGGGCTGCATGAAAATCACAAGCATCCACAAGCAAGTGCGGATGCGGTGCGATTTTCACGCATGATTGCTAGGAGATGACAGGGATTAGCAACCCCAGACCCCATTAAAGTAAATTCACTTTATTATTTTCCCTTATAACATGGTTATAAGGGAAAATAGCATTCTTAATACAGGATGCTTACTAAGATGTCGATGTTGAGGGGATTAAAAAGTAAAAATAAAAAAATAACTCACCCTATCCACTTGATCGCGCAGCCGGCATCGTCTTTTATATTCTTCTTTCAGGACCTGCAAAAGGACCTTTGATGATTTCTATCTTCATACAGCAGGACCTGTGCCAACGTCACCGTGCTCACCAGGTGGTGAGCGCAATTACGTCTTCAAAACGTCCTTTGGCAGGTCCTGAAAGAAGAAGAAAAAAAAAAAGACGATGCCGGCTGCGCAATATAGTGGAGTTAATTTTTTTGACCCCTAAAGCCACATTTTAGTAAGCATTCAGTATTAAGAATGCTATTATTTTCCCTTATAACCATATTATAATAGAAAATAATAAAATCTACAGAACACCGAACCCAAACCTGAACTTCAGTGAAGAAGTCCGGGTTCAGGTCTGGGTACCACATTCAGTTTTTTATCACGTGTGCGTAAAACGCATTGCACCCGTTTACCGCAATGCACACGTGATGCAGCCGGAGAAAATCCGGGACACCCGTGTGAAAGAGGTCTAAAGGGAATCTGTCACCAGTGGTCACATTTGCCGGCTGACTGCATACATGTGCCGCGGGTCTCTACTGTGTGAAAAAGAAGAAAGCCAGCGGCTATGGCACCTGCTGCACAACTTCCACCATACATATAAAGCGGAGGTTGCAAAGGGGTTAAGGCCCCCGATTTACTAATGTGTGCCTAGAATCTGTCCAAAAAGTGGAGCAAATTGGTGAAACTAGGGTTTCTCCAATTTTTGGCACCCACTTGGAAAAGGGGGCAAGGCTTTGTGGATAAAGGAAATGGCCTAAGGTTTTGCTCCTAAATTTGTGCCACAATTCTGGTGTAGAATTCTGTCTCTACCTAAGCCAACCAATAGTTGGTACAGGGTGAGACAAAAGTGTCCGTGTACCAGATGAATCACCAGCATGAGACACTGTAATAAATGTGCTGCGGGGCTAGACTGTCGAAGTTTACACCAGCTATAGATTTAGAAAATCTGCCCCTAAATGTTCAGTTTCACAGCTTGTTTGCTACTAAAAGGGCAATCAGATCACTGAAATGAAATCTGACCATAAGCAACTGAAAAAGCAGACCATCAAAAAGCTGCGATTCGGTCACATTGAATGTGGTGTCTGAGTTGCAATCAGCATATTACAGAGCAGGAGGCGCTGAGCAGATTAATATATAGTTTTGTGGTAAAAGATTCCGTCAAACTTGTAATTTATTCGTTTTAATCACGTATAGGATTGACTCCTTGACTTCAAAGGCCAGAATGAGCAGGAATATAAATGTATAAAATAGAACTACAACTATATATCAATCTGCTCAGCTCCTTCTGCTCTAACATGGTGTCTGTAGCTTACATTGCATTTTCATGGTGACAGGTTGCCTTTAAGAGTGATTCACACGAGCAAGCTTGGTCTGGAAAACGTGGTCCATGAGACGGCCGCCTGGCCCAGAGCGACCAAGGCTCTCCTGACCAGAACTTACTGTATGGTAGTGTCTTATGATTGTCAGTTCATATCTGATTGCTGGTCTAATTTACTGTACTTCCAACACTAGACCCGTGATCAGATAGGACCCAACTGTATCAGAAAACACTATAATGCAGTCAGGGCAGAGGAGCAGCTGACAGATGGACTGTTTCCTGGACAGAGTATGTGTCAATCAGCCTTAGGGCTCATGCAAACGAATGTTGTTTTTTGCGTTCGTTCAGTTTTGTTTTTTCTTCCAGTCTATATACAGGACCCTTCACTTCAATGAGGCCGCAGAAAAATAAAAAAACTGAAATTACTTTATTCATTCCGCTTCCGTATGTCCGTTCCGCAAAAAAAATAAAAATAAAAAATAGAACATGTCCTATTATTGTCCGCAATACGGACAAGGATAGTACTGTTCTATCAGGGGCCAGCTGTTTCGTTCCACAAAATATGGAATGCACACGGCCTGTATCAGTGTTTTACGGATCTGCAATATACAGACCGCAAAGCATCCAACAGTCGTGTGCATGAGCCCTTAGGGGTAAATCTACAAAGGATGTATTTTGCTGCAGAAAACCTACCAGATCCACGTTGAAAATCTGCAAAGTATCTACCTCAAGATCCACAGTACAAATGCGCCTTAAAGGTGAATTTAGATGTACAGGTAAATAATTATTCAGCTGATTAACGACACAATCACATTTAGCAAAATTAAAGCCAGTGACATAAGCATTTTCATGCAAAGATTATCATGTACAAATCTGGCGGTGTGGAATGGTTTACTTGCTTAGTTGAGGATTTAGACAGCAGCAACGATTTACATAAAACACGCCTGTTTTTACATCGTTCACATTGTCAAAATGTCACACGATCATTTATATTACAAGTGTGAAATGAGCGTTTTAGTATAGGCGTTCAGTCGCTACATACATTTACATGATTAACATCCAATAACGTTAGCGTTCGAAAATGTAACAATTATCTGCTTGTCTAAACGCGCCTTTAGCATTCTTTTATCATCTTAGATCACCAAAGAGGGAATTTCCCGTGTCATATTGATGTGACATAGACAAGTGTGGTTTCTGAAAGACAGACACCGACCAACTGTGAGGCTGTAACCAGAAGGATGTGCACAAGTTTGTCCCAAGCCATTGTGTACAAGCGTGCTCTACACCTGGAATGTTCACTTATACAATCAACCTGCTTTACGAAAAACATCACCCAATTACAGAATGTATCCATAAGGACACCCCTTTAAATAAGGCTACTTTCCCATCAGCGTTGTTTATTCTGGTTTTGAGATCCGGCAGAGTATCTCAAGACCTGGATAAAACACTTCTGTTTCATTTAATACATCTGTTTTGTTCGAATCCGGTTGTATTAAATAGAAACTGAACAAGCCAGATCCGGCATTAAAATCATTGTAAGTCAATGGGTGCCGGATTTTTCTGTAATGAAAATACCGGATCGGCCACAATTGATTTACATGGATTTTGATGCCGGATCTGGTTTGTTCAGTTTTGCAGACCGGAGACAAAACAGCAGCTTGCTAAGATTTTGTGTCCGGTCACAAAACGGAACTGGTGGATACTGATCAGATTTGTCCCCATTGATAATGAATGGGGACACAACTGAACTGTTTTGGCCCGGTTTTGAGATCTTCTGCTGGATCTTAAAACCAAAAATGCTGACGTGAAAGTAAACCAGTTTGGCAAGCACTGCGCCACCAATCCTATATTATGCATTTCCAGGTTGATGGTATAATAAGAGAACACAAAAAAGAAAAGAAATGGGTTACTTACTGCCTCATGGGCAGAGGCTGAATTACAAAGGCAACCAAGGGTTCACCTGAGGCCAACTGTTAAACCTACGATCAAGGCAATTATGCCAATCGCCACCAACACTAAAATAGCAATGATCCATTTTTTCTGCAAGCATAAAAAAAGGTGAATTAATACAAAGGTTACTACAGCTCAGCGAAGGTATGCAAGTGTGCTGCTTCTCATCAAGGAGCCTCAGAGCAATGCAATCGGATTAGTGGCTATTGGTGAAGAAAGGTCCAGCGTTCTTCAAAATACATTTATGAACTTACCCTGCGCGATTTGCTCTGATATTTCACAGCCTTCTTGGTTTCTTCTTTGGCATGTTCAATGTAATCAACAGCATTTTCCACATTCTTCTCAATATTGTTTATCATTTCGCCCTGTGACAAGAGAGTTCAAAGTTACAGAAAACTGTAACCTCTTCCCATTAAAGGGGTTGTGTCACTTCAGCAAGTGGCATTCATCATGTAGAGAAAGTTAATGTCCATATTGCCTCCTTTGCTGGCTGGATTCATTTTTCCATTACATTATACACTGCTCCATGGTTATGACGACCCTGCAATCCAGCATCATTTATGAAAAAAATGCTGGACTCTGCGCAGGCCACAGAGGCCGGTGCTTTTTCCTATATTGTGCAACTATATTGTGGGGAATTAAGGGAAGCAGAGTGAGAACTTTACTCCTACACATTTCTATAAGCATTAATGTTATTTAGTTCTAGGAAATCATTTATTTATTTCTATAAATGTCCACTGTTCCTGCTGTGACTGGCCACGTCCTGAGGTAGACTAGTGCTGAAGAAGCCTCGTCACCTCTGTAAAGGTTATGTTGTGGCCTTGTGCTTAAAAAAATAAATAAAAATATTACGTTTTCCCAATCAGTCTGGACTCAATACCCCATAATGAGAAAGTGAGAACAGAAGACATTGCTGCTCATTTATTCAATAGGAAAAACTAAAAAATTTTTTAGATGGCCACAACCAACCCTTGAAATTTAGCTCTGGGGTCTCCCATTTCTCTTGATCTTTGAGATGTTTCTACACTTTAATTGGAGTCCACATGTGAAAGTCATTTGATTGGACATAATTTAGCAAGACATGTTTATATAAGATCTTGCAGCTATCAATGCATATCAGAACCAAAACCAAGCAATGAGAGGGGAAGAACTGCCTGTAGAGCTCAGAGACACTTTCTGTGGCACAGATTTCTCAAGAACACAGTGGCTTACATAAATCTTAAATGGAAGGAGTTTGGAATACCCCCGACTCTTCTTAGAGCTGGCCGCCCCACCAAACTAATTAATTAAGGGAAAACAGCTTTGGTAAGAGAAACCAATGGTCACTCTGACTGAGCTCTAAAGGTGTGCAGATGGGAGAAACTTCCAGAATGTCAACCTTCACTGCAGCACTCCCATCAATCTGGACTTTATGGCACATTGGATAGAAAGAAACCTATCCTCAGTAAGACACATGAAAGTCCATCAGGAGTTTTTTAAAAAAAAAGCACCTACAGGACTCCCAGACTGTAAGAAACAAGATTGTTCGGTCTGACGAAAACTGAAATTTTGGGCTCAATTCTAAGTATCATCCTTAGGATAGGTCATCAATTTCAGATTGGCCCCAGCACCTCCCCTGATCAGCTATTTGAATAGAACGCAGCGTTCGTGTAAGCACCGTCAACCTGCTCGCCATTGCAACGACAGCAGTGAGCAGGTGTAATTACTCCTAAGCTATCCCATTACCTTCCATGGGAAGTAAAGGCAGTGCTCATACGAGTGCTGCTTTCTCTTTAAACAGCTGGCTGGGACGTCGGGAGACAGCCCCCTGCCGATCGGATATTGATTAAGAGTGGATAATGCCGCCACTCACTTTTTTCAATATGCTTTTATTTCACAACATCTGTTGTTACATAGGATGCGTTTCAGCCCTTCCAGGGCCTATGTCAACTATCAGATCTGATAATGATGACCTAACCAGAGGATAGGTCATCAATAGGGATGAGTAAATAGACTTCGGATTAAACATCCGAAGTCGATTTGCATAAAACTTTGTTCTAATACTGTATGGAGCAAGAGCTCCGTACAGTATCAGAATGTATTGGCTCCGATGAGCCGAAGTTATTACTTTGCGAAGTCTCGCGACTTCGGTTCCAAGTGGTACCTTGGAACCGAACCAGAGTTTGGGAAATAGTTTTTTACAGTACAAATTAATTTAGGAAGTTATTGCAAAGTCTCGTGAGACTTCGCGAAGCAATAACTTCGGCTCATCGGAGCCAATACATTCTAATACTGTACGGAGCTTCTGCTCCATACAGTATTAGAACGAAGTTTTATACGAATTGCTCATCCCTAGTCATCAATATAAATAAAGCGAACAATCCCTTTAATGAAAACATGATCCAGAGTGCTATGGACCTCAGACTGGGTTAAGGGTTCACCTTCCCACAAGACAATGACCCTAAGCACACAGACAAGTTAACACACGAGTGGCCCAGTCAGTCCCGACTTGAACCCAACCAAACATCTCTGGAGTGAAATGAAAATGGTTGTCCAACCTGACAGAGGATGAGAGGATCTGCAGCGAAGAATGGCAGAAAAATCCCCAAATGTGCAAACCTTGTAGCATCTCGCCCAAGAAGACTGGAGGCTGTAATTGTTGCTTAAAGTGTATCAACCAAGTACTGAGTAAAGGGTTTTAATACTTAAGTCCATGCAAAATGTTGGTTTTCTTTTTTTAATACATTAGCAAAAATTTCTGACAATCTGTTTTCACTTTGTCATTATTGAGTATTGGGTGCAGATTGATGGGCAAAAAATAGCTTTTTTTTTCATTATAGCACAAAACTGCAACATAACAAAATGTGAAAAAAGTGAAAGGGTCTGAAAACTTTCTGAACGCAGTACCCACTGAAGTTATACTGGTTATTTCCATGACTTCCCAAGATGACGGAGACCCCTGTTGAATTAGATGCAGATCCCAGTGGATTACGTGCTTGTTGTGAAGGGCAATAGAACCATTCTTATGTGTCCCTGCCCTTATTGTCCAATATACCAGCACAAAGTAACTCGTGCATGGTGTCATAATAGCGGAAAGCTTTAGCACCTCTGCCATATAACTTTGAGCACTATCTGACAGAATAAAATAAAGTGTCTGAATTGGGCTTCCCCTCTAAATCCCCAGAACTCCCAGACGCTTGGTGATCCATGCATACGAATGGCAGTGACTGCATCAAACATAGATGAATGCATGTTTTATGTCACTTGGATGTGCTGGAATGAAAATGCAAACATTGATAGATGACATGTGAATCTTTTACCTCGATTTCTGTCCTTCAGGGGATAAAACCAGCAGCAAATAACAGAGCATTAAACAATTTGTTAAGAAAGGTTATAGCGAGGCAGCCATTTTTCTGGTAACGCTTACTATTATTCATTTATGCAGCCCCATCAACCTCTAGTATTTGTAAGAAAACTAAATATGTCTAGATTATTTTTTTTATAATATTTTTTGCCTTCACCTCATAATAATTACAAATCTTAAAACAAAATCAACAACCTGCAGAAGAGAGAAGTGTGCGACTGAGGGCTAAGGCTACTTTAACACTTGCGGCAGTGTAATCCGGCGGGCAGTTCCGTTGTCAGAACTGCCAGCCGGATCCGCCGATCTTTATGTGAGCATTTGTGAGACTGATCTGGATTCCAGTATTTTGAATGCCGGATCCGGCACTAATACATTCCTACGGGGGAAAATGCTGGATCCTGCATTTAAGGCAAGTCTTCAGTTTTTTTTCGCCGGAGATAAAACCGTATCATGCTGCGGTTTTCTCTTTTGCCTGATCAGTCAAAACAACTGAACTGAAGACATCCTGAACGGATTACTCTCCATTCAGAATGCATGGGGATATGCCTGATCAGTTCTTTTCTGGTATAGAGCCCCTGTAAAGGAACTCTATGCCAGAAAAGAAAACCGCTAGTGTGATAGTACCCTAAGGGTACTTTCACACTATACCGGAAAAGAACTGATCAGTTTTATCCCCATGCATTCTGAATGGAGAGCAATCCGTTCAGGATGCATCTAGATGTCTTCAGTTCAGTCTTTTTGACTGATCAGGATTTTTTTTAACCGATTAGGATCCTGATCAGTCTTACAAATGCCATCAGTTTGCATACGTTTTGACGGATCCAGCAGGCAGTTCCGGCGCCAGAACTGCCTGCCAGAATACTCTGCCGCAAGTGTGAAAGTACCCTAACGTGTGTGAACACAGTCTATCATGACATTTAAGGCTACTTTCACATCTGTGTTTGTGCTGTATGGTTTTGAGATCTGGCAGGCTGTCTCAAAACCACAGCAAAGCCTTTCCGTTATAATGATACAACCGGCTGCTTCAGTTCAGAATGGATTAGATTGTATTATATCGAAAATTAAGAAATCGGAATCATGTCCAAAAAAAAAACACAGATCCGGCACCATTTAATTATATGGTTTTTGGTACCGGATCTGGCTTGTTCAGTTTCCCATGCCCGACACAAAAACATTGCTTGCAGCGATTTTGTCTGGCATGGGAACGCAACAAATCGGGATGGAATGCATTCTGGGGCACTCTGTTGGCAATGAATGGGGACAAAACTGAACTGAAGTGGTTTTAAGAGTCTGTGCTGGATCTCAAAACCGGACAGCACAACGCTGATGTAAAAGTAGCCTAAAGCGACTGTCCGGTTCAAGAAAACAAAAATTCACATTGACTTTGGAATGAACAAAACACTTATCTAGTGCCCTCCTTTTCTTATTGTCAGTTGAGCTGATCTGCAGATCCATGAGTTCCTGATCTCTACTGTCATCCAAGATCACCAAACCGCTTCTCTGGTGCATACTGGGCATCTGGTAGTCAAAGATTGTGGGCATTACTGGCCAATCAGGTATTATGAAAAGCTTTGCGGCCATCTTGGATGGCAGAAGAGGAGCCTGGGAATCAGTAGATCTGCAGCTAAAAAGTTGAAGAACGTCACTATATACCGTATTTTTCGCCGTATAAGACGCACTTTTTTCCCCCCAAAAGTGGGGGGAAAATAGCAGTGCGTCTTATACGGCGAATGCAGCTTATTTTGCGAATTTTCGCGCAAATTATTTTGCGAATTTTCGCGCAAATTATTTTGCGATTTTCAATGATACACCCGCCGCGATGCCGCGCGGCGGGTGTATCAGCTGTGAGGGAGGAGGGGCTGGGGGCCGGCGTCTGCTTTTATAATGACAGCGGGGCCCGTGCAGTGACTATTCTACTACATGGGCCCCGCTCACTGTATAATCGTATGTCTAATAGTAAATAGTTATGTACATAATCGCATAATGAGCGGAGTACTTACAACTACAAACGCTCGCCGAGAGGAGGGAGGAGGCAGGCTGGGAGGACGGGCGCTGGCAGTGTGTGAGTCATACGTCACGCGCCTGCGCTGCCCACTTTATGAATGAAGCAGGCGGCGTGGGCGCATGACGTATGACTCACGCTGCCAGCGCCTGTCCTCCCGGCCTGCCTCCTGCCTCCTCCCTACTCTCGGCGAGCGCTTGTAGTTGTAAGTACTCCGCTCATTATGCGATTATGTACATAACTATTTACTATTAGAGATACGATTATACAGTGAGCGGGGCCCGTGTAGTAGAAAACAGTCACTGCACGGGCCCCGCTGTCATTATAAAGCCAGATGCCGGCCCCCAGCCCTGTATTGAGGGTCATTCACTACAGGGACACTTATGGAGGGGATCTGTGGATGACACATAGCATAAGATGCTATATATGTGTCATCCACAGATCCCCCCCATAACTGTCATACACAGAGACCCCAATAAGAGCCACCCACAGATCCCCCATAAGTGTCACCCACAGATCCCCCATAACAGTCACCCACAGATCCCCCATAACAGTCACCCACAGATCCCCCATAACAGTCACCCACAGATCCCCCATAACAGTCACCCACAGATCCCCCATAACAGTCACCCACAGATCCCCCATAACAGTCACCCACAGATCCCCCATAACAGTCACCCACAGATCCCCCATAACAGTCACCCACAGATCCCCCATAACAGTCACCCACAGATCCCCCATAACAGTCACCCACAGATCCCCCATAACAGTCACCCACAGATCCCCCATAACAGTCACCCACAGATCCCCCATAACAGTCACCCACAGATCCCCCATAAGTGTCACCCACAGATCCCCCATAAGTGTCACCCACAGATCCCCCATAAGTGTCACCCACAGATCCCCCATAACAGTGCCATCCACAGACCACAATTAGTTCAAAACCCACCAAAAGCACACCTTTTGGTTCAAAATATTTTTTTTCTTATTTTCCGCCTCAAAAACCTAGGTGCGTCTTATAGGCCGGTGCGTCTTATAGGGCGAAAAATACGGTAAGTATTCTGTTCGTTCCCCAGATAATGTGAACCAGAGGTTGCTTGAACTGTTAATATTGACAGCAATCCCATCCAAATCAGATCGTTATACTCTTTCCAAAATATACAGAGAAATACAGGACAAAGATGACATATCCTGTACAATTTTTTTTTTAACATGTATATTTCTAATATACAAGTACGTGTAACTTCAAGTCTTACAAATACACATGATCTTTGGGAAGATTTACCGAAGCTAGTACACGAGGTGTAGAGTTGTACTAAGCAGTTTCCAGCTCTAATTTTTGGGCAACTTATCGGCTTCTCTATAGCACAGAATGTATTTAAAAAAAAGTTTAAAATCACCTGAGTCTCCACCAACATTGCAATGTCCATGAACATGTCATGTAACTCGCGTATGCTTGATTCCAACTTCATGATGTCCTTGTGTCTTGATTCAATCTCATTTAACGCCTGCCGTGTGATCTGAGAATCTAAAATAATCTAAACCAGGAGAGATCAGTTGTAGAAGGGTAACTTTTACCATTGCTGAATGGATCTTGTAACCCAGTCCCGAAACTTACATCTGATGTGAATATTGATGGGTTCCCACTCTCCAGCATCTCCTCCAGTTCATCATCTGTGGTTGTTTTTCCAGCTGGAAAAACAAAGATTAACACTCAAAGACAAGCAAAAATTCTGAATGACTAAAAACAAAATGAAAAAATACCCACAAACTTATTTAGTGCTAAATACTCTCTTATTACAGAGAGGTCAGATATGAGAGAGGCAATTTTACATGGGTGAAGGATTAATGGATGAGCGTCGTTTCACCGGTTTCCAATATTTGCCCCATGTAAATGTGCTGTTCGTCAGTTGATCACATCTTTTACGAGACACATACACTCATTGTCAGCAGCACATGGCCCTGTGTATACAGGGATGTGCTGCTGGCAAATAATGACTGTGAAGACCATCATTCATCCCCATACAGAGGAGATGATGTATTTGGATCACCCAATACAGAGGGCTTCCCTTCCTCTCCCACCGCCAGTTGCCAATGACTGACGCCTGCTATGTAGATGCATGGGAAGAAGCAGGGACAGCACTCTTCTCATAATTATAGGGGACTCCACATCCACTGTGTTGTCTTCGCTGATTTAGCTAGATTATTTGGTGCCCTTGGGTATAAAAGCTCAGCAGACCGATACATCCCCTTTAATGTGATAAGAAATCTGCTTTAAGAAAATTTGTCATGAGAGCCAGATTTCTTATAAGGAATGTGATTCGTCTGTGACCTGGGGACAACTGTGCATTTTTCTTTATTACATTTGATATATTTTCACCTCTAATGTGCTGGCATAATTCCACTTGTAATATTATGAATGTATAAATTTTATTAGTGTCTCCATATGAGACAAATCACAGTAAAAACACATAGAAAACAGTAGATGATGGAAAATGAGCACACAAAAAAATGACATGGAGCACGACCAATATCTGAGATGGCAAATAAGTACAAACAATGGGTATATAAATATAGCACTATATGTGCATGTAGACCAAATGAGATATCGGAAATGCATATAATCAGGCAAAGCTATAAAGGCTAGGTAAAGGTATCATATATAATATAGCCAAAGTATACATATAAAATGACAAGTGCAAATATATCAGAGTATATAGATACCAGGAGCTAAGTAGTTCATTGTAAAGCCATGGACAAAGTACCTGTATAGTGCTCCAGCAACCCCGACGCACGTTTCACGCAAGGCTTCTTCAGGGGGAGGTGTGTGTGGAAGGGGGGGCTAATAGGGTGGTTTATATAGCCAAAAGAAATGGCTAATAGACAGAGGGCGGCTGCAAACACTAACCCTGGGTTCACACCTGAGCGTTCCTCAAACGCGCGTTTTTGTCGCGCGTTTTTGTTGCGCGTTTTTAGTAATAGTAAACGCGCGTTTGACGCGCGTTTGTGTCATTGACTGCAGTGTCCTATGGCCACAAACGCGCGTCAAAACGCCCCAAAGAAGCTCAAGTACTTGTTTGAGCGTCGGGCGTTTTACAGCGCGTTCGTACGCGCTGTAAAACGCCCAGGTGTGAACCCTTCCCATAAGGAAGCATTGGTTTTCATGTCTTAAGCGTTTTACAGCGCGTTTGAACGCGCTGTAAAACGCTCAGGTGTGAACCCAGGGTTAAGGAGCAGAGCATGTGTGGCCACACAAGGAGGGGAGACGAGTGCGCTCCAAGCTGGAGCGCATCGCGTCACTTCCGGTTCCTGTCAGTGAACCGCATGGTGGAACGCATAGCGCCACTTCCGGGATTCGGCAGGAGTAGTAGGATGGAGAAAACTATGCCCTGATGCGCTACAAGAGGACCATAGGACCTAACTATAATGTAGGGGGACAGATATAGCTCATATTATATAAGTATAGCAGAGTGTATTGAGCCAACCTGTAAAGATGAAAATATATGACACGTCATATGACACAATGGAAAACGGACCCTGAGGAGACCGCATACAGCACTACAGTGTCAAGCATGTTAATGAATGAAGTATATAAAAGTATATAAATACGAAATATGTGAAATATGCATAAAAAGTATATATATGTAAAACCTACAAAATACACATAAAACATATATATATATATATATATATATATATATATATATACATATATATACATATCCATACATACACATGTGAATATATGTGTGTATACACGTATTCACATGTGTATGTATGGATATGTATATATATGTATGTATATATATATGTTTTATGTGTATTTTGTAGGTTTTACATATATATACTTTTTATGCATATTTCACATATTTCGTATTTATATACTTTTATATACTTCATTCATTAACATGCTTGACACTGTAGTGCTGTATGCGGTCTCCTCAGGGTCCGTTTTCCATTGTGTCATATGACGTGTCATATTTTCATCTTTACAGGTTGGCTCAATACACTCTGCTATACTTTTATAATATGAGCTATATCTGTCCCCCCACATTATAGTTAGGTCCTATGGTCCTCTTGTAGCGCATCAGGGCATAGTTTTCTCCATCCTACTACTCCTGCCGAATCCCGGAAGTGGCGCTATGCGTTCCACCATGCGGTTCACTGACAGGAACCGGAAGTGACGCGATGCGCTCCAGCTTGGAGCGCACTCGTCTCCCCTCCTTGTGTGGCCACACATGCTCTGCTCCTTAAGTGTTTGCAGCCGCCCTCTGTCTATTAGCCATTTCTTTTGGCTATATAAACCACCCTATTAGCCCCCCCTTCCACACACACCTCCCCCTGAAGAAGCCTTGCGTGAAACGTGCGTCGGGGTTGCTGGAGCACTATACAGGTACTTTGTCCATGGCTTTACAATGAACTACTTAGCTCCTGGTATCTATATACTCTGATATATTTGCACTTGTCATTTTATATGTATACTTTGGCTATATTATATATGATACCTTTACCTAGCCTTTATAGCTTTGCCTGATTATATGCATTTCCGATATCTCATTTGGTCTACATGCACATATAGTGCTATATTTATATACCCATTGTTTGTACTTATTTGCCATCTCAGATATTGGTCGTGCTCCATGTCATTTTTTGTGTGCTCATTTTCCATCATCTACTGTTTTCTATGTGTTTTTACTGTGATTTGTCTCATATGGAGACACTAATAAAATTTATACATTCATAATATTATTGAGTGCGAGCCCTATCTCCCTCTCTTTTGGTGTATTACCATACGTGCCGGCTCTGCACGGGTACTCACTTCTGTGAGTCATTTTGGTGTTTATTATAATTCCACTTGTGTATATGATGGATCAGTTCTGAGATGGGTTATGTATAATGAATGTCAGGTTTCCTTCTGGTAATTGATAGAATAGTTTAATTCACTTTGTGGTCATCAAAAAGTGGAATTCAGATAGAAAAGAACTAATGCAAGTGTGATCACAGCCTTATACAAGGGCAAATAATCAGAGGAACGTCACACAATTGCAAGAACTCATTCCCAATCACCGCCCAGTGAAAAGGTGCCCAGCAAGCAGCCAACAAACCAGCAGACATTCATTCATATAAGAATGATCTTTAGTGAGTAGTATTCGGGGATGTGCACTGACAATAACAGAAACAGTCGAGCCTTCTTGCAGCCGATCACTCAGGCAATTATTTGGCTTTTTAAAAAGATCCTTAAACAAGGATCTACATCATTGACTGGTGCTTGTTAAATGGGGGTTTCCTGTAATAACGATTTTTAAACAAGTGCCCAGAGCCTGTTTCCTGGAACTGAAGATTCATACTTACCTGTTCCAAACTGCCTCCATCAAGGTCACATGCTCCGCTGCAGCAAATAACTGGCTTCAGCAGTGATGTGGCCACAAACAGCATGTCACCACTGAAGCCAGTTATTGGCTGCAGCGGCCCATCTGACCATGCACTGCAGGATGTAAACAGTGTGTGGATCAGAAGGTAGAGACTGCGGAGGTAGCACGGAGGACCATGCAGCAGTATATACACTGAACAAAAATATAAACGCAACACTTTTGGTATTGCTCCCATTTTTCATGAGCTGAACTCAAAGAGCTGAAACATTTTCTACACAAATCTGTCTAACTCTGTGTTAGTGAGCACTTCTCCTCTGCCGAGATAATCCATCCCACCTCACAGGTGTGGCATATCAAGGTGCTGATTATACAGCATGAATAATGCACAGGTGTGCCTTAGACTGCCCACAATAAAAGACCACTCTGAAATGTGCAGTTTTGCCTTACTGAAAAATGCCTGGTCAGAAAAATGCATTACAATACCGAATCCGTTTTTCTGATGTCATCCGGCAAAACTGATCCAGTATTTATTTTTGTCACATTTTTAAAAGGTCTGCAGATGCGCAGACCGGAATACCGGATCCGGCAATTTGAATGCCGGATCCAGCACTAATACATTCCTAAGGAAAAAAATTCCGGATCCGGCATTCAGGCAAGTGTTCAGCCTGTTTGGCCAGAGATAAAAATCTTGAAAAGTCAAAAAGACTGAGCTGAAGACATCCTGATGCATCCTGAACGGATTGCTCTCCATTCAGAATGCATGGGGATAAAACTGATCAGTTCTCTTCCGGTATAGAGCCCCTAGGACAGAACTCTATGCCGGAAAAGAAAAATCGCTAGTGTGAAAGTACCCTAATACTGCAGCATGCTGTGGTTTTATCTTCGGACAAAAAAAACTGAACACTTGCCTGAATGTCGGAGCCGGCATTTTTTTTCCATAGAGATGTATTAGTGCCGGATAGACATTCAAAATACTGCAATGCTGGATCCGTCCACCCGGTCTGCACATGCAATATATAACGGATCAGTTTCTCTGGATGACAAACGGAGAGACTGATCCGTTCTTGCAATGCATTTGTAAGATGGATCCGCATCCGGATCCATCTACAAATGCTTTCCGTTTGCATGCAGATTGCCGGATCACTCTGCCGCAAGTGTGAAAGTACCGTAACACAGATTTAGACAGATCTGTGAACAATATTTGAGAGCAATGGGTCTTTTGTGTATGTAGAAAACGTTTCAGATCTTTGAGTTCAGCTCATAAAAAATTGGAGCAAAACCAAAAGTGTTCAGTTTATATTTTTGTTCAATGTATTAATCTTCTGTTTCAGGAGCCACGCTGCAGGCACTTGCCTAAAGGATAACTGTCGTATATATTTTTTTTTTGGGAGTATTAGATCGTGGTGATTAATATCACCTTGGTGGCCCTATTTCAACTTTTCACCGTGTATTCAATTACCCCTTAATTCCAAATTTTTGTCCCCTGTGCTGCCTACTTTAACCTGTGCTTAAAATAGGGTTGCCATGCATGGTCCGTCTAAACAGATAGATGGGGCACGCAGCGTGCAAGCTCACATTACTGACAGCCAGGGACTGTAAGTAAATGATTAAAGCCAGGTCCTCCCCAGCAGCTGATAACAGTGCCTGGGCTGTGTGCACTTCTCCCTGTCCCTGCGCTTGGCAGACGCTCCCTCACTCAGCAGACGGGGACAATGCAGAGCCGAAGCAGCGCAGACCAGGGAAGGGAGATCTGACATCTGCTCAGTGTATAAATGAGAGCAACATGTGGTAAGAGGACCCCTTTGTGCTGCAGGAGATTAACGCTTTGGGGGGGGGGGGGGGGGGGGCCCGCTGGTTACTGACACTTTTGGGGGGCTATTGTTACTGGCTAGTGAAGGCAGGCGGGATTAGCCTCAGGGTGAGGGCAGTGGCGGCCATCTTAACTGAATAGTGAAATTGCAGTTTTATGCAGACTGGTTGCTAGGGGCTGAATCTTATTAAATATGGGGTCAGTCAGTCTAATAGTAACTGATTCTGGAATATCATGTTATTAGTAACTTCATATATGAAAATTGAAATTAGGGTCTAAATGTGACAGTTATCCTTTAAGAATCAAGGATAGGCCAGAAATCTGCCCATATAAAAAGGAATCTTTAGTTAGGGTCCCGTCACACAACTGTATGACGTCTGTATTGCATCAGTTTTTTTTTTTTTGTGGACCCATTGATTTCAAGGAGTCTGTAGTGCACATTTATGGCCAAAAATAGGACATGTTCTATCTTTTGCAGAATGAACATGCAGTTACGGAAAGCACACAGAAGACATCTGTGTGCTTTCCATGTCCATATAGGTCTGGGGGAAACAAAAAACAAAAACAAAAAACACTTGAAACACGGACGTCATCTATATTTTGCAGATCACAAAATACATGCGGTCGTATGAAGGTACCCCAAGTCTCTAGGCTGCTCCAGTCATGTACCTATTGTTATAACTCTCCTGCACAAATTAGCGCATGTGAACAGATGTTACTGGGAGAAAGTGCATCTCCTAGCCTTCCAGTAGTCGGTGGTTTCATGTATGCAGCTTCTACAAAAAGGTTTAAAAACCTCATCTGCTAAAAACTATGCACTATAATACAATTACCACTGGAAAGGGAGGTGGGGGACGTGGGATACTGCACTAGTATCTATTCTACTGTCTGCATGTGACTGCATGCTGGAAGAGGAAAGGAAGTTTGGGCTTAGTGAACTTTGTCGCTCCAGCTCTTTCCTGCTGGAAGCTGAATGAAGTAAGCCTTCAAATGGACTCCGCTTCCGCCTCTGCACTAATCTCCAGGGCAAGAGGTAGAGCAAATGGTGTGGCTGTCACCTAGCAGCCCCTCGCTTACTATTGCTGAATTGTCAGCAAGGACACCCATGCAGAGGGAGCCTTGTTGGATTGTCTCAGAGAACAGAGCAACATATCAAGGACCAAAGCCGGTCACGCGTGAGAGCTCTATAATTAAAGATCCCGCATGAAGAACTGTAGGGTTTGCCAAGTTAATAGATACATAAAGAGTAAATAAATGACTTAAGGCCACGTTAACACAGAACTGACTTTAATGTCGGATTAGTAAAATGGTTTTGTAGAGAAAATTAATTCTCTAAAGAAAATCTGCTGAAATGGTATTTAGGTTGGTCTATAGAGCGATGCTGGTGCACATCTATCCCAGCCATCTATACAAATTACTGTACCTGACGCTCTGCTCCAAGAGAGAGTTCACACACTGCAGATTACGCACGTTTTTTGCTATAATTTTTGCAAAATGCTGTGGTTTTACAGTGGCAGCAGTAATATTAAAACACAATTTGTCTTGGGAGCTCACCCTTAAAAGGGCATATCTGTCATTTTTTTAACTAATATGTCCGCCTTCATGTGGCGTACAGTTGTCAGATTGTCATTAACAAGCCAGCATTGCGCTCCCCGGCACTTCCTGGATCACTTGCTGTACACTGAGCATGTGATCCGGACCTGAATACAATCCACAATGTACGCGGGTCGTGCCTGCGCAGTCAAGCAGACACAACAGGCAATGTACGGCACGTGATCCAGAAGTGCTAGAGCCTAGTTACACCAGGGAGCACAGCGCTGGCCCGGCAAGGACATTGTCATTATTATCATTGGGATAGTTGTAAGCCACATGAAGGAGGACACATTAGTTAAACAGGTTTAATATCAGCTAATTATATGTTTCACTAGAAAATATAAATAAAAATCAGTATTATAATATCATTAAAAAAATATGTGCAGATATGTTTAGGACCTAAACCTTTGGTGTAGCATGGCCGTGCGGAAGCCTCAGAGCCGATTCGTATATCCAGCACGTGATATACAGATCCACAAAAAGTCCTGGAAATCCATATTCCGCATGCTGGAGAAGCCGAACAAAGCAGATGAAACCCAACAATGGAGAGGGCTCCGAGAAGGGCTGCTGCACCATTGTGCCTTCACAAAAGGTTTAGGTCCCCTTTAAGCATTTTCTGAGCATTCTGACACTAGGTGAGGTGGCATCATACTTATTTCCAGCTGACGCTGTATTCGTCCTTTGCTTCGCTCTCGAAACTGAATCTGGGTTTCATTATATGCAATCATAACTTCCCCAAACTTTCTGGACAATACTGTATGCTGAGGAATAAGAAGACAAAACACTTTCATTGTGTATAGAGAGGAGAAACAGGGGTATTCACTACAAATACTGGAGACCTTGACCAATGCAATCATGTTACTGGGTTAAAGGGGTTGTTAAAGGGAACCTGTCATCAACTTTATGCAGCGTACAGACAGGTGAGCTGATCAGGGGTCTGTCATTTATAGGTAAGTGGTTGCAGAGAACCAACATCACAATTATTGCAGACTGGGCCTGGAAAAGAGTCACAACCACCTGAGAAGAGTCATGGTTATTCATAAATTCCTGCTCTCCTGCCCACCTACTGATGACTGACAGCCTTCTACCTAGTTCTCTCCCTTTCTCTTTAGGAGAGAACTGCCAATCACCAGCAGATGGGTGGGAGAGCAGGAGATTATAATAACCATGACTCTTCTCGGGTAGATTTGACTCTTTTCCAGGCCCGGGCTGCAATGCTGATTCTCGGCAACCACTGACTTTTAGCTCATGAGTGACACATCGCTGAAATCAGCATTTCTGTCACTATTTTATGCTGCCCTCAGTGAGGTCTGCGTAAAGTTGATGACAGGTTCACTTTAAAAAGAGGATTACATTTACTGGTAATTTGATTTTCCGGAGCCCATGACAGTACTAGGACAGAGGGACTGCCCCCCAGGACAGGAAACCCGCAGATCTAAAAAGCAAAGGCTCCCACCACCCTCAGAGGTTTGTAGAGAAGTCCACATCTCAGGGATCCAGATAAGACTCCGTTTAGGTCTAGAGGTTTTTTTTTTGTTTGTTTTTTACTGCAAACCCAGTTCCACTTTCACCAATCATTAAGACACCCCAGAATTAATACAAAAAGAAAGGGAAGGAATTAGCAGGGTGCCATCATGGGCTCCTGAAAAACAAGGTAAGGGTGATCATCATTTTTCCCTTTCATTCATGACCGCACCAGGAGAGATAATTGTTTTACTTCTCAATTAGAGAGGGAATATGGCCTGGAAAACCTTATACCCAAAAGGAAAGGTCAGAGAAAAAAAAAAAAATATCCAAGTGATAGTGCCTGAAGAATGTAAGAGGACAACCAAGTAGCTGCTTTACAAATGTACTCAATGGTCGCCTTCACTCTAAGATGTGGAGACTGATCTAGTCCAGTATGCCATCAATCCCATAGGCACAGGCCTCTGCATGGGACATAAGCTAAACATATAGTCTGCTTACAGGGGTTGTCTCACTTCATCAAATAGCATTTATTACGTAGAGGAAGTGAATACAAGGCACTTACTAATGTATTGTAAATTTTGCTTCCTTTGCTGTCCGGATTCATTTTTCCATCACATTATGCTCTGCTTGTTTCCATGCTTACGACCACCCTGAAATCCAGCAGTGGTGGCCATGCTTGCATACTATCGGAAAAAGCACTACGCCTTGCTGGCGTAGTTTAAGGCCATTTTCCAAACCATAAACTGACGTGGAAAACGATGAATGAGACAAAAGCAGCCTAAAACAAGTCTGACCTAAATATGCCAAAAAGTGGCGTATAACACATAAATAACAGCCTAAATGTTTCCAGTTGGAGACTTTTGAATTCTAGCTTGAACTCCTGTCAAGGAATCTAGAATCCAAGAGTTGGATATTTTTATCCAGGTTAATCTTCCCCTCATCCTGGCGTTATTCCCGACCCAGAAGCCTGACTTTTAAACAGAAAACCTCTGTTTTTGGACACAGAAGATCTCCACTTATTTTCCTTCTCCTAACTGAACATCCTGTTCTGACAAAAGGGACCATATGCCATAGAAAGGAGCAAGAACCCATTTTTCTTATCTCCTGCTTTTTCAAGGATATTATCCAAAAAGGAAGTAAGGGTTATACCTCATAAGGGATACCACAAAGCTTAGCCTTTGAGGCAACATCGCCCGACAAATTATTGAGCCACAGGGCTCTAAAAGCTGAATAGGCCAGAGAGGAGGAACGAGAACAGTCTCAAAACATCATTGACTTGTCTGCCAAAAATTCTTCCGCCTTGGAAATACTAGGAATAGCGCTCAAAATCTGTTCTTTAGACTACTTATCCCTAATATGATATTTTAATTGATAAGGCCTAGCCATACAGGGAGCTGCAATATTAAATAAGGAACAAAATAGACTCCCATGTACTCTTTAAATACTATTTTCCTACCCATGGGATCCTTTAACATACCCAAATCCTCATAGGGAAGTGATGACCTACGAGACACCTTTGCTATAGGCACATCTAGAAAAAACAAAGAACTGAAAGCTCTTAGACGTCCAATGGTGAAAAAATATTATGCTTTATTGAAAACTCAATCAGTGAATGATAAAATGCCATAAAAACAAGGGAAGTAGGGAGCACAGACGCCATCCCAGCTCTACAGTGTCACATAGAAAATCACAGATCCATTAAATATTGATGTAATCACATATGAGTTAAGATTATTTTAGTAATTCTGTCATACCTTTTATCTTAACTCATATGTGATTACATCAATATTTAATGGATCTGTGATTTTCTATGTGACACTGTAGAGCTGGGATGGCGTCTGTGCTCCCTACTTCCCTCGTTTTTATGGCATTTTATCATTCACTGATTGAGTTTTCAATAAAGCATAATATTTTTTCACCATTGGACATCTAAGAGCTTTCAGTTCTTTGTTTTTTCTTGTACGTATAAGCTTGTCCAGTTACACCGGGATATTGGGTAGTCCTTTTTGTATGAAGCCGCACCACTAGGCTACTGACACCCATGGTTGTGTTTTTGTTTTTTATAGGCACATCTATCCTAGGGGCGTGAACCTAAATCCCAGAATCTGATTCATCAGAAGGCTATTTACTCTGTGTGTATATGTGTGTAAAAAAAGTAAGTATATGTCCACCTGGAGGTCATGAACAGCACTCTTTTCAAAATCCTGAACCCTTGTTACCCCAGATCTCACACTCATGGCTCCAATTTTTCAACCGTGAACCTTACCTGAGATTTTCTTATTCTTAAATTCACAGAAGACCTGTTGGCATTCTCATCTTGATCAATTGTTTGCTCAATGGCTACAACAAAATTATACGTATGAAGAGTTATTTCTAAAAATTCAACGCCACAAACCATACAAGTAATTTTTTGCTAAGACACATTCAAATATTTTCAAAATATTAACCCAAATCAAGAAGCCTAGTTTCAAATTAACAGGCTGGGGGTCCAAAATTGTGGGATAAGCATATCCATATATTCACCAGTAGCAGTGGGAGGCACAACCAGCCAACTGCATGGCACCAGTAACCATTCCTGTAAAGTTCTTATTATATTTTAAAGGGAATCTGTCACCAAAATGTTGCAGTCTGCGCTGCTTACATGATGCTGTAGCACAACTAAATACGATTTAAATGGTACCTTTCTTCTTTTTTTCTGATGTTCATAAAGAGCAACATGTGGTTTTAATAATATGCAAATGAGGGCTCGCAAGTGCCCAGGGGCGGCGTTCAGGGAGTAATTGCCCAGGCCCCTCTGCGTGCATCTCTCCTCCCTAAGTCCACATCTGGCCAGCAGAGATCCTGCGCGCGCGCAGTTCATCGCCGGGCGCGGCGCCAGCTATACTTAGTCCTAGTAGAATTCCGTTAGCTGGCACACGCGCACTGCTGGGAGTGATGCTGATGCCCACAGTGATGAGAACAGTGCGGATACCCGGGCCTGGCGGTGAACTGCACAAGCACGACACATCTTAGCAAATCTCTGAGTGTTACTAAGGAGAATCTGTCTTCAGTTCTACTGAGCGCTGAAGACGTCTGTATGTAACAAGTCAGATGGGCAAGGAGATGGGCAGTGATAGTTAGGACACATGTACATAGTCAGGGACTGGAGTAGTAACAAGAGGCAGGCTGGAAACCTCTGTATGTTCAGCGCTCAGTACATCTGAAGTCAAACTTTCCTTAGCAAGACTCAGATGGAGCTTTGATGAGGAGACTCTTTACACCATGTTTTCTAGTACAAAGAAACATCTTTTGCTAAAAAGTAATTATAATTTTTTTTTTACATCTGTCCCTACAGTATATTAACCCCTTCAGGACCCTGCCATTTTTCACTTTAAGGACCAGGAAATTTTTTGGAAATCTGACATGTGTCACTTTACGTGGTGATAACTTCAAAACGCTTTTACTTATCCAATCCATTCGGAGACCGTTTTCTCGTCACATATTGTACTTCATGACAGTGGTAAATTTGAGTCAAAATATTTCATTTTTATTTATTAAATACCAAATTTACAAAAAGTTTGGAAAAATTCACAATTTTCTAAATTTAAAGGGATTCTGTCACCAGTTTCAGGGAGCTTTAGTGATTCCTAATGTGGTCTTATAACTGAAATCTGTAGGCTCATTTTGTCTAAAAAACATTATAACTAACCTGTCATTCATCCAACTAAGGTGCCCAAGGGGATGTGCATGTCTTCCAGATGCCGCCCGCACCCGCCGCAGTTCGTGCCCTGCTGCTCCTTTTCTGACATCAGCGCCGCCTCAGAATCCTTTGTTACGCCTCCGGCTCTCCCTCACTCCCCCCTCCTTCTTCTCTAACATCTCGCGCGTGCGCACAGGCCTGTGCCTGATGCGCCCGTGTGGACTTCTCCGTTCGGCTTCATGGAGCGAAGTGCGCATGCGCCGGCACTTCGCTCAACCTCCCGATGACCTGAACACTGGCGCCAGCCTGTGAGCACGCGCGAGATGTTAGAGAAGAAGAAGGAGGGGGGAGTGAGGGAGTGCCGGAGGCGTAACAAAGGATTCTGAGGCGGCGCTGATGTCCGAAAAGGAGGAGCAGGGCACGAACGGCGGCGGGTGCGGGCGGCATCCGGAAGACAAGCACATCCCCTTGGGCACCTTAGTTGGATGAATGACAGGTTAGTTATAACGTTTTTTAGACAAAACGAGCCTACAGATTTCACTTATAAGACCACATTAGGAATCACTAAAGCTCCCTGAACATAACCATATTTTTAAATGGAGGGGCAAAAAACTGGTGACAGAATCCCTTTAAATGTCTCTGCTTTTAAAACCGATAGGGATACCTCCTAAAATAGTTATTTTACATTTCCCATATGTCTATTTCATGTTTGGATCATTTTGTAAATTACATTTTCTTTTTTTGGGGACGTAAGAAGGCTTAGAAGTTTAGAAGCAAATCTTGAAATGTTTCAGAAAATTTCCAAAACCCACTTTGTAAGGACCAGTTCAGGTCTGAAGTCACTTTGTGGGGCTTACATAGTGGAAATTTCCCATAAATGGCCCCATTTTAGAAACTACACCCCTTAAGGTATTCAAAACTGATTTTACTAACTTTCTTAACCATTTAGGTGTTCCACAAGAACTAAAGGAAAATGTAGATGAAATTTCACTTTTTTTTCACAGATTTTCCATTTTAATCATTTTTTTTTTCCAGTAACAAAGCATGGGTTAACAGCCAAACAAAACGCAATATTTATTTCCCCGATTCTGCAGTTTACAGAAACACCCCATATGTGGTAGTAAACTGCTGTACGGGCACATGGCATAGCGCAGAAGGAAAGGAACGTCATATGGTTTTTGGAAGGCAGATTTCACTAGGATAATTTTAAGTTGCCATGTCATATTTGAAGACCCCCTGATGCACCCCTAGAGTAGAAACTCCCCCCCAAAAAAGACCCGATTTTGGAAACTACGGGATACAGTGGCAGTTTTGTTGGTACTAGTTTAGGGTACATATGATTTTGGGTTGCTCTATATTACACTTTTTGTGAGGCAAGGTAACAAAAAAATACCAGTTTTGGCACAGTTTTTATTTTTTGTTATTTAAAATGTTTATCTAACAGGTTAGCTCATGTGGTATTTTTATAGAGCAGGTTGTTACGGTCACGACAATACCAAATATGACTACTTTTTTAGTTGTTTGATTCAGTTTTACATAATAAAGCATTTTTTTAAATAGATTTTTTTGTGTCTCCATATTCTGAAAGCCATATTTCTTTTTTTTTTTGGGGGCGACTGTCTTATGTAGGGGCTCATTTTTTGCGGGATGAGGTGACTGTTAGATTGGTACTATTTTGGGGGGCATACGCCTTTTTGATTGCTTGGTGTTGCACTTTTAGTGATGCAAAGTGACAAAAAAATATATTTTTTTAGCACAGTTTTTATTTTTTTTAAATTTGACGGTTTACCTGAGGAGTTAGGTCATATGATATTTTTATTTTAATACAGCCGGTCAATACCTAATATGTCTACTTTAATTTTTTTCCCTATTTTTTTCTTTTAACTTTATTTCGGGAAAAGGACCCTTTTTTTTTTTTTTTTTACTTAAAACTTAATTTTTTTGTAAAACAATTTTTTAACTTTTTTCCCCACAATTTTTTGTCCCACTCTGGAACTTCAACTTTTGGGGGTCTGATCCCCTTTACAATATTTCTGTATTGTTATGCATTGGCTGTAAGTGTATGACACACTGTAGTACACTTACAGCTTCCTGCCTGCGAGATCCAGAGGGCTGAAACTCACGGTCTGTCACGGAAGGCAGCCACGATGCCTAAGGAAGGCACCCTGCATGTGCCCGATCAGCCCGACATGCATGTCCGGCGCTGGTCCACCAGCGCCGTAGATGTATGAGGTTAAAAATAACCAGAGACAATAGTTCCAGTTTAAAGTTGGATTTGTCACTACGGGAAACACCACGGTTAGATTTTCACAATCTATTCTATACAATCTTATCATTGCAGATTAATTCTGTAAGCGAGGGGTGACCATCAACACTGAAAGATCCAAACGCGTCACTGACTTACCACAAAAGGGAAGTGTGGCTTTCACATTAGTCAACACATTTCTCAGACACCTGGAAAAAGGATGTTACAGTACCCGGCCATGACGATGCTAAAACTACACTGTCAATGGTTACATATTCAGCACAACTACACAATATATTGTTTGCGATATCTGCAGGCAAATGGTCAGCAGCCCTTAATATGCGTTGTCCGGTACCCTTTTTAGGCATCACAGAAATGAAAATTCTGACAGTAAAGTATTTACACTAACCCCTTTACCTCACAACAGGTTTATTAGCCTTGGTTCACATCTAAGGCTACTTTCACACTTGCATTCGGAGCGGATCCGTCTGGTATTTGTACAGACGGATCCGCTCCTATAATGCAAACGATGGTATCCGTTCAGACGGAACCGTTTGCATTATATTTCACTAAAAAAGTCTAAGTACAATTTGTATTCAGACGGATCCGTCCAGACTTTACATTGAAAGTCAATGGGGGGCGGATCCGTTTGAAAAATGCACCATATTGTGTCACCTTCGAACGGATCCGCCCCCATTGACTTCCATTGTAACCCTGGACGGATCCGTTTGCCTCCGCACGGCCAGGCGGACACCTGAACGCTGCTGAGCGGAGCGGAGGACAGACAGTGCCAGACTGATGCATTCTGAGCGGATCCACATCCACTCAGAATGCATTAGGGCTGGACGGATCCGTTTGGGGCCGCTTGAGAGCTTTCAAACGGAACTCACAAGCGGAGCCCTGAACGCTAATGTGAAAGTAGCCCAAGTCTGAAACTCTGCCAAAAAAAAAAAAAAAAAGAGGGGGGAAAAAAAAACGCAGTGTACTGCACTATTTTTCCAGAATAAGAACAACCACTGTGACAGAAAACTGACAGACCCCATAGTCAATGGGCATCATTTGTGCGATCCGGCAGTGCCGATATTTTCATTTTTGTGTTTCACTGAGGCAGCAGAAAAATGGAAATCCAAGCGTAGATATGAACCGAGACAGCTGCACTGCACAAACAACATGTGGTGCTGGACTTACCCTTTAACTTTGTTCGGACTTTATTGGAAATACTCTTTATTTCTTTATTAAGACTTTCAAGTTCATCTTTTGTTTCTGAAATAATAGAAGCGAAAGGGTATTCATAAAATCAACATCAAATGAACTGGAAATATGTTGTGCACCATGAAATGCATCAAATTCTCTTTAAAACACACAGGGGGTCATTTACAAACAGATATATGCCACTTTTGTGTTTTAGGCGCAGAAATTGGTCTAAATGTAAGACAGCAAGTAAGCGGTCTTACGTTTAGAATCGGTGGTGGATATGCTGAAGTTATGTGGCAGCCGGCGCCTCCTTATAACTTCAGCAATGATAAATGCGCTCCACAATACCAAACCAAAATCATACATACTGACATAGCTGGATTTATACCCCAGAGAGGGGCTGGGAATAATACCAACAAAACTGTGATAACTATTTCCTGTGCCCTTTAAAATGCCATCCCCTCTTGCCTGATCTCAGTCAATGCTGAAAAAGCTTTAGACCGGGTCAATTGGACCTTTCTGCGTGCTGCCCTCAAATAGGTATTGGCTCGACTTTTCTACATAAAATATACCCCCTCTAGACCTCTGCATGGATTAGGGTAAATGGTTCTCTTTCCCCATCACTAATGGCACTAGACAGGGCTATCCCTTGTCCCCTGTGCGGTAGGTCATGGCTATGGAACATCTGGCTGCTGAAATTCATAACTCCCTCAATACCCAAGGAATTACATTAGGTCAACATCATCACAAATTGGGCCTTTATGCCGATGACTTATTGCTCTGCGTCACCAATCACCTAATTTCTCTCCCTGTTCTGTTACAAGAATTCGAGAGGTTTGAGACCCTTAGTAATATCAATGTAAACTATTTCAAAACTGGAGCCCTTAACCAAACTTACCATAAAAGTTGGTCACGCAGTTGAAACTTTTTAAGCTGTCACCATTGCCTCCTTTATTTCGTTTTGTCATTTTGATAAAAAAAAAGCTCTTTTTCTGATATGCTAATGAAGCTCAAAAGGTGCCGTTTTTTTTTCCCCTCTCTGGAGCCCAGTGACGCCACCTTGCAGTGCCCAGCCCGCCTTAATTTGAAGCCCAAGAACACCTCCTGATCTCGAAATAACCTCCCACAGGCCCGACAAACGGTTTCGCCCCCTCACCACGTCATCTTCTACCTTCAAGAAATGCCCTGTTCTTCCTGTCGGCCGCCAGAAATCTCGCGCAGGCGCAGTACCGCCTGCACGATCATCAAGCTCCTGAGGCAACAGCGCTCATATTACATCACTGGGCTCGGCGCATGCCCAGTGAGACTTTTGAGGCTGTTGCCCTCAGGAGCTTGATGATCGCGCAGGTGGTACTGCGCCTGTGGAGATTTCTGGCGGCCGACAGGAAGAAGAATAGGTTAGTCTACTTTGACATATTTCAGGATCAGGAGGCATATAGAAAAATCTTAGGGTGGCTCTACCTCCAAGTGGATGGTACCGGTGCTCGTATCGTGACCTATTACCCTCACAGTCACTAAGTTTAATAACAGAAAAATTTGATTGGATAGGCACTCGATTTCAGGATTAGAAGGCGTTCTTGGGCTTCAAATTTAGGTGGGCTGGGCACTGCACTGGGCTCCAGAGAGGGAAAAAAAACGCCCCTCTGGGCACCTTGGAGCTTCATTAGCATATCAGAAAAAGCTTTTTTTAAAATCAAAATTACAAAACAAAATAAAGTAAGAAGACCACTGCAGGAAATAAGGTACTTTAGTGAACATGGCAATGGTGACAGCTTAAAATGCTAAAAGCAGGTGACAGATTCCCTTTAAGTATCTGGGGGTACAGGCTCCTTCTAGTCTATTGATTTGTATACATGGAACTATCTACCCTTATTGCACCATACAGCGCAAGACATTAAATCCTATGACAGGTCACAACTGTCTTGGTTTGGTTGGATAAATGTACTTAAGATGGACATCGCACGTTTTCTTTATCTGTATCAGACATCAATCTCGTTACGTAATGCAATTTTTAAAAGTCTGCAGAGTCGAAAAATGTGTCTGGGGATCATTGAGAGTTGAGACCCTGTATAGGTCATTCAACCCTTGTCTGACCGAAGTCCAGGGGAGGGACCAGTCTTCCAGGTGTACTATCAAGCAGCTCCTTTGCTTGAACTCATCATCTGGTTTCATAAATCAGACAAACAATGGGTAAATATAGAAGCCAAGATCAGCCCATTGTATTTACGATCCCTCCCGTGGATCTCACCCTTGGATAGGCCCTCGCTCGCTCATTTCTCTCCACTGACCTCATGTGCCCTGCAGATTTGGGAGAGGCTCTTTATTCAAAAAGGGTCTCTCTTATCAGCCTGGCCTTAGGACTCCCTTATTTGATAACCCAATGTTTCCACCAGACATGGGTAGAGACCATTTTCTCCATTGGTCCTCCTCTGTTAGTCTACTTTCACACTGGCGTTTTGGCTTTCCGTTTGTAAGATCCGTTCAGGGCTCTCACAAGCGGTCCAAAACGGATCAGTTTTGCCCTAATGCGTTCTGAATGGAAAAGGATCCGCTCAGAATGCATCAGTTTGCCTCCGTTCAGTCACCATTCCACTCTGGAGGAGGACACCTGCCTTCAGCGTTTTGCTGTCCACCTGACGAAGTGGAGCCAAACAGATCAGTCCTGGCACACAATGTAGGTCAATGGGGACGGATCCATTTTCTCTGACACAATAGAAAACGGATCCGTCCTCCATTGACTTGCAATGGTGTTCAAGACGGATCCGTCATGGCTACTATAGAAGACATAATACAACCGGATCCGTTCATGACGAATGCATGCGGTTGTATTATTGTAACGGAAGCGTTTTTTGCAGATCCATGACGAATCCGCAAAAAACGTTAATGTGAAAGTAGCCTTAATATGCATCTGACGCAGGGGATGACTGTGGACTCCTCATTGCCACTTTGCAGGAGGCGTCTCTGAATAGGACTCTGTCCAGGATAGAATATGCCCAGCTGAATAGGTACCCAGTCATGTTTGGCAGGCTTGTCTTCAGTTACCTTCCGGTTGATGTTCCCCTATTCTAGGGATCGACTGATGATCGGATTTACCGAAGTTATCGACCGATATTCATGATTTTCGAAATTATCGGTATTGGCATCTAACCTTGCTGAAAATGCGTCTGGGGGCGCGCGCGCCCTTAGCTGTCTCGAAGTCTCGTGGCTCCGCGTGGCAAAACAAGGCTTGTACACGAATCGCGGGACTTCTGGAGAGGAGCTGAAGTCCTGGCCCTGAAGTAGTGCTGTCTGGAGGAGTGGCTGCAGTGCCGTGTGCAGTCCAAGTCCAAGTCTGCTCTGCCGCTTGTGTGCCAGCCCATTTGGACCGCTTGGTTTGCCAAATTGCCACCTTTTCTTCTGGTCGACTAAAAAGGCAATTTTCTTTTCTTTCATCTAATATTCTGTTGTTGGAGTAGTTATTCATAGTTATTCAGTCACTGAGGTGGGGAGGGGTGGTGGAAATTGGCATTTGGCACTAGTATATTATAAATGTAAATTATACATTAATAAAGCAACTCTACTAGGCCATGGTAGTCAGTGAGGGGGGGGGGGTGCTGCTGGATATGGCACTATACAGTGGCGGAAATAATTATTTGACCCCTCACTGATTTTGTAAGTTTGTCCAATGACAAAGAAATGAAAAGTCTCAGAACAGTATCATTTCAATGGTAGGTTTATTGTAACAGTGGCAGATAGCACATCAAAAGGAAAATCGAAAAAATAACTTTAAATAAAAGATAGCAACTGATTTGCATTTCATTGAGTGAAATAAGTATTTGAACCCCTACCAACCATTAAGAGTTCTGGCTCCCACAGAGTGGTTAGACACTTCTACTCAATTAGTCACCCTCATTAAGGACACCTGTCTTAACTAGTCACCTGTATAAAAGACACCTGTCCACAGAATCAATCAATCAAGCAGACTCCAAACTCTCCAACATGGGAAAGACCAAAGAGCTGTCCAAGGATGTCAGAGACAAAATTGTAGACCTGCACAAGGCTGGAATGGGCTACAAAACCATTAGCAAGAAGCTGGGAGAGAAGGTGACAACTGTTGGTGCGATTGTTCGAAAATGGAAGGAGCACAAAATGACCATCAATCGACCTCGCTCTGGGGCTCCACGCAAGATCTCACCTCGTGGGGTGTCAATGGTTCTGAGAAAGGTGAAAAAGCATCCTAGAACTACACGGGAGGAGTTAGTTAATGACCTCAAATTAGCAGGGACCACAGTCACCAAGAAAACCATTGGAAACACATTACACCGCAATGGATTAAAATCCTGCAGGGCTCGCAAGGTCCCCCTGCTCAGGAAGGCACATGTGCAGGCCCGTCTGAAGTTTGCCAATGAACACCTGAATGATTCAGAGAGTGACTGGGAGAAGGTGCTGTGGTCTGATGAGACCAAAATAGAGCTCTTTGGCATTAACTCAACTCGCTGTGTTTGGAGGAAGAAAAATGCTGCCTATGACCCCCAAAACACCGTCCCCACCGTCAAGCATGGGGGTGGAAACATTTTGCTTTGGGGGTGTTTTTCTGCTAAGGGCACAGGACAACTTATTCGCATAAACGGGAAAATGGACGGAGCCATGTATCGTGAAATCCTGAGCGACAACCTCCTTCCCTCTGCCAGGAAACTGAAAATGGGTCGTGGATGGGTGTTCCAGCACGACAATGACCCAAAACATACAGCAAAGGCAACAAAGGAGTGGCTCAAGAAGAAGCACATTAAGGTCATGGAGTGGCCTAGTCAGTCTCCGGACCTTAATCCAATCGAAAACCTATGGAGGGAGCTCAAGCTCAGAGTTGCACAGAGACAGCCTCGAAACCTTAGGGATTTAGAGATGATCTGCAAAGAGGAGTGGACCAACATTCCTCCTAAAATGTGCGCAAACTTGGTCATCAATTACAAGAAACGTTTGACCTCTGTGCTTGCAAACAAGGGTTTTTCCACCAAGTATTAAGTCTTTTTTTGTTAGAGGGTTCAAATACTTATTTCACTCAATGAAATGCAAATCAGTTGCTATCTTTTATTTAAAGTTATTTTTTCGATTTTCCTTTTGATGTGCTATCTGCCACTGTTACAATAAACCTACCATTGAAATGATACTGTTCTGAGACTTTTCATTTCTTTGTCATTGGACAAACTTACAAAATCAGTGAGGGGTCAAATAATTATTTCCTCCACTGTATATTATAATAAAGCTCTGGGCGTAATTGTTTGCATTAGATTTATATTATAAAACAGGTTCATTTAACAGCAGATTTGTGTAGGAATTTAAATTTTTCTCTCAAAAATGATAATGCACAGAATATCGGTATAAAAGTTATCGGCCTGACAGTTCACAGGTCAATATCAGTCGATCCCTAGTCTGTTCCTACCCTATCCAGGTGGGTGTTGCGGTTTCTTTTTCTCTCTTCCTTATATTCTCTTTCTTTCTTTCCTTATACAAAGAATATCTTGTACTGCGTGCTTCTGAATGACCATTTTCAGTATAGGTCAACTGTCATGTGCTTCTATTTTCCTCGATAATATGTCATTTTGTATGATTGAGTTACTAGCGACCTCTGATGATAATGTCATTTCAGATCTCATGCTGTATACACAACTATTTTGCTTTACTGTTCCAACTTAAAATTTCACAAAAACAAGATTTGGAAAAAAACACAATCCCAAAATTCTTCACTATACGTGCATAAAAACATAGCTGCCACATCTATTCAGAAAAACCTTGCCTCAGCGATTCCAAGAGACAAAGAAACAGCTACTGTATCCGCTTTGCACCAGGAGTCATTTCACTGGATGTGCACTTTTTCTTTTTTAGCTCTACTACATGTGTTTTCCTATGTGGGTCCCAAGAGTCAGAGCTCTGCCAATCTGATAGATAGCTCATCAATATTATTGTCCAGGACAACTCCTTTAAGGCACAGTTACCATCTATGACTGCAGCTTATCTGCAAGGTCTAACTGGAGTCTGAGGTATTCTAAAATCGACCTACTGTCTCATCAAAGCCTACTGCTCTATCCACAATGCTTTAAACTGCAGCTTTGTTTGCTGTATATAAACAGACACCCACATACTGATGTCTTAACGAAGGGGAGTTGGGAAGTTGCTGCAGAGGCATTCAGCAGGAGCATCTTAACTAACATTAAAAAATGTGACAAAGGCTGATGAAATCTGGTTACATCTATATTCTGCTATTTCCTGTTATTGTCAACGTTCCAGTTTCAAATTCTCTTCGCCCTTCCTCATTATTTCTATAAAATACCCCTAGAAATTAATATGATGTATTATGGGGACACACGTTTAAATAGGTGACACCTTAAAAGGCATTATCCCATGATTAATGTAAAAAAATAATAAAATATATATATATTTTATATAATAATATTATTTACAATCTCTAACACAGCTAGAAGCAGCCCTGTACCTGACATGGATCCAGAGATCGCCCCATTCACTGCTCCAATTGCCCTGCTAGATTTATTTCAAGCTGGCAGCTCAGGGGGCATGTTCTTTCTCAAGATGCATGTCCTATCTGCTGTAGCTGACGGAACTGAGCGTGTGCGTCCAACTCCGTGTGGTGGACAGAGAAATTCCAAAAAGAGCAGACAGCAGGTGGCGCTATACGGGTAGTTTTCATTGGCTATACTAAATTTGTAAATACGTGCAATAATTATATTCTGATCCAGGTGCTGGTTTAAAAACTGTAAATGTTTTAAGTGGCGCAAACCCTTTAAAGGGGACTGTCTCATAAAAACAAGCTGTGTCCATATGCCTTATTATGTGGTATGGACATGCCCCCTCAGGACCTCCCTGTGTGAGCCAGAAGAGAGGGCTGCTAACAATTCTGGCGGACTTGAGCTGTCCATGCATTATATGGGGCCGTTTATGTGAACAGGCCCATGTACTGCTACACACAATAGTAAAACGGAAAGGAAATTGTATAGAAGGCATCACCTTTCCATGACAAAATAAGCTTTTAGGTTAGATAGAGAAAAGGGCAAATAAAAAAATAAAAAATTAAATAAGGCTCATCTATGGGCAGTGGTTACAAACCTAGTGGAAACCAGTCACAGAGAAAAGGCCTTTACTAAGCAACTTGATTTTAAATGCGTTACATTTGTAATAGTGTTTGAAGCTCCATTTCGCTTATACATGGCTGCAAACGCCCTGCGTAGACGTATGTATAAAAGATAACCTGCTGCCACCACTAGAAGGCGCTGAGGAGCAGAATGTACACCGTTCTATATTCAACTCAATAACACAGAATGCAGTATGTGGACTAGGCAGGGGCTTTGGAGCACAGAGTATATAACTGTACGTGCATTACAAGCGCTTACTTTCTTCTGGGTTTGGTGCCGATAAAATAGTGCTGTGCTTCTTTTTCACCTCATCGACATTTTCCGATATTTTAGCAATGTGATTCCTTATTTCTTCTACCTAAGGAAGCAAATAATCAAAATTGAAAGAGTTATGTCACACAGCTTCTGACTTTCAGCAAAGGATTGTGCAGATGTAAATCAGAAGCTTTCCATTCATACCTCTGAAGTAATATGGAGCCATCACTGGCAAACATAAAGCATGCTACAGGAGGAAGGAGTTTACATTCCTGAGGATGGTCACAGCCAGGGTGAAGGTGAACCGTTTGTGACACGGTCCTCTGCGACTGGACCATGCTGCAGCCAAGGAGATGCCCACTCAAACACAGCCGTCGCCTCCTCCCTGTACCAATGCTCCGCATTAACATATTGGGCGCCAAAACTTCGGGGGATCACAGCGGGGCAGACAAGGGGTCTTTCAAAAACAGAAAAATTCTGGCAGCATCAGCGGACGGTACTCCCCGTGAAAGGTCCTATTTTGGGCTGGTGCTCCACATTTATTAAAGAAGTGCAAGTAATTGTAAAAAGGACAGCACTCCTGGTGCCCAATTTGTGGGTGCATGTCTCCTGGGAAAGTGGTTCACTTTCTGACAGTAATGCCTCATTCACAAGTCAGTGTTTGGTCAGCGATTTCCATCAGTGATTTTGAACCAAAACCAGGTGCAGCTCTAAACACAGAACATGTGCAGATCTTTCCCTTATACCTCATGTCTGCGGAGGCTCCAATCTTGACTTTGGCTTACAATCACTGATGGAAATAACTGACCAAAACACTGACGTGTGAATGAGGCTGATCAGATAATCCAAATAGAAAAAAGTAGATGGAGAAGGCACGTCCTTTTGTAGTGGCGTTTATTACAGTTTAAAAATTTCGGCTGAAGATCCTTTATCAAGCACACATATACCTACACAAGTGCACCTTTAATAACCAAATGAGGACATCACCCTGACCCCATGACATCACTGGGGTCATTGCCGTGGTTGACCAATTAAAATACAATGAATTGGTATCTACATAGAGGGTGAAAATAAACAGTGGAGAAGACAATGCCTAATTAGAAAAGGACGGAGCTGGGTCACATCCCTGTGCGTGATGAAGGTGAGGCATATCTGTGTATGTTTTTGAACGTTGAATCTGGAATAAACACTACTACAAAGGGGACATGCTGTTTCCATCTACTTTTTTTTTCCTATTTTGATTACTAAAAAGTGCACTGGAATAACATGCATCAAATTTATTGAGGGGCACAGCCATTTTTTTTCTTCAATTTTTATTTTATAACTACCGTATTAGTCTCCTTAGGGGCTAGAACCCTGGTCCTATTCACCCTGATAGAGCTCTAATAGAGTGAATAGGATGTCACACACTCCCTGCTGCCCTGTGCACACAGCAGCAGGGAGCAGACTTAAGTAGCGTCCTGGCTGCCATGGTATTATACTGCTGGGGCTCCGATCAGAAGCTGCCACCCTGGGGCCACTGTCACCAATGATTTAATCGTGTGGTAGAAGAAGGGAGGGGCTGTGGCCACTGCGCCCCCAATGAATATAGTTAATATGCCTAAATACAAATGTAGCCTTCATATGCCGGCCATATCCCATACCTGGCCATGTCCCCCAGAGCCAGTGCCATCAGCCCCCAAGCCCCATGGTATTTTCCATCATCTGCCTCAGACATTACATGTCCCCCAGAGCCAGTGCCATCAGATCAGCCCCATGGCCATCGTTCGCTATACTTACCTTTCCTGCAGGGTGCTCGGCGAGTCGTCAGTCCGCAGGTGTCGCGTCTTCTTCCCAGCATGCATTGCAGGACCTGACGTCACACACAGCGTCAGCGAGCGGGCTGACGCTGTGTGCACGCCAGGCCCTGGCCACTACAGTACAGCGCGGTGCGGAGTTGGGAGCCGGAGCCATATGGGGTCCGGCAATATATGCGATATGGACGATATGAATCTGTGAAACGATACAGATTTTGCCCATATCGCATATATCGCCCATCCCTAGGCACAGGCAGCTAAATAAATTTGGCGCATGTTCCAGCAGTCCATGTGCAAGAAAGGCAAATCTACACCAGTTATGAATTTGACATATATCAAGGTATCAGACCACCATGTTAATAAGACTCCCATTTAGACATTCAGATCAGATCCCCATTCAGAGATCAGAAATAAACAATAAATCAACTTACCTCTCCAGCTCCAGGAATCTGGCTCCTGCTCTTCCTGCCACGCACTGTACTGTGATCAGATACTGCACAGTGTGATTTCACAGCGCGCCAAAGTCCTCACGCTGTGCGCAGTCACAGTACAGCGAGCGGCTGAGGACCAGGAAGCAGGGAGTACAGAGCCTGGGGAATTCTGCATTGAACGCTTACCGGTCCTCCTGTACTAATAAGCTATCCTGAGGATAGGCCACCATAACAACCCCATTAATAAAGTGGGCCCATAAAAGTGGGCCTGTCAGAGGCTGGTTGGCACCAAAATAGGTAGCATTTAGTTTCGGTTCCCATTCAAAAGAGGTCACTTTGCCGTGGTGGATGGGCAAAAGTTATTTTGATCATCATATTTGCTAAGTACCTCAGGTTTTTTTCCATATAGTGAGTATAGCATTAATTCATATTTTCTGTGCTTGCAAAGTGCTGTTACATTGTGTTTGATTTTGTATTGCAGCCTAAGCTATGACATTTGTTGTGAAGTGAATCTTAACCGATTTCCATGAACTAGTGTAGAGCAACAGAAACACTTCCATGCATGTCTAAAGAACAATGATTCAATACAATCATAGTATTAAAGCTCTTCCCTACCTGATGAAAAAAGTCATCCATAAACTGCTCCTTCTCAATAATGACAACTGAATCTCCATCTTCCTCAGATGCTTTAGCCTGCGGAAATAAGAGACAAAAAAAAACTGCTGAAAAAGAATGGTGTGAGTAACTATTTACAGAGGTGCTATAAAGAGCTGCGTCTCCAGTAAGTATAGTTAAAGGGATTGTTAGGCAGAAAATGGTATTTTTTTCAAATCAGCACCTGAATCCGATTAGTTTTGTAACAGCATGCAATTAAAATTCAGTAAACCACTGAGTTACCCAATAAAATACACAGTGCATTCACAAAGTCTTCAGACTTTATTTAAGCAGCCCTGTGCTTAAATAAAAAAAAAAACTGGTGTAAAGTAGAACTGTATTAGTTGCCCATAGCAACCAATCAGCGTCCACCTTTCATTTTTCAAAGGAACAGTGAAAATGAAAGGTGGAATCTAATTGGATGCTATGGGAAACTAAGCCAGTTGTATGTTACACCAGTTTGATAAATGACCCCCAGAATGTTCAAAATATTTGACAATTTATTGAAAAGGAAAAACTGAAATCTTGCATTGACATAAGTATTCAGACCCTTTGCTTAATACTTTGGAAGCGCTTACATCCTTCAGTCTTCTTGGGTAAGATGCCATGTGATCTGCACATCTGGATTTGGGGATTTTCTGCCATTCTTCTCTGCAGATCCTCTCAAGCTCTGTCAGGCTGGATGGGTGGACTGTAAGTGGACAGCCATTTTCAGATATTTTAATGGGTATAATTCAGGGCTTCAGCTGTGACACTCCAGCACATTCATAGAATGGTCCCTAATCCATCCCTGTGTTGTCCTGGCTGTGTGCTTGGGGTCACTGTCTTATTGAATGGTAAACCTCCAGCCCAGTCTGAGAGCCAGAGCACTCTGGACCAGGTTTTCGTTAAGAATATCTTAGTATTTAGCTCCATTCAGCTTTCCCTCAACCCTGACCAGTCTCCCTGTCCCAGCAACTAAAAAAAACAAAAAAAACAAAGCATGATGCTGCCAGCACCATGCTTCACTGTAGGGATGGTATTGGGCAGTGCCTGGTTTTCTCCAGATATGATGCGTATAATTGAGGCCAAAAAGTTCAATCTTGGTTTCATCAGACGAGAAAATCTTGTTTCCCACAGTCAGAGAGTCCTTGCTTTTTTGAAAACTCCAGGTGGGCTATGATTAGTCCTTTACTGTGGAGGCGTCTTTCTGGCCACTCTGGCATAAAGTTCAGATTGCTGGAGTGTTGCAGTGATGGTTGACCTCCTGAAAATTTCTCCCATGTGCACACAGGATCTTTGGAGCTCAGCCAGAGTGACCATTGGGTTCTTGGCCACCTCTCTTAGTTTGGAGGGATGGCCATCACTAGGAAGAGTACTAGTTGTTCCAAACTTCTTCCATTTAAGAATTATGGAGGCCACTGTGCTCTTGGGAACTTTCAGCACAACAGAATTTTTTTGTACCCTTCTCCACACAATCCTGTCTCAGAGCTCTACAGGCAGTTCTTTCCTCCTCAAGGCTTGGTTTTTGCTCTGATATGCATTGCAGCAGCAAGACCTTATATACACAGGGATATGTCTTTCTAAATCATGTCCAATCAACTGAATTTACCACTGGTGGACTCCAATCAAGGTGTAGAAACATCTCAAAGATGATCAAAAGAAATGGAAGGCCCCAGAGCTACATTTCAAGTGTCATCAAAAGGTTTGAATACTTTTGTCCGTGCCAAATTTTAGATTTTCCTTTTTAATCAATTTGAAAAAATTTCTAACATTCTGATTTCACTTTCACTTTATGGGGTATTGAGTGCATATTGTTGGGGGAAAACTTGGCTATTATTTTTGTCAGCGTTTGCCTCCATTCTAAGGTTGTGTTGACAACTATATGGTTTTTCTTTTGCCACCAGACTAAAAATAACATGTAGTGGATCCTATTGTTTTCCATTGGATATTTTATTTCTCATAGACTCCGCTGCATTTGTCAAGTGAAGTAAAACAGCTGTGAGAAAATGAAGTGAGGGTTACTGAATGGAATGTCCTTCCCCAAGGCCTCATCTTTATGTGTCACTGGGAAATACAGCGGCAAGTCGTGTCTGAGCAAGCCAAACTCTGCATGCAGCTTACAATCAACAAGGTGGAAATTTTGACTAAAAGAAAACACCTTTGAGCATTGTTGTATAAAAATATAAGAAAACATGGAAAATCTAACTTCGTCACAACAACTGCTGAGGAGGCGATTTATTCCACAAGGAACAGAGAACGGAAAGGGGAGGAAAAAAAAAAAAAAACACTATGCTTTAAAGTTCCAGAAGCTGCTACATAAAACACCACTTAGATTTTCACGTTATCCCTCTAATCACCAGAACGTACAAGCACAGATGTCACTGTACTTCAGGCTTGTACTATTATTTTCAGCAATGTATAAGTTAAAAAGTTGCAGAATTAACCAAAGCACTGACGAAAAGAAAGAAAATAATAGTTTTCTGTACAGTGAAGATCTTGTGTGGCTTCAAAGTACTTGAATACTCCCCCACCAGCCTCTGCTTCCTCTTCCAGAGGGGATGTTTTCACACAGGAGCTTGTGATTGGATGCAGCGATCACATGTCCTCTGACACGTCATAGCTGGACAGGAAGTAGAGGGCGGTGAGGTATGGGGCAGAATCGGAACGGGAGCATCAGGGGGATCAAAGATTAGCTGAGATACGATTCAGTTTTGCATATTTTCTGCCTGGAAAACCCTTTTAAAAGGGTTGTCTAAATGTTTTATACTGATGACCGATCCCCAGGAGGGTTCCAACTTTCTGCACCCTTGCCGATCAGCTGTTTGAAGAGGCCACAGCTCAGTCCCATTCCCAAGAGCTGCGATACCAAGTACATCTGCCATTGAATGGACAACACTGCATTTGGTAAGCTGCGAGGAGGCCATAGCGCTAGCAGGAGGAACACACCTGTTTAAAGCGCTGATCGAGGGGGGGGGGGGGGGGTGGAGGGTGCTGGGAGTCGGAATCTCATCCCACTGATGACCTATCCTCAGAATAGGTTATCAGTATAAAACATTCGGAAAACCCCTTTAACTACAGGATTAAAAAAAATATATATAAAAAAATATAAGAGGAAATTAAGAAAATCTTCTGATCAAGAATTTATACTGTAGATGCGATAGCACATGGGTGGATATAGGGTGACACATCCGGCGTGAGAAGGCCGTACCGTTATACATATGAGAATGATCATGTAAGCGTTGCACATCCCGGTGTAATTGCAGGGTTATGGGGCAAGCTGTCATTTTTCTACTGCATTAGAAGCCAGCGGGGACTATTGATTTCCTATTACAACATCATTATGGCTTCTTTTCATGAGGCTCCAAAATAGGTTATGAATTAGAGGAGGAAGTATCGGAGCATTTACAAGAGAAACAACCACGTTTCCTGGAGACAGAACCACTCTGACACGTGAATGCTGTCCTTTTACCCGGGGTTAAACCTGTACAAAGAAGAACACTGAAGAAACTTTAAAGTGGTTGTCATTTTTACAGGTGAAACATATTAATTACATGTATTCCACCTGTAAACATCGCAACCGCACAGCAAAACCACACAGTAACCGCCATGTGTGAATTCACTGTAGATCCAGTCACCTGCAGCCCGAAAGGCCAGTGAGGAATTCATTAAGACTGCTGTTTTATATGTCCTGATCTAATCTGTGCTGCAGCAAGATGTGCTGAATTTATTAAGAGACATGACTTAATAACAGACGTGCACCAGCTGCCATAGCTTTCAGGTGCAATGTATACCAGTTATCTGCTGTAAGTAATGTTAAATCTGTTGAGCTGGGTAGGCCCCAATCCTCCCACCTTTTAAAGAAATTGAGGATAAAAATTAAGTGCAGCATATACAGGCAAATAGTTGCAAATTAATGTGCATAATGGGGCTTGCACAAAAATATACAACACGTTTGGCATCGCTTTTTTGAAGAGGCAGTCGTGAAGGCAGTTTCAGACAAGCATGTTCACCGCAGGAAACACACTCCGTGTGGGTGGTGCGATTTCCCAGACTGCACGGCATTATAATGATTTATAATGCTGTGCGTCTCTGCCCGATCTCAGCTGTAACGATTTATAATGCTGTGCCTCTAAGCCCGACCTCTGCTGTAATAAGCTGTACTCACAGGAGAAATCCTCACAGGCGATGAGCTTGGACTCCCATATTGTTGAATGGATTAGGCAGTGGCTGAGGGACAGGCAACAGAGGGTTGTAGTCAATGGAGTATATTCAGTCCATGGTCTTGTTACCAGTTGGGTACCTCAGGGATCTGTTCTGGGACCCATATTGTTTAATATCTTTATCAGCGAAATTGCAGAAGGCCTCAATGGTAAGGTGTGTCTTTTTGCTGATGACACAAAGATTTGTAACAGGGTTGATGTTCCTGGAGGGATACACCAAATGGAAAAGGACTTAGGAGAACTAGGAATGGTCAAAAATCTGGAGCAAGATAATGCACCTGGGACGTAAAAACCCAAGAGCAGAATATAAAATCAGCGATACAGTCCTAACCTCAGTATTTGAGGAAAGGGATTTAGGGTTCATTATTTCAGAAGACTTAAAGGTAGGCAGACAATGTCATAGAGCAGCGGGAAATGCTAGCAGAATTCTTGGGTGTATAGGGAGAGGCATTACCAGTAGAAAGAGGGAGGTGCTCATGCCGCTCTACAGAGCACTAGTGAGACCTCATTTGGAGTATTGTGCTCAGTACTGGAGACCATCTCTCCAGAAGGATATTGATACTTTGGAGAGAGTTCAGAGAAGAGCTACTAAACTAGTACATGGACTGCAGGATACAACTTACCAGGAAAGATTAAAAGGACCTTAACATGTATAGCTTGGAAGAAAGACAAGACAGAGGGGATATGATAGAAACTTTTAAATACATAAAGGGAATCAACTCGGTAAAAGAGGAGAGCATATTTAAAAGAAGAAAAACTGCTACAAGAGGACATCGTTTTAAATTAGAGGGGCAAAGGTTTAATAGTAATATCAGGAAGTATTACTTTACTGAGAGAGTAGTGGATGCATGGAATAGCCCTCCTGCAGAAGTGGTAGCTGCAAATACAGTGGAGGAGTTTAAGCATGCATGGGATAGGCATAAGGCCATCCTTCATATAAGATAGGGCCAGGGGCTATCCATAGTATTTAGTATATTGGGCAGACTAGATGGGCCAAATGGTTCTTATCTGCCGACACATTCTATGTTTCTATATAAGACACACCATTATAAATAATTATAACCCCGTCTTGTCACAGATGCATAATTCACTACAGGAAATGCCACACGGACAGTGTTTCATGCAGCATGAAAAAGGATGTTTGAAATAAGCCTAAGACAGGATGGAAGAAAAAAAATAAAATCAAATGATTTTAAAAAGACAAGTATAGGACATGTTTCATTTTTTTGTTGAGCCGTGCAGTGGAAGAAAAGGGCCCCATAGAAATGAATGGGACAGCATCTAATCCGCAAAATAACGGATCAGCATTTTTGCAGACCGCATACGGCCATCTGAATGAGCCCTTGCACTGTGGTTTTTCCGTGGGAAAAATAAATAAATCTGCATCTGTTCTAGCGTTAGGCAATATACCAGTATATATGATGTACCGCAGTATTAAGAAAACGAAATATCGTAGATTTTTATTACCATAGTATTTTTGTGACGTCACACCTGATTCTGCCATGAGGCAGGGGGGCAGCAGTTCACTGCGGGGCATGGGAGCCTTAAAGGGGTTGTCCAGGTTCAGAGCTGAACCTGGACATCCCTCCATTTTCACCCCGGCAGCCCCCCTGACATGAGCATCGGAGCAGTTCATGCTCCGATGCTCTCCTTTGCCCTGCGCTAAATCGCGCAGGGCAAAGGCATTTTTCTGAGTTCCGGTGACATACCGGGCTCTCTATGGGGCTGACAGGCAGCCCGGTGACATCACCGGCACTGATGGGCGGGATTTGGCTCTGCCCTAGCCAGTAAAACGGCTAGGGCAGAGCTAAAGCCCGCCCCTCAGAGCCGGTGACGTCACCGAACACACCGCTGGGCGGAAGTTACCGCCCGGCAGTGTGTTATTGAAAACACAAGAGCCTGTACCCTGCGCGATCTAACGCAGGGCACTGGAGCGCATCGGAGCATGAGATGCTCCGATGCTAGGCTCAGGGGAGCTGCCGGGGTGAAAATAAGGGTATGTCCGGGTTCAGCTCTGAACCCGGACAACCCCTTTAAGCTCCAGTCCCCGCAGGCCTCCTGTGCCGGGTCATGGGTGGCTCGATGAAGTAGGCACAAGAACACATCACAGGAGGTTGCAGTTAGGGTTGTTTCGGGTATCAAACTTTCAATACGATACCGGGATTTGTCTTTTACCGATACTAGGCTGTGCTACTGCACAGCCTAGTATCAGAGAGTATGGATCACGATTCTTTCAGCAGCACAGGGAAGAAGTAAGCAATCTCTGCCTCCCCCCTGTGCTGCCTCCAATGAGAGCACAGAGGGGAGGGAACTAACATTTAATACATTACAAATGCAGGCGGTGGCAGAAACACATTGCCGACACCCTGCCTCTGACAGGGCGCTGCGATCCGCGGCAGTTAACCCCTCAGGTAACGGAACCTGAGGGGTTAATTGCCGCTGATCGCAGCACCCTGTCAGAGGTTGGATGGCGGCAATGTGTTTCTGTCGCCGGCTGTATTTGTATATTAAACGTTAATTATCATTGGTGGCACTATGGGCCGGACGTTCCATAAAATGCGGAATGTACACGGCTTTTTTTGGCATTTTATTTTATTTTTCGTGTGGTATCGAGTATCGCAATACTTTTTTATGGTATCGAAAACTAATCAAAATTTTGGCATCGAAACAACCCTAGTTGCAGTGACATCATCGAAACTGCCTGCGCCGGGAAGGGGCAACTCAGGCGTTGTGGCTTGAAGAAAGAAGAAAGCAGTGGCTTGCATCGCAGATGGAAAAAGGCGAGTATAATCTATATCTAGATATATCTATCTATAGGCACTACTGGGCGAAATACTGGGTGGGAGAGCACATTAGATATGAATAGATTATACATTCTTACACATTATTATATAGGGGCATTATTCTGTGGGGGGAGCA
Source organism: Bufo gargarizans (assembly GCF_014858855.1). Classification (NCBI taxonomy): domain Eukaryota; kingdom Metazoa; phylum Chordata; class Amphibia; order Anura; family Bufonidae; genus Bufo; species Bufo gargarizans. The sequence continues at coordinate 559,836,506 of NC_058080.1, read as the reverse complement.
CATTATATAAATGGGAACACTATAGGGGGGGCATTTTGAATATTGTGGGTACTGTGGGGGCATTATTATTCGGCACAATATGGAGGGCAATACTATTATTAGGGTTGCTATTGGGGGTACTGTAGGGGGCACTATTACTAGCGATGAGCGAACTTTTGAAAAATTTTATTCAGCATCTTTGCCTAACTTCGTCACGAACCGCTTTTCATTGTATGAAGCAGGCGCAATGACTGCCGTCCCTTGTCACATTAAGGTGCTCGGGGGATAAAAAAAAAATATATATATATTATAACTTATCTCATCCACCTGATCACGGAGAGGCTGTCCGCTCCCATCTTAATTGACAAAACCCTGCCAAAGCTGGCAGCCGGCGAGCGCCTGCGTCGAATACCGAACGGCGCAAGATTTACACTGCAGACAGGGCCGGAGGTAGGAGGCCAAAGCTGCATGCCCCTGTCAATCAAGTGTAGCAGGGCATGGCCAGAGGTGAGAGAACAGAGCCTCTAGGAGCAAGAGCACCTAGAGGCTAATTTGCATATTATAAAAGTTAGTTTTTTTTCAATAACGGCGGCAGGCAGTGAGATGGCACTAATATAGTTATGTTCAGCTGACATTAGTACATTGCTAATGTCAGCCAGGTTAATAACCATTTTTCAGGTGATAGAAACGCTTTAAGGCCTCATGCACACAACCGTATTTTTGGTCCACATTCATTTCTAAAGCCATGTTCTCAGTCCTTATTACATGGTGTGGGGCATCAGTGCCACAAAAAGACAACTATAATGTATGGGGGCAATGCCAAAGACATCTTACTGTACAAGACCCATACATTATGTCTCCTTGTTGTCCCCGTACAGTATAAAATCCACTTATGGCCCCACTATAGGGGGCAACAAATAGACATTACTGTATACTGTATGGGGGCAACAAGGAGACAAACTATGGGGCTAAAAGTTAAAGCCTCCAAATAGTATGATGTCTCCTGGTAGCTCACCGCTCTATAGAGTATAATGTCTTGTTGTGGTCCCAAGTGTTGTTGCTTCAAAATAGGTATCCATCGTGATTTATATAATTATTGCTATACATTTCTTAACCACCTCAGCTCCCCTAGCTTAAACACCCTTAATGACCAGACCACTTTTGACAATTCTGCACTACACTAGTTTCACGGTTTATTGCTCAGTCATGCAACTTACCATCCAAATGAATTTTACCTCCTTTTCTTCTCACTAATAGAGCTTTCATTTGGTGGTATTTCATTGCTGCTGACATTTTAACTTTTTTTTGTTATTAATCGAAATTTACCTAAATTTTTGCCCAAAAATAACATTGTTCACTTTCAGTTGTAAAATTAAAAAAAAAACTAAAAAAACATCTATATATAAATTTTTCTCTAAATTTATTGTTCTACATGTCTTTGATAAAAAAAAAAAATAATAATAATGGTTTGGGTAAAAGTTAGTGTTTACAAACTATGGTACAAAAATTTGAATTTCCGCTTTTTGAAGCAGATCTGACTTTCTGAGCACGTCATGTTTCCTGAGGTTCTACAATGCCCAGACAGTAGAAAAACCCCACAAATAACCCCATTTTGGAAAGTAGACACCCTAAGGTATTCGCTGATGGGCATAATGAGTTCATAGAACTTTTTATTTTTTGTCACAAGTTAGCGGAAAATTATTATTTTTTCCTTACAAAGTCTCATATTCCACTAACTTGTGACAAAAAAATTAAAACTTCCATGAACTCACTATGCCCATCACGAAATACCTTGGGGTGTCTTCTTTCCAAAATGGGGTCACTTGTGGGGTAGTTATACTGCCCTGGCATTTTAGGGGCCCTAATGTGTGAGAAGTAGTTTGAAATCAAAATGTGTAAAAAATGAAAATTTATTGCGTTGCGGGCTGTTTTTTAACAGAACGTTAACTTTTTTGCTTACCGATGCTTTTTTTTTTTTTTTTTTTTTTACCTTTAATAGGACAAACCTCTCCTTCCCCATGGGACAATGTACAAAGCGCAAATCGCCCAGAGATGTGGCGAAGTACATTATGCACTTTTTCCCAGGTGAAAGGAGAGGTTTGCAGCAGCTCTGTGTGAATGGGCCCTAATAGCCCTGTGTGCCTGTCCTGTGAGATGCAATCCCTATGCTAAGTGTACCTGTGTGTGGTACTCCTGGAAACACTCCCCTAAGCATAGGGCAGGGTGGTCAGGGCAGTGAGGACAGAAATAGCGGGTGTCACGCCTTATTCCACTCCTGCTACAGACACGACATCTTTTTCAGGGTGACGGTTTGGTTGAGGTACCAGCAACGACACTGGTGGTTGGGGCCACGGAACCTCCTGGATACAGGAGGTTCTCGATGATCTCTTCCTGAAATTTGAGGAAGGATCCTGTTCTCCCAGCTTTACTGTAGAGAACTACAGCCAATTGAATCAAATATACAGACACCTTCTAATACCAGCGTCTGGTGCATCGGGAAACTAAATAAGGAGCCAACATCTGGTCATTGAAGTCCACCCCTCCCATGAGCGAATTATAGTCGTGGACACAGAGGGGCTTTTCAATGACACTGGTTGCTCGTTCAATTTGTATTGTCGTGTCTGCGCGAATGGAGGAGAGCATGTAAACGTCACGCTTGTCTCTCCATTTCACCGCGAGCAGTTCTTCATTACACAAGGCAGCCCGTCATTACAAGAGCCGTTGGGGGAAGCCCCGGCGAGTAGGTCACGCGGTGCCACAGCAGCCATTCTGTTCTAGGAACAAATGCCTGAAGAGGGGCACACTTGTGTAGAAATTGTCCACATAAAGATGGTACCCCTTGCCAAATAAGGGTGACACCAAGTCCCAGACTGTCTTCCCACTGCTCCCCAGGTAGTCAGGGCAACCGACCGGCTCCAGGGTCTGATCTTTACCCTCATAGATCCGAAATTTGTGGGTATAGCCTGTGGCCCTTTCACAGAGCTTATACAATTTCACCCCATACCGGGCGCGCTTGCTTGGGATGCATTGTTTGAAGCCGAAGCGCCCGGTAAAATGTATAAGGGACTCGTCTACGCAGATGTTTTGCTCAGGGGTATACAAATCTGCAAATTTGTTGTTAAAGTGGTCTATAAGGGGCCGAATTTTGTGGAGCCAGTCAAAAGCTGGGTGGCCTCTGGGACGGGAGGTGGTGTTGTCGCTAAAGTGCAAAAAATGCAGGGTGGTCTCAAATCGTGCCCTGGACATGGCAGCAGAGAACATGGGCATGTGATGAATTGGGTTCGTGGACCAATATGACCGCAATTCATGCTTTTTGGTTAGACCCATGTTGAGGAGAAGGCCCAGAAAAAAAAATTATTCGGAAACTTGGCGGGTTTCTACCGGAAAGGCTGGGCATAATAGCTTCACATGATCTTTTACCATGGTGATGGGTCATGTGATGACTGACATCACCAAAGGTCCTTGTTACTGCACAAAGCTCAGATGAAGACAGAAGAGATGCCGGGCTACGCGAGCAAGTGGATTAAGGCGAGTTAAAGTATTATTATTATTTTTTTAACCCTTCCAGCGCAATTTGACTATGCATTCTGTATTCAGAATGCTATTATTTTCCCTTATAACCATGTTATAAGGGAAAATAATACAATCTACAGAACATCTAACCCAAGCCCGAACTTCTGTGAAGAAGTTTGGGTACCAAACACACGCAATTTTTCTCCCGCGAGTGCAAAACGCATTATAATGTTTCGCACTCGCGCGGAAAAATTGCGGGTTTTCCCGCAACGCCCGTGTGAAAGGGGCCTAACAGTCAATACCAGTTAGTTTGGGGGCGATCAAGGGGTTAATTGGGGTGATGGGGGGTGAACTGGGGCTAAGTGTAGTGTTTTGTGTGTACTCACTGTGATGTCTGCTCCTCTGCTGGAACCAACCGACCAAAAGGACCAGCAGAGAAGTTATTTAACACATTATATTTATAAATATAAAGTGTTAACTGGCTTGTGATTCATTTTTTTGAAAATCATCAGCCTGCCAGCCACGATCATTGGCTGGCAGGCTGATGATGTAATACCCCTCTAACTTTTAATACCCCTCTCACCTTTTTCGCGAGATGACGCGCCAATGCGTGACTCTGCCTGAGACAGCTGCCTCCGGACCGCGATCCTGCGTTAGGCGGTCCGGAGGCGGTTAATATCGTTATTGTGGGAATATATTTGAAATTGTACATTTGGCCCAATATTTTGAGTCAGACCAAACCAGTCTTAGGCCTCTCTCACACATTAGTGGATCACAGAGGAGTGCTGTGAGCACTCTCTACGGACAACACGCATACCCATTGATTTATTTAGTTGATCTCGTTTACTTCCACTACACGGAGACATGCAATACTTTGTTCCGTGATGTAGACTAAGTCTATGGGTCCATGCAAACTACTGAAGGAACAAAGATGGCATCAGAGTTCTGTCAGTGATTTTCACAAACCATTGGTAGGAGATGCTTTGGAAACTAATTTACAGCCTAGTAGTGTATGTGGAAAACGGATGACACACGGGGTGCAACAAAACTCCAGTGCCGTTGTGGAGGCTATTGGAAAATTCAAATTACCAGTAAGAGTAATTTAACCCTTTTCCTCGCTGCCTCCACGACGGCACTCACAGGAGTAACAGAAAAAACAATTTTTATGGTGGGACTACCGCAGATAATACTTTTTCCATAAATATGGAGTACAGCCAGTTTGTAATGTCTGAAAAAAAATACTAGGGTTTGCCCAAGTGGCTGCCCTGCATATTTGATCCACAGATGCAGAAGCATATTCTGCCCATCAGGCAGAAATTGCCCTAGTAGAATGGACAAAAGGAAGGTAGGGATACCTCCTGCTGTTGATGGAATCTGGAAACAACTTTTGGCAAAAACATCGGAGTATGCCTGAGAATAATGCTGTCTTCTAAGACTTAGAGATAAGGTGGTCTGCAGGAAAAGGCCTGGATTTCCCCAACTCTTCTAGCTGATGCAATTGCCAATAAAAAGGTGGTTTTAAATGTCAGAAGTTTTAGAGGAATATTCTGTAAGGGTTCAAAGGGCGTATCCATCAGAACATCAAGCACCAGATTTAAAATCCCAAGGAGGTATATTAGAATGGACAAATGGAAATAGTCTTGTTGTCCCTTTTAGGAATCATCTTATTAGGGGTAGATCTTGTAGAACTTGCATCTTAAGGGTGCTTGGTCTGAGCCCTTTATCTAGACCTGCTTGTAGGAATTCCAGTATTAGGGGAATATCTGGATCTCGATAGTGACACCATTTATTTCCTGCAAATTTTAAGAAGGCTTTCCATGTTCTTCTGTAGATCTTGGACGTAGTGTCCTTTTTACTCAACAGAAGGATGGATACTACAGGATCTGACAGACCCTTTTGTTTCAACATAGCTTGTTCAGTCTCCAAGCTGTTAGGTGTAATTGAGACACACATGGATGAGATACCAGACCCTGATGCAGGCCTGGATATGATGGGAGAATCCAGAAACCAGGATCTTTTGGACCAAAAGGGTGCAAAATCATCTGCACTTTTTCTTCTATCGCCTTCATCAGCACTCTCGGTATTAAACTAAAAGGTGGAAATGCATAAAGGAGACCCTCTGGCCATGGGGCGGATAGAGCGTCCACAAACGGCTGATCCTTTAAGAAGAGGGAGCATAATTTTTCTACTTGTTTGTTCTTTTTGTTTTCAAAGCGGTGGAATTGTCGGACAGAATTTTTACATGATGGGATTTTACAGTTGATTTTAGATTTGAAGATGCTTCTGCCATTTTACTTTATTTATTTTTTACACCAAACACCTTGTATTACCTGATCTTTGGTGTTGCCTCCCCATCCGCGATTGCTGGCGTCGGTAGAAATAACGACTTGATATGTGTGTCGCCAAAATACTCCTGACTGAAGATTCTTTTCTTAACCACAGGAGAGACTGCGTTACCTTTAAAAAGTTACTTTTATCCTCTTGTCTAGGGTATTCTGATTTCCATCCCAGTTCTCCAGGAGAAATTATTGTAGTGGCCTTGTGTAGTGTTGGGCCCACTGCACTGCTGGAATTATGGACATCAAATGGCCTAAAAGCGTCATGATGTCTCTGAAGGATACTGTTCTGGACTTGCAAAACAGAGAGATCATTTGAGATAGAGAAATCTGATTTTCTAGCGGGAAAAAGTGTAACATGACCCCCCTAAAATATTTTCTCTCTGCTGGGAACTAAGTCTGACTTTTTTTTGTTTAGTAACCAGCCCAATTCCCACAACTTATTTTGAACCGTCTGTAGATATAACTGGAGAATTTGGAGAGACGGAGCTGCAATAAAAAATAAAAAAAAATCGTCCAGATACAGAACGATTAAGATACCCTGAAGGTGAAGGTGACTTGTCACTTCTGCCATGATCTTTGAAAAAAATTCTGGGGGCTGAGGACAACCCAAAGGGAAGGGCCTAAAACTGAAAGTGACGCTTCTCTCCTTTCAGAAATATTGCCAGTCTGAGAATGGGCACATGGTAATATGCATCGGAAAGTTCAAGAGTTACCATGTAGGAGTCTTGAGTCAGGAGATTTACCTTTAACCTGATTGTCTCCATCTTGAATTTTTTGTAGGCTATGCTCTTGTTCAACCTTTTCAGGTTTATTATTACACTAAGGGCTCTTTCACACCTGCGTTATTGTCTTCCGGCATAGAGTTCCGTCGTCGGGGCTCTATGCCAGAAGAATCCTGATCAGGATTATCCTAATGCATTCTGAATGGAGAGAAATCCGTTCAGGATGCATCAGGATGTCTTCAGTTCCGGAACGGAACGTTTTTTGGCCGGAGAAAATACTGCAGCATGCTGCGCTTTTTGCTCCGGCCAAAAATCCTGAAGACTTGCCGCAAGGCCGGATCCGGAATTAATGCCCATTGAAAGGCATTGATCCGGATCCGGCCTTAAGCTAAACATCGTTTCGGCGCATTGCCGGATCAGACGTTTAGCTTTTTCTGAATGGTTACCATGGCTGCCGGGACGCTAAAGTCCTGGCAGCCATGGTAAAGTGTAGTGGGGAGCGGGGGAGCAGCATACTTACGTCCGTGCGGCTCCCGGGGCGCTCCAGAGTGACGTCAGGGCGCCCCAAGCGCATGGATCACGTGATCGCATGGCACGTCATCCATGTGCATGGGGCGCTCTGACGTCATTCTGGAGCGCCCCGGGAGCCGCACGGACTGTAAGTATACCGCTCCCCCGCTCCTACTATGGCAACCAGGACTTTAATAGCGTCCTGGCTGCCATAGTAACACTGAAAGCATTTTGAAGACGGATCCGTCTTCAAATGCTTTCAGTTCACTTGCGTTTTTCCGGATCCGGCGTGTAATTCCGGCAAGTGGAGTACACAACGGATCCGGACAACGCAAGTGTGAAAGAGGCCTAAGAGTTGTTTGGTTTGCGAACTAAAAAGACTGGAGTATAAAACCCTGTTCCCTCCTCATCTTTTGGTACTGGAATTATGACTTGTTTTTGTAGCAGCAATAATATCTCCGATTCCAGAGCCTGCTGTTTTTTTAGTTGACTCAAAGGCTTGTTGCTGTTGTAGAAATCTCTGGGAAGAGTAGCGAACTCTAGCTTGTAACCTTCTCTTATGGTATTTCTTACCCAAGGGGAGGTAGAAATGCTTTCCCAGGCCAAGGCAAATCTTTTAATCTGCCTGCTACCTGAAAAATGGCGTCATTGTGAAAACTTTGCAGTGGTTTCTGGGGTGAACAAAAAAGCTTTCTCCTTTCCTCTTGAGGATTGCCATGTTTAGAGATGTCCTTCCTCTTCTGATCTGGTCCTTTTTTGGCTCCTAAAAGGACAGTCTCTGTTGGAAAAAATTTGAGTCTGAAGGGAAGCCTTTCTTCCTGTCTGATGCCTTCTCCAAAATGTCATCTAAGGCTGAACCAAACAACTTATCCCCCTCACACGGAATGGAGCACAGACAACTCTTCGAGGTAGCATCCCCGGACCAGGTTCTGACAAACCGCCGAGGCATCTGACAAAAAAATTTGAGGCCTTCTTCAAAATAGGGATAGAGGCCAGGACCTCCTCTCTGGGGGTACCTGCCACCAGTTGCTCCTCCAGCTGGGTTAACCAGACCGATAATGATCTGGTGGTACAGGTAACCGCTATACTAGGCCTCAGCATAGCTGTGTTTGTCTCCCACGCCCGCTTGAAAAGACCCATGTCCTCAAAAGGTAAAGAAGTCTTTTTTGATATGCGGGCAACTGGAGCATCGATCTTGGGAACTTTAACTATATTGAGATTCCTATACGTTCTTAAAATGTTCATAGTAGCTTATTGTTTTTAATAATTTTTCCGTATCTTCGGGAATACAAAAAGGCTTCCCCGATTCATCCTCAGAAGATTCGGACTCTGCCTGTGAAAATATTTCACCCTCATCCAAGTCTGGATCACATGGGAATTCCGCTATCTGTGATCTCTGTGAGGTTGACGGTTGGGGGTAACCTGGTGGTAATCTTGCGTCTATCACCGCTTTTACTTCCTCCTTGATCATATTTCTTATGGATTCTAGGAAGGATGGCGATTCTTCAGTTACTACTTTGTCTGTACACCCAGGACAAAGCGTCTTTTTAGAGACTTAGACAGCAGGGATTTTTTGCACATTTTCTCAGAGCCGAATCTCCGCTAGAGGTCTTTAGGGTGCTGGCCTTCCTGCCCTATAAAGTAAGCAGGGGTTTTTTGCACATTTTCTCAGAGCCGAATCTCCGCTAGAGGTCTTTAGGGTGCTGGCCTTCCTGCCCTATAAAGTAAGAAAAAATTTGGGGCCGAATTAGCAACTAAGAATTTTAAATGAAGGCCAGCACCAACACCAGTGGGAGAGAGAAACAATATAACTGTGCTCCCTCTTCCCCAAATAGAGGCAACATGTGAGACACAACTGTTAGGAGGCTTACCAGGCTTTGGGCGGCAGAAGGATCCACAGGTCTGCGGGACATGTCAGGAACTTCCAAGGGAGCGGACATGCTGCACATGCAGGACGCTGTCTACTGCATTCCCTGCTCCCGACATTCCTCCAGGTCTCTGACGTCATGTGCTGGCAGAAGTGACGTGCAGAGACCTGGCAAAGCAGAACTCTGCCCAGAAGTTCTAGCCTGTTAGGCGCATGCAGGTGCGATCCTTCGCTTCCCCAGGTACCGTCACCGGGGAAGCGGATCCCGGGGCTGCCTTCACTGAAGGGCTTACGCCAAAAGGAACGGGACAGAGGCGCCAGGCCCTCTTCAATCCCTGTCCCATGCACAGACCCTCCCAAATGAGGCAAACTGACAAGCCGTGCAAAATTTCACTTGTACTCCCGACACTGCAGGAGTGGTTCCCACGCGATCCCTTGAGGACAGGAAACAACAACTGAAGCAGGTAAAGGGAGGGGGCCCTTTTAAATTTGAGCTTCTACGTTGTTTCCTGTCCTGGGGAGGCGGGGACACCCTTCTGTGAGTGCCGTTGTGGAGGCGCTGGGAAAAATAAATAAATAACAAAACAAAAAATAAAACAAACATTCACTGTATACATCTCTTTTCAGATTTATATTTTTCACCAGAGGCTAAATGCACAGATGTGTATCCTGGCTGAGGAGAGACCATAGCCCCCAAAGAGGACTCCTACAGGCTAGGAGTGAAACATGATCGATTACTGCCCCTCCCCCACACTCTGGGAACAGAGACAGAACTTTGTTCTCCAGGGTGCAGAGGAGTCTTGGTAGATAAGTGACTGAGATGCAGAGATTTTTTTTTTTTTTTACAATCTGTGGCATTCAAGATGTATTGCTGCTGAAAACTGCAGGACTGCTGTATAGTCAAACAGCTTTAGGTTATTATTTCCACATCTCATGGCACCAATGACTCTGAAGCTTGTCCTGGGCAGAGACTGGCACTGCTGAGAACGGGAGGAGCGTGTCTGCTCAATACTGCAGTGTGTAAAGGGATGCTGAACCATCGGCCACAGGTTAATCAAGAATTATGACACCCATAGAAACCAATTACAGCGCAGCAAACAGTTTTTCTTTTAGACAGTAAAAAAAAAAAAAATTTGATTATATATATATATATATATATATATATATATATATAAAACTCATACCATGAGAACACATAGCATCTCCTGACATGTCTTCCATGCACAGTCTGACACTATCCAGTCAGTGCTGCGACTGCCAGACTGTGCAGGGACACACCTAACTGGTAACACCCATCTGGACCTGCATTGCAAACTGCTAGCAATTCTTTCAGAACTTCTAGCAGGAATAATAAAGGAATGGCACATCACAGAGTCATAAGAATAATGCTCCTGACTTATTAGACGGAGAATGCAAGCAGTTACTACAGCAGACATGTCAGAAGCGGTGACGGGACCCCTTTAATCCTCAGTGCCTTATCACTCTGCACAAGAAAGCATAAGGTACATGCCCAGTCCTCCTGTGCCCTCATTTCTCCTGTTGGGCGGAGGGTCCCTGCGTACAGCGAGCAGCTTTAGACAAGTGTATCTGTGGTCTGAAACCCTCTTTTCCTCCCACTACTAAAAAAAAAACTATTGAACTGAATCTAAACAGATGGACAAAGCAAACTATTTCCGCGAGCAAAGGATTTCCTTTTCCTTCTACTCAGGTCAGTTTCCAATTGTGTCACAGAAAACATTTTTCACCTAGACCAGGGGTGCACAACGTTTCCTGGTTGGGGGCCACATTGCCAGACTAAACCAATGACGAGGGCCGAAATGAAAATTTAAAAGGTGTATTAACAACTGAAATATTGTACTTTTGGCATATTGAACACACATTATATACCATTAATGTCTAGTTACACTTCCAGGACTCCCCTCTAATGGGAGAAATACCTGAAAAATACATATGAGCAGCCATAAGACATAGGCATACATGTCTGTTACCAGATGGTTGGGGGCCGCACAGAATGGTATCAAGGGCCGCAGGTTGTGCACCCCTGACCTAGACACTCCTCAACACTGGAACTGCAACTCCAAGGCCTCTTTCAGACGTGCGTTGCGGGAACATGCGCGATTTTTCCGCGCAAGTGCAAAACATTGTAATGCGTTTTGCACTCTCGTGAGAAAAATCGCACATGTTTGGTACCCAAACCCGAACTTCTGTTCTATAGATTGCTATTATTTTCCCTTATAACATGGTTATAAGGGAAAATAATAGCATTCTGAATACATAGTATAATAGTGCTGGAGGGGTTAAAAAAAAAATATATAACAATTTAACTGACCTTAGTCCACTTTGATCGCGACTGCATGTCAGGCTTTTAAGTCCGGCGGCTTTCGCCGTGCACCGCCCCCATTATAGTCAATGGGGAAGGAGCGGCGGTCCGGCGGCACAGCGAAATAGCCGCAGGACGGATCCAACATGGTGAACAGCCTGTCGGATCCGTCCTGCCGCAAGTGTGAAAGTAGCCTTAGCTGTGTGCAGGAACAGGACCTGTGGTGACATCATTCCGGTCATCACATGATCCATCATGACCGGAGTGACGTCACCACAGGTCCTTTGAGTGCAATCAGCAAAGAAAGAGACAGGAGAGATGCCGGCTACGCGAGCAAGTGGATTAAGGCAAGTTAAATTATTTTTTATTTTATTTTTTAACCCCTCCAGCGCTATTGTACTATGCATTCTGTATTCAGAATGCTATTATTTTCCCTTATAACCATGTTATAAGGGAAAATAATAATGATCGGGTCTCCATTCCGATCGTCTCCTAGCAACCGTGCGTGAAAAATCGCACCGAATCCGCACTTGCTTGCGGATGCTTGCGATTTTCATGCAACCCCATTCATTTCTATGGGGCCTAAGTGATGCGTGAAAATCACCGCTCATGTGAACAGCCCCATAGAAATGAATGGGTCGGGATTCAGTGCGGGTGCAATACGTTCACCTCACGGATTGCACCCGCGCGGAAATCTCGCCCGTGTGAAAGGGGCCCCAAGAAGGAAACGTCATAGAATGATGGGAATCACAGGATGGATAGACATGTTAAAAATCTCTCAATGTATTCAGTATGGAGTATGAGCGCCACTCACAGATAAACCCGCACTGCCATACTTTGAGATGTTATCAATGGTTGTCTGAGGAATGTTCTGCCACGCCAAAAGCGCTTGAGCCCCAAATCATCAAGATCTCCAGCTGGCAGCTCCCTATGTAATTGTCGACCAATGCCGTCCCAGATGTGCTTGATGGGAGACACTGCAGGCAATGGTAGCACGTTTAGGCCATGCAGGCTGCTCACAGTAGCACGAGCAACATGCGGTCTGGCTTGATTGGTTGAAATACGGCTCCTGGAACACTTTGGAGAAATGGCCAAACCACTGGTTCCATGACCAAAACAATGTAACGCTGAGCTGTTTGTGTACCAGAAATGAAGACTAGAGGAATCAGCTACCGTACACCGTGTCATCTCACATCAGAATGCCAAGAGTAGGGCCAGAGGGACGTTCCCTTGTGAAGGCCTCTTCATGGCACTGCCCATGGAAATTGCCATCTTGGGGTTCGTTCACGTCACTGTTTAGCTTTCCCTTCTTTCTTATCCATCAGAAGAACAGAAAAAAGTGGCTTCTTTATTTGAGCATCCATTAGGATCACTCTGTGTCACTTCTGTCTGTTTGACGTTGGAAAAAGTCCTGCAAAAGTACTTTCCCAACCATCAAAAATAACTAATCTCAAAAGTGGCACAAACTGATCGTAATTGATGCTCAAAATAAAAGAACCCATTTTTTATGTTCTTCTGACGGATCAGAAGAAGGGAAAGCCAAACAGTGATGTGAACCTGGTGTGAGGGTGCACTGACGCCTGCGCTGTGAACCCCGGCAGTCTGTTTTGGTGGAGGAGTTCACTGTATCCAGGATACGTGCCGGCTTACAGATGGACGAAAAGTACTACATGCAGCATTTTTGTCTGGCCGGAAAGTGGCGGACCCCCGCCATTATAGTGAATGGGAACCCAGCAGTGCACGGTGGTATCGGGCTATACCGGATACAGGGAACTCCGGCAGTCTGTACCTCTGCCCGAACACAGCGCAGATGTGAACACGGCCTTGCAATGCTGAGGAGTCTATGAAGTGACCAGTCCGTGCGCCTGGAGTGAAAAGTGCACCAGCCTCTGACCGGGGTCATTTTCAATCCTCTTTTCCGCCCGACCCCCATCACTCCCAAGTGGCAAGGACAGCAGAAAAATGCCCGTGTGACAAAGTATCACAAAAAGCGGTCTTGCAAAAACAGGAGTAGTGATGTTAGTAAATGACCCCCAATAATACCCTCTAATGCAGTGATTCCCAACCAGTGTGCCTCCAGCTGCAGCCAAAGGCTGTCCGGGCATGCTGGGAGTTGTAGTTTTGCAACAGCTGGAGGCACACTGGTTGGGAATCACTGCTCTAATGGTACCTGGAAATCAGTCACCTGAATGGAAGTGCTCTGGTGGCACGTGGACTTCTGCAGGCCCCTGTTAAATACCTGTGGCATGTGAAAGCCCCCACAGAGGACCATCT